>NC_141695.1:1013416999-1013911999 GCF_964263255.1 Lissotriton vulgaris | reverse complement strand
CTCAGCAGTTCCCAACTGTGGCTGTCTGTCAAGGCCCTTCCTATCACCATGTTCTGGTTACCTGGATTATCCAATCCCGATATCACCGGGCTGGCTCTCTCGGTACAATTAGTATTAGACACGGGACCAGCCCCTTGCTTCCCGCAAGATACACTTGGGTTAGTTGAGGGAATAACCATGGTGGCAATGGTACTTAATGGTTGCATCATACTATTATGATTGGGTATTACAGTTGGTATGGTTTTAGTTGCCATAATGGCATCATTAGTCAACTTTCCCCCATTTAGCTCGTCCAAAGATTAATTAATATGCAACAAGTTCCCCCAGAGCAGGTCAAATTTTTTAGCAAGCTCCTCCCTTATGCATTCCAATCTTGTCTCCAGCCTTCCATTATAGTGTCCAGGGTTGCCATGCCCATATCTGCAGTGTGGCGACCATTCTCTGGGCTGTTTTCTGTCTGTGTAGCGACGGAGTTTGTTCACAGTCTCGACCACTTCTAAACTGCTTCTTAGAGTTCCTTGGTTTGGCATCTTTGGCTTTCTGTTTTGGCCTAACATGTCTTGCTTTGACACCATTTTTCTTCCCTTTGGCTGGTGGAGCAGCAGATTTGTGGCCTCTAGCTGTTTTTCGAGCATTCGCCCGTGTATTAATAGCGAGTGCACTTTGATTAGGAGGGGCCTGGAGTGGTGTTAATAGCAGAGATAAATTAGGAGTACTGGGTCCTGCTATTGCTGAAGATATATTTGCAGTGTCCGGAGTACAGGGATTGACTTGGCCCTCCATCGACAAACGTGATTGCAATGCAGCTGGGTCCAGAGACAGTCTTCGCTCTGTCATCTGGTTCTCGTGCATAAGTACTGACTCTGCCCTTATGATAAAATCATCCAGTGTACCAGCCACCCCTCTCCTCTTACTCATTATGAGACAGGGAGGCAAGTGAACCCTGATGCAATAACTTGAACTTCCATGCGGACACAATACTGATTGATAGTTGCGGGGTACTAACGTTTGCCTTACTCCTTGGGGTTTTGTCGTTAACAGCAAGACCAAATGGGGTGGCCCAGCCAGCCTCTTTCGGCCTCTGACGGCATTAGATGGGCTCGCCTTTGGCCCAGGCTTCGCCCGGTGCCACCCGCGTGCGTCCCGTGACACGGGAGCCCTGCTCTCCTTAAAACGCCTCCTGATGCTTCAGGGACGCGTTGGCGGCGTGTTTGCCACATGTGCTGCTGGGGGCTGTAGTCCTACTGTGGCTGTGGCGGCAGGCAAAATGGCAGCAGGCAGAGTGTCCGGTCAAAAGCAGGGCACCCGCTCCACCGGAGCCCTGCTCTCCTTAAAACGCTTCCTGGCACTTCAGGGACGCATTGGCGGCATGCTCTCTGCGTATGCTGCTGGGGGTTGTAGTCCTGCTGTGGCGGCAGGTGAAATGGTAGCAGGCAGAGTGTCCCGCTGTAGCAGAGTGTCCGGTCAAAAGCAGGGCATCCATTTTGTGGCTGTCTAGGAGGAATGGGCAACGTCCAACTGCTAGCAACACCCAGTGATGTGACCCAGGAGCTGAGTAAAGACACCAAATAGGGCAGGAAAATGCTAACTTTCTAAAAGCGGCACTTTTAAAATTGTAGCTCAAAATACTACTTTACCATTAGAGGGGATTTTTAATTGCAATTTCTCAGAAAACAGACATGAAAGGTTTACCTGTTCCCAATCAAAAGTTAGAACGTATTAAATGTAATAAAGCAACCCAATGTTATCCTATGTTAATTAAGCAGTTTTTTACTACCAGGCCATATAAAATTTAAAAGTATATGCCCAAAGTTTTGGATACAATGCATCCTGCCCTAAGGTTTGTTTAGACCTACCCATGTGTGATTTGTATGTATTAAAAACTAATGTTACGGCTAGCGAAAGGTTTATTTTGCAAGGTCGAAATGGCAGTTCAGAACTACACACACAGGCTGCAATGACAGGCCTAAAATATGTTTGAAGAGCTACTTAAGTGAATAGCACAATAAGTGCTGCAGGTCCTCTAGTTTAATTATCTAAACAGAAAGGTTTCCCTACTCAAAAAGAACCAGGCGTTTAAATAATTTTTACATAACAGTAGTTCCTTTGGAAAAATATTTTTATACTTGGAAAAAACAAAAGCACAAATGAAAATATAGTAGGATGTTGTAGAGATCACACACAAGTATTGATTCAAAACAAAAAGGTAGTTGTGAATATATTCAATATCTATTGTTCAAAGACATATATACACAATATACCATGTCCCATATGAAACAGAAACTAGGGGGTAGAGGACTTGCAATAATATGGTTTCCATACTCCTTTGCTTGATGAATTAATCTCTGCGTTTTTGGACTGTTCGTGCCCTATCTATGTGATAATTTATCGAATGCATGGTTTGATCCACAAGATCCAATCAAATTTCTATGGTCAACAAAATAACTAAAAAATACATCTGACAATATCAGACTTCCGTTTAATGGCCCAAACTATCTTAACTCCCTGTATCAACAGCAATTCTATCCTGGTTGTATTTCCAAAAACTCACTGTTACCCCTCCCAGTGATCCTGCCTGCAGCAGCAAAACTAGTTTCAGGAACTAGAGAATTGAACCTCTCTACACTGATCTTGAGAGATCTACAGTGGGTCCCTGTTGAAGCAAGAATCAAATTAAAATTGGCTTGCATTAACTTCAAAGCTGTGAATTTCTATTGACTTGAGTACAAATGTTGAGCAATAAAAATGTCATGGGGCGCAAGCACCTAATGAACAAAGAGCTATTAAAACTGTAAAAAAAAAAAACAAGTAATTTTGCCATTCCTCACATCAATGGCAGCAAAAGCTCAAACAATTTGGAAGTCCCTGCCATAAGAAATGAGAAGTTGGCAAGGTATTGTATTTCACTAAAAATGAAAAATGTCTTCTTTATACTTTTCTCGAGCTTGAAATCTTCCAACTCCTAACTGCAAAAGGCTAATGCTACTGTACCCAAATAACATCAATGCCTTCATATTGGCTTCCTTAACTTACACACTCCTCTTCTTCACATCTTTATTGTACAAAGCAGTCAGTCGTTAAAACACTTTATTCTTCCCCATAAAATGTTCCTCTTTCTTTACATCAAGTCTATTTTCTCTCCCTTTAGCTCTCTCTCTCTCTCCCTTCCAGCTGTGCATATGCACGTAAGAGTTGGACAATAGCAATGGAAATTCCTCACAGGAATCTTGCATAACATAGACCGAAATGTGCATGCACACAGGGAGGTCCCCCTTTGTTTCCTCTCGGCCAGGTTTTTATGGCGTGTAAGGACAACAAGGTAAACCCTACTCACAAGGAACCAGGGTACGTAAGTTAGAACCAGAAATAGCGGTTCCTGTGGAAACAATTGAAAACAATGCACAATATTGTAATGCAGAATGGCAATTTGCCTATTTGCATATAATTCCAGTGTCCTAGCTGGTTTTGGCTCCCAGTGATTTAACTCAAATTTTTTATCAATCCACAGATGTCCCTGCTCTGATAGGTCCTAAAGAGACCCCTCACAGCTAACAGGGTTGATACGCCATTGACAGTATTGAAAGTGAATCATTTACCAGTCTCGATTATTATATCAGATGGCTCTGTTCATCTTGTACTAAACCAATGGTCGACTTTGTCATTAAGGAAACCTGTTTTCTATGTCACAAAACTTCATGCACAGTGTTATGAGTTCCATGTTCACTTGGGGACAATACGCACCTATATGGAATGCTACTGTAAATATTTATGTATAAACATTCTGAACTTACTAGTATCACTTTGTATTTGGTCGCACTTCTCTTTTTGACATCCTTCCTACCGATATTCCTATTGCCATTGTGCATGCAATATTGTGTGTATTGTTTACAATAGTTTCCACGGGAACCGCTGTTTCTGGTTATAGGTTTTTTCTTGGCGGTGTAACAGCCATGAAAACCCTGGCGGAGATGAAACTCGTAATATGCTTGCAGGGACCACGGCGGTCCCGCCAACCATATTGTGGCCTCTGACCACCACCAGGAAATGGGGGTTCCCAGGTAGCTGTCCCAGGGTGGTCCGACTGCCCAGGTTGTAATGGGGTAGTCGGACTGCCGATGCGGCAGTGACTGGACCACCTCCACCATGCCACCACAGGTCTGGCAGTCCTCGGACCGCCAGACTCGTAATTTGCCTCTTTGCCACAATGCACTAAAAGTTCACAAACCACCTACCTCTCTCTCTGTTTGGCTAGGTTCACACTGTAGAAATATCACATGAATACATATATACATAAGTGTGAGGAAGTGGATTATTAGTTAAGGTGTATTGTAGCCCTCTTCAGGGAATGATGGCACTATTCATTATTAAATCCAGTTAGGTATCAAAAAAGTACCCCAGAGCTCAACAATTGGTAGCTGTAGCAAAACGCTGGAAATGGTGCCTCTCTGGCTACATGGACATGGCAGTGGCAGGCCTATGTATGAGTTACAGCTACCTGAGACAGGTGATTCTCCTTTGAAGCTTGTAAATTGGAGGGTCACATCTCCTCCCAGTCAAGGCCCTTTTGCTTCCTCTCTTGGGAATCATTAACACTTCCCAGCATACTGGTAACAGTTGGGGATTACATCTCTAAAGGCTAGTCACACCTAAAGTACACGCCCTGTGTACACATAGACGCACATACAAATGGAGTTACAAGTAAATTAAATGACAATCCAGGATTAGGCAATTGTGCACAAATTTTAGGGGTCAGAATACATGCACTGGGGACAGCTCAGCAGGTTGCCAGTGTAATAGTCTGAAACCAGCAGCTTCAGTACAAAAATTGGGGGATGATCATGCAAAAAGATCTGTTATTAAAATAGGTTTATGATAAAAAAATCCTAGGAGGCTTGCGTCTTGGAATGATTTTTCATAAATAAAAAGCATTCTAAGATAGCTGCACATGAATGTGCATGCACACTGATTCATTTGGGATTTTTTTATTTTTTTTATTTTAACATTCCACATCAACAGATAGCCTTTTCAGAACAGTAGATTACAAAAAAACATCATTTGTGCTGGATGCTGCACAAACTAAAAGTGAGCAGGCCAGTGGCATTGTGCATGGGCTGGGCCTTGGACAAATAACTAGATTGTAACTAGGGCTCCCTGTTTTATAATATTTACCTCTTTTTTCCTTCCATCTGTATTGATCCATATATATTTTTGTTCATTTTCTGTGTTTATCAATATTTATTGGTCTTTGTGATTTTTTTTTTATCTGAAACTAGAATATTTGCATATTTATTAAACCGGTAAAAATACACTTTTAATTGAATTCCTGAAAGGTTTCAATGATATAAACTAACATAGTTAATAAATCAATAGAGTTGTATGAAAACAAACATTTCAAAATCCAACTAGTGCAAATCTGCAGCTGTTTAAGCCTAATTCCTAAAATGTATCTTTTTTTTAGCTTCCTTACCTGTCACTCCAAACAGCTATTGGTCTGGCAGCCATGACCTAACAACATTTATAATCACTCCAAAACCAACCTAATTTATTTTTCTATTCATTTTTAAAAATAAATAAAGATTGGAAAATACATTATTTTCTATATGTATTTATGTGAAGAATCTGTTAAAATATATATATATATATGTTTTAGCAAATTGCGCAAGCGCTTTGGCAAGGGCTCACCACGTCCTTCCAACCATCCGGTTTGTTGCAATGGCTCCCAAAGTGATGTACCAGGACTCCCTCTTGTTACTTCTGAACGTCCGACGCGTTTCGGGGCCAAAACCCGCCCCTTATTCATGGACTTGCTGAAGAAAGCGCCAATCTGTACTCACACTTCTCAAGCGCTTAAAAGCTTGAGAGGGGCGTCGTCCGCCCTGAGTAGGTGGAGCTACGACGTCGGGGCTTGTGGTACATGCAGTCCTGTGAGTAAGGTAATTCGTAGACCCTTGAGTAGGGTGGCTCAATTCTTCTGTGTAATTGTCATTAAAAACCTTTGGTTAACAGGCGAGGGTAGTTCTTGAAACACCACTGACTTATTCATTGGAATTCTGTGCTGGCAGGCGATCACGTTTTAGACCGCCTCAGGCTTCTGTTACTCGGATCCTCGTTCCGCACTGGAAGCGGAGCCCCTTGCCACGACCCAGGCAGGCCGTTAGGAAAATGTTTTAGCAAATTGCGCAAGTGCTTTGGCAAGGGCTCACCACGTCCTTCCAACCATCCGGTTTGTTGCAATGGCTCCCAAAGTGATGTACCAGGACTCCCTCTTGTTACTTCTGAACGTCCGACGCGTTTCGGGGCCAAAACCCGCCCCTTATTCATGGACTTGCTGAAGAAAGCGCCAATCTGTACTCACACTTCTCAAGCGCTTAAAAGCTTGAGAGGGGCGTCGTCCGCCCTGAGTGGGTGGAGCTACGACGTCGGGGCTTGTGGTACATGCAGTCCTGTGAGTAAGGTAATTCGTAGACCCTTGAGTAGGGTGGCTCAATTCTTCCGTGTAATTGTCATTAAAAACCTTTGGTTAACAGGCGAGGGTAGTTCTTGAAACACCACTGACTTATTCATTGGAATTCTGTGCTGGCAGGCGATCACGTTTTAGACCGCCTCAGGCTTCTGTTACTCGGATCCTCGTTCCGCACTGGAAGCGGAGCCCCTTGCCACGACCCAGGCAGGCCGTTAGGAAAATGTTTTAGCAAATTGCGCAAGCGCTTTGGCAAGGGCTCACCACGTCCTTCCAACCATCCGGTTTGTTGCAATGGCTCCCAAAGTGATGTACCAGGACTCCCTCTTGTTACTTCTGAACGTCCGACGCGTTTCGGGGCCAAAACCCGCCCCTTATTCATGGACTTGCTGAAGAAAGCGCCAATCTGTACTCACACTTCTCAAGCGCTTAAAAACCTTTAGTTAACAGGCGAGGGTAGTTCTTGAAACACTTTGCTAAAACATTTTCCTAACGGCCTGCCTGTTAACCAAAGGTTTTTAATGACAATTACACAGAAGAATTGAGCCACCCTACTCAAGGGTCTACGAATTACCTTACTCACAGGACTGCATGTACCACAAGCCCCGACGTCGTAGCTCCACCCACTCAGGGCGGACGACGCCCCTCTCAAGCTTTTAAGCGCTTGAGAAGTGTGAGTACAGATTGGCGCTTTCTTCAGCAAGTCCATGAATAAGGGGCGGGTTTTGGCCCCGAAACGCGTCGGACGTTCAGAAGTAACAAGAGGGAGTCCTGGTACATCACTTTGGGAGCCATTGCAACAAACCGGATGGTTGGAAGGACGTGGTGAGCCCTTGCCAAAGCGCTTGCGCAATTTGCTAAAACATATATATATATATATATATATATATATATATATATATATATATATATGACAGGGAGCCTTCATTGTAACTAATGCATCAGAAAGAAGTTCAGAGGTGGGGGAACTATGGATGAGAGGGTAAGTGAGTGGCCGAGCCCTCACAAAAGCACAGTTAAAAAAAATATTATATTAATCAACCCCATGGAGACTCATGGGATGCTACAACAAAAATAAAATAAATAATTCCTTATGAGAGCAGTGGAAAGAAGCAAGTTTTACTACAAAAACCATGGTAAAGAATCTATATTTCAGATGCAGTGCAAAAATCAAGAACATGGCAGAAATCCAAAGTGACAGAAGTATTGAACTGAGATTTACAAATTCGTCCATTCATGAGGTTGGGATAACCAAAACTCCCACTCTGTATTGTATAGTAGTAGACCAGACAGCTAAGGCTATCTGCAGGTGAGAACTACACATGTTAAACACAATAGAATCATGTAAGTAAACGAAATAAAATATGTGTTTTAATCCAGTTATACTTGGGTCTGTCTATTTCTATGTCTGTTTCATTTCCATTTTGAATTGCCTGTTTTAATTATTGGTTGCCTGACAAAACATCTGCCTGTTTGTCTGCTTCAAGTAGGTGTGCTTGCCGAATTCCATCTGCATGCTTGTCAGCACATTGCTCAATTTCCCTTCTCTTCCTACCTCCTGTAGCTCTGATGCTAGAATCATATCACTCTGATGCATGATTTGCTGTACACAGAGCCATCCTAGCCCACGGGGAGACAATGCCTTGGGATTCAGGAAATGTCCTCGATGGGACTATAAAATGTGAGTGTTTTATATTCAAACTGCTGAGTTTGAAGCTAAAAGCGGACCTTTATCATCTACTCTGCGGTACGGTTAGGTCTGGATGAACAGTACCGAATACATCATGAGTCCTGCTATTCCAGGGGTGAGCATTGAAGCTCCAGGACAGCCAAAACCATGCCAGATGTTCACTATATATGCATACAATACATTGGCATGCAAGAAATCTTAAGGAAGCTTATATACGTGAATAGTGGCTAACTTGAAAATCTGCCATGCCCAGTCCTATTGGACCTACATTGGACACCCATGATTTGTGTATTCTTGCAACATCAACAACATTGCCATCTTTGAATGGGTTCAGGTTTACTCCCCACAGGGACGTTTCAACGGCTTGTCACTTGCCATGGAAATGAGCAGGAACCTCAAATGTCATTGAGAACATAAAGCAGCACAGAAAAATGTAGTTGTCGACTAAACCTTTCAAACGTGCCCGTGCACTCCACATAATGTGGGTACTTTATGAATCTTAGCAAGCATACAGAGACTGGTCACCAATTTAACTCCGGGTAAACAACGTCCTCGCTAATCTGCATAATTTACAGTGACTCAGTAATTGCAAATTTACAATGAAACGCACACGTCACATACAAAAGCTTGGTATGAATCTCAAATGCAATACCGATATAAACAATGGACGCACAGGCGATCACCTGATCGAAACGCCAAACACGGTTGTCTCCCTATAACCGGCCATTGAATTATATACATTTGATACTGGTGGAGTTAACGAAACGTAGTACACAGCATACTATGAATCGTCACATGACTAAAGTTAGTACACATCTAAATCAAAACTTCCAGGATGCAATGCAAGCGCCAGATAACATTTCAAAACAATAAAATATAATTTACAATTAATTGGGCAAAACTGTGGTGTTTCACTGCTTTGACCAGTTTTGGAAGTGGCAGTCCAAGAGTACTTCAGAATATTTAAAATACAGAGACAGTCAAGAAATACTAGGAGAAGAATCCAAAACTTCATCCAAGCCAAAACTTACTAAACGGACAAATGTGACGTTATTCACAAAAAACATATATATGTATATTGGTTTTGATTTAGTAGCACGCATATGATAAAATCGCGTTTTTTTATTTCTGTAAATTTATCACTGAACACCTTAAATAAGCCCTAGTATCACCGCCATGCGAGTGAATACATGAATGATGGTATTTTTACCACCTCGTGCTGAAGAGTAAATTAAAACAGCGCATTTCCCCTCCAGTTTTGAACTCGCGCGCTGCGGGCAAGCTCAGCACAGATGTTCAGCCCGGGTGAAATGCGTTCCCTCACAACACCCGTCATCCCTCCAGACCTACCTTCGTCACCCACGTCTAAGAGACCCAGCTGTTCCAGGGCTTTCACGAAGGCAACGATGATCACCAGAACCACTATCATTTCAAGTCCTTCCAAGTCCGAGTCCGAAGCGGCTTCCCCTGAAAACATCCTTGGTTCGACCTGCCTCAGGTCCATGTTACACTTTCAATAAACCCCTCATAGCCCTCGGTGCAGCTCGCGTCCCAAAGAAAACAAGGCAAGAGAATGAACTTCAGCGCAGTGCCTCCGAAAAACACACTTCTTGTGACAGCAAGACGAGCACAGGGCAGTTGGAAAGCCATTTCTCACCATGTCTGCATCTGCAGCCTGCACTGGTACAGATGCTTTCGGTCTCTAAGGCAACAGAATGCAAAGCGCACGTGCCACCAAATCCTCTTCCTCCTTCACCTCAAACCGGTATGAGCAGAGCAGTTTCAGATGCAATTCATAGTGGGGAGATTTTCGCGCCAGTCTCGGCTATGAAACAGAGCTCAGCCCAGAATCTGGCGAATATGGCTTTATGATTAAAGTAAGGAGCATTTATTGGGCCATGTCATCTTGTACATATCGTTTTAGTTGAACCTATGAGGAATTTCAGCGCCACCGTTCAAGTATTTCGTTTTCACTCGTGTCTTCATTTCTAGTCACGTGTAGCACAGTGCAGATACATTGTGATAAGGAGCACTTTGAAAAAAGGCATGCAAAGCAGATGTGTTTTGGGAGTTTTAATATGAAAAAGTAGTGCAACCCTTATCTGCAAAACCAGCCTTCCAAATGTTATTTACCTGAGGCATTCCATGTAGGCTGCAATAATTGCAGTCATGACTCAGACTAAATAATTAATCTGCAATTGCAGAGATTTGCAGAAAAGGTGATTACATCTTTGCCACCAAGAGCTTTTCAGTCTTAAAGGAAATGTGGCTTTTTTCTTATCATGCCAAGAACAAATGGCTTATTAGTTTTCGCCGGCAAGGGAAAAGGAAAAAAAAACATACAGAAATGTATTATTTTTTTGGTTCATCAAAACAGCCCCGCAGAACTGTTATTACTGAATATATTAAATAATAACATTTAAATAAAGGTAATCTATTTTTTTACAAAGTAATTGGTTGAAAGTGAATGCAATTTGATTTAAACAAAAAATTAACAGGAAATTCGAAATTTGTAATAAAACAAGCATGGGAAAAGTCAACAAATCTCAAGTTAGAAGAGACCTATTAACTTTACCAGTGACTGTTTTAGTTTTGCCATTGTTTATGCCAAGAACCATTGCAAAATGACCAACCGGTTGTGCGAACGCACCCATGAACAGTCATATTGGACTTTGTTTTTTCATAACGCATAAAAAAGCATTCAAACAAGGCCACCTTGCGTTTTGATGCATGCATGTGACCATCGGGAAATACTTTGTGTTATGCTTAATTTAAAAAAAAAAAAAACACAAGTTGGCCACAGTCCACATGCGTGGAGGGGGAGGGGGGGCGGGGTCGCATCTTATAATACTTTTTTGAAGCATAACAAAAAAGATTCTAAGACGGTAACTGTGCATGCATGAACATGCATGGGGGCATCCTGGAATGGTTTAAAACCATTCGTAGTTGGTCTCATTACCAGCTGCAGCCCGTGCAGGTAAGAACGGTGGGGCCCACTGGAGGGGGATTTCGACAGATGATGACTAGGGAAAATTAAATAAATAATTAATTTTCCCTCGTCATCGTCTGTCGATATCCCCCTCACCGCCCCTTACCTGCATGGGTCTCGGCTGCTCATTGCATTATTAGCTTTGGATGGGGCATGGGGGCGGTGGGTAGCAAGCATGCCCTAATGGAGAAACTGCAACTGCCAGGAGAGAGAGGGAGAGAAAATAGTCCTTCATGCACTGCTTGTCACCATTAGAAGGATACCCCACATCCAATCAAAGCACAGTGATACAGAAAATCTCCCATGCACCGGGAAAACACAAGAAGTGGGAAGAAATCAACTGAGCCACAAGAAAGAGAAGGATCCATAACCCACTCCAAGTTTACTGGCCAACATAGTTCTGCTGCTACCAAACAGCTAAAGCTGTCTGTAGGCGAGACCTGAAACAGCCAATAATTTCAGATCAGTCAGTTGATTGATCTTATGAATTTAGCTATAATTTTTTCATCTTTTCTATGAATAGTTATATAAACCCCATTATCACCAACACATTATCTTAATTCCATAAATGTTTCAAGTTAATGATAACCTTGGCAAAGCTTCCTCTTGATCCGGAAATGATCTAAAAGTCTGTGCCCCACTCTTTACAGTACAAACTCCTTTGTTCTCTGGTGGCAGAGAAGCTCTTTGCCCAGGCAAACCCAGTTCTGTCCTCTCTAGTGCAGCTTCTTGGCAGGAGGTGGGGACAGCATTGTCCAAGGCAGACCGGGCCCATTAGGGTGCAAAGGAAATCTCCTCCCCCTACTCTGAATGCAGCCCAGGTCTATTCAGCCCAGTCCTGACTCGTCCTAGAAAGGCAGGACACACCTCCCCCACCCCCCAAAGGCTGTCTGAACAGAATGCACACCCCAAGCCCCTGTCACTCCAAAAGCCAAACAGTCAATACACACACCTATCAGAGGCACACTGGATGGCTAAGCAAGAGAATACCTACTTTCTAAAAGTGGTATTTACAAACACAGAATGTTAAAATCATCCTTACTAAAAGATGCATCTGTATATTCTGAATTCAGGCATACTAAACTTTAACTTCCTATCTTGTCCAAATGGGAGGTTATATTTATAAGATGTTATAAATAAACTCCCATTCTATCCCTTAGGAACAGATAGCCTTTCAATAGTGAAAAACAATATTGGCAGTATTTCCCTATCAGAACATGACAAACACATCAGGGCATGTCCTACCCTTCATTTACACGGCACCCTGACCACAAGGGTAATTTGGGCCTATCTTAGGGGTGACTCGCGTGTAGGAAAATGGAAGGTTCGGGCCTAGCAGGTGGGTGCATTTGCCAGTTTGACATGGCAGTACCAAACTGCGCACAGACACTGCAGTGGCAAGTCTGAGATACATTAACAGGCTGCTTATGTGGGTGGCAAAATCAATGCTGCAGGCCCACTAGCAGCATTTGATTTATAGGCCCTGGTACACACAGTGCACTGTACTTGGGACTGACTAGTAAACCAAATATGGCAATCATGAGATCAACAATCCATAAAAACAAGTTACAGGGAGCACTTGCACTTTGACACACATTGAACAGCAGTGGCAAGGTGCCCAACGAATCTAGACCAGCAAAAACGAAGTCTAACAAACAGCAAAATACCAGGAGAGAAAGGCAAAAATTACAGGGTAATCCAACGCCAATGATGCCAGGTCTAACAGGGTGTTTGTCACTACTAGGACATGCAAAACTTAACAGTTCATGTCCTACCTTTTACTTCCACAGAACCTTGTTCTATTGCTTACATAGGGCTTACCTTAGGGGTGAAATATGTGTAATTAAGGGGGTGTTTAAGGATTGGCAAGTAGTTTTAAATGCCAAGTGGAAGTGGCAGTAAACTGCACACACAGTTCCTTCAATGGCAGACTGAGACAGCTTTGAGAGGCTACTTGTGTGGGTGGCACAATCCTTTAGGTTACAGTTCCTCGGTATATGGTATACCACTTTACAAAGGCCTTACAAGTAAACTAAATATGCCAATTGTGTATATACCAATGTTGCCATGTTTAGAAGAGAAAGCATGTGCACTTTAGCACTGTTTAGCCATAGTAAAGTGCTCATGCTCGGACTCCTAAAGCCAACAAAAAGAAGGTCAGAAAAAGAGGAGGCGAAAGGTAAACAGTTTGGGTGATCCTTCAGAGAGGGCAGTTTTGCTTTTTTTAATTAATTTTTTTATTCATGCTTGATAAGACACGGAGATAATACAGAAACATGATAGTCGTGGCAACAAAAAAAACATTGCGAAAAATGGCAAAGCACACATACATATGTAAAAAATAACTATACTAAGGGTGGGCGTAAAATCCGTTTCGCGGGCGAATTTGCGGATTTTCCGCGATTTCGCGATCTGCGAATCTCGCGAAATCGCGGTAAAATCCGCGAATCAGCGGGGACGAATTTTCAGCCAAGCATGGGTTACAGGAGCAGTTGCAAAAGTTGAACCTAATTTCTTTGTAACCTTTTACAAAAGGGTTACAAACAAATTAACTTCAACTTGGACACCTGCTGCTAATTGTTTCCTGGCGCCTCGTTGCCTACTTGCAACTATTCTCTGACCCTGCTCTGACCCTTGAAGCAGGGTCAGAGAATAGTTACAAGTAGGCAACGAGGCACCTGTCCAAGGAATTAAACCTCATCAGGAAGCACTTACAGATATAAAAAAACAGGAAGAAGGGAGAGGATGGCAAATACACCCATTTTGAGTTGTCAGGAGGGGTTAAACTAAAAGAGACCTTTACAGCACAATTTTCATATGCATTTTGCTAAAAATAAAAAGCTGTATGTTCTGTAGGGGCAACTCAGGAATCTGGCCCTTCAGAGATCCGGCCTCTCTTTCTTTCTCTCGTTCTCTCTCTTCCTCTCTCTTTCCCTCTCTTTCTCTCTCTTTCTATCTATCTATCTCTCTCTCCCTCTCCCATAAACGACTGCATGGGTAACTTCGCTATGCAAGCGGCTCGCGAAGACGAAAAAAGCCCCGCGAACACGCAAAAAACCCAGCGAACATGTAAAAACCCAGTGAATACGCAAAAAACCCCGCGAACACGCAAAAAAACAAAAATCCGCGAATTCGCAAATCCGCAAATTTGCGGATCGCGAATCCACAAAATTCGCTCATGCTTAAACTATACATAGAAAGAAGGGAGAATATATACTACTGTAAGCCTAGGCAACAAAACAGGAAAACCATGACAGACATTTATAAGTCAAAAGCAAGGATAGAAGAACAAGCCATTTAAATAACCAGCAAAATGCTGGAAGCAGGTAGATTAAACCGCCAAAAAACATTAACTTCATCATTCGCTAAGCCACTCCACCAATGGAGCCCAGTTCTTCTGGCCCATCTCGCGCCTCCTTCTACCCCACCTCTGCCATACTGCTGACTCTAGGTTACAGGGAGCTAAAATCCTCACTCTCCAATTCAAAAAAGTAGGCGCATCTGGACTGATCCATTCTGAGGTAATACAGAGGCGAACTAACAACATAGCAATAAGCAGAAGAGCAGAGGCATACCTCGATCTACCTATCAAGCCATTGCCTTCACATCCAAATATAACGACCTCTGGTGAGAGAATAACCGAAATCCTAAGCCTAGAGTTAATAAATTGCACCACATCCAAAAGAAAGGGCCCCAATTTTGGACAGTCAAAGAACATATATGTACATTGTTAGCTGCTAAAAGCCACATCTCGAACAGCATTGGGCCCCACTACCCGGCCATTTAGAAATTTTAGCCGGAGTATAATATAAATCGAAGAGTGCCATATAGCATTGAGAGCTCAAACTTCCAGAAATTACCACGCTGCTGGACAGTTTGAGGGCCTGAGTAATATCTACCCCTACCACACCCAGCTTAGCCTCCCACTTAGCATTCTGTAGAGGGATATCATCCGGAAGGCCGGCTAGTAGATGTTGATAAATTACACCAATTCTTGATCTCCTCACAATCAATTCAATCAATATAATACTATTAAACATGAAGTTAGCTTGATCTTTCATTCTATTGACATAACTGCGAATCTGTAAATATTTTAAAAAGTCATGCGTGTTAAGATGGAACCTATCTTTTAAAATTGTAAATGAGGCCATTCTCCCATCCGAGGATAAATCTCCCAGAGCTATCAGCCCAAGCGACATCCACCTGAAGATGGTTTGGTCTTGGAAGATGAGGGGCAGGATTCTAGCAGCAGTGAAAGGTGTATAAAAATTGATATTAGGAATCAGCCATTTACGTCAACAGATTATTCTGACTATTCCAAGGGACATGCGTTTCTTGCAAACAGAGTTGGTCTATTCGCAGAGCCGGAACTATTCTGGAAAGCAAAGCCCTTTTTTTACCATCATTCAGCCCACATATATTCCAAGAGGCTAGACAAATTTTACCCTAGGCCATCTATTTTCAAGAGAGAGCCAAGCCCAGCAAGTGCATACAGAACAGATTTCATCCACCCTTCTAACCATGAACATGCTCCAATAAATACCGACAGAAGTGCCACGGCAACCGGACCTAGGTCCTTGTGATGGAAGGGCTGATTTAGCGCAGCCGCCCCAGTGTCGTCGCCAAACTATAGCTACCAATGGGGGATACATCCATGGAGAAAAGAGAGAGAAATAAAAAATAAAAGAAAAAAAGAATATAGAACACTTCTCCAACAATGAACGATACCCCCCTTAAAGAACCCATAAGTCCCTGAAGAAGAAAGAGCATCGAAGAGCAAAACTTTGAAGCCTAAAGTATGTTCAAAAATTCTTTAGCCTGAACTTCAGAAACAAAAAATCTGGTCTGGCCCTGGTGAATAACTGTAAGTTCAGAAGGGAAAAGCAAAAAAACTTGAGCTCCCTTTGACTGAAATGGTGCTGCTATTAGCTGACGGAGCTGCCACCTCCGTTCAACAGTGGCTGGACAAAAATCAGGCTGAACGAAGAACTCACAGCCTTTGCCAACCCTTTTCCTATCTGGCCTGGCCAAATCATAAATCTTTTCCCTGGCAAGGAAGCTGGGCAAACATATTAAGATGGCACGGGGCCTGTCCTCAGCTTGACCAGTACGATGCTTCAGCTTAAATGGAAAACGATGTGCTCGCTGGACTTCAAGTTGCCAATCCCACGGTTTGACCTCAGGGAACGCTTCACTGAACAATTCTATCACAAACTGCCTGATGTCTAACCCTTCAATCCCTTCCGGAACTCCCTGCACTCTCAGATTATTCCTCCATGCTCTGTTTTCGAGATCAGTAAGTTTGAACTGGATATCGTCCCTTTGAGATTTAATAAGGTCCGTAATGCCTCTTTGAGTAGCCATGTCGTCTTCTAGGGTGGAGATCCTCTCTTCCGCCTCCCCAATTCTAGAGGCAAAATCTGAGCATGTTTTTGCTACTCTGCGGATAGAGTTTTGCACCCAACGGCACGTACCCTGGGTATGGGCACTCTCCTGCCAGGTCTCTTCGCGGTGTGCCATAATAGTCTGGTAGATTACCACTAGTGTCATCTCGCCGGTGGGAGGATAGGAGGTATTGGCCCCCTTCTCGCTCCCTACCTCTGCTTTCTTACCATCTGGAGCAGGCTGTGTTGAAAATGAGTAGACCCAAACTAGAGATCCAGTATTCAGACATGATGTAGAGGGCCCTTGGTCTCTGGCGGCTTTCCGGACTGTACATAGCTAATTAGACAAAGCTTCTGAATTTAATGCCTCACTAATTCGCTAGTCGCCCAGCTCGCTGTCGTCGTCGGTCCAGTCTTTATCCAAGCCACCATCATCCTCGGAAGACCCAGTATGATCAGAGAAGGAGTAAAATGTATCACCTTCTGTGTCTCCATTTAAATTTATCAAGGCATTCTGTGACGAAACTTGGAGCGCGTCGCTTAGGGTAGTCTTGGTTTGCTGTAACTGTTCCATAGCACTTTGAATGGGAGAAATACCTGCAGCTTCCGTAGATACCACAGAAGCTGTTAGGACTACAGCTCCAAGAGAACTGCTGGGCTGGGGCACATGGTCTGCGTGATCTACACTGGTAGTGGGGGATCCAGGTTTATTATTGCAGGGCGGTCCCCCGATCTACGGCTCTCCAGCCTTGTTTGTAGAATCCCCCTTACTGGGGTCTAAAACTATCAGCCCCAGAGGAGACAGAAGATCAGCATCAGCCTTTCTAGAAAGAGAGGATGTCAGATTTTTAGGAGCTGCAGAGTTTGGCTGATCCCGTTTGTTCTTAGTAGATTGCAAAGGCGTATCTTTCTGCGGTTTAAACATTGCCGGGAGGGTCTGCCCGGTCTTCAACATCGCTGGAGCTAAAGTCTTTACAGGCGTCTGGCGCCCCCGCATCTTCGCAGGCTCCCGCTCCCAATGTCTGAGCCGCGGGGGACTGTACCATCAAGCCACCTGACTTCACGGAGGTAGCACCGCGAGCCACCGTCACTCATCCCGCAGCAATGGAGCCCGAACTCTTCCCCTGCGCTTTGGGCAGCATAGCTGAGCGTGAAAGGTGAAACAGCTGAGACATTGAGCTGCATCCAGAGCAGCAGGCGGCAGAGCGCGTCCTCAGAGAAAGGATCCAGCTGGTAAGTAGGTTTCTGTACACCAGGGGCCACCACAACATTATGTATTTCTTTCCCTTTCCGTTCTAAAAAATAAGGCTGTTGGGAGCTGTTCAAAATGTTAGAAGCAAGTCATTGAAGTTCCTTCTAATTGCGCTCTTCAGGAGCCATAGCACGGTAAAGATCGGCGAGTCAACCGGGAGAGAGCGTTTCAACCATCTCACTCAGCCGAGTGACCGGCCGCCATCCTGCTGACCGAGAGGGCAGTTTTACAACAATAGATTAATACTACTTCCACTAATTTGAATTGTAATGTTAAAATCCTCTTTAATGGGAAAGTCAGATTTTAAGTTGCTATTCTGAAAAAGCAATTTTTAAAAATGTTAAATTTTTCTGCAATAACTAAATGTACTTTTCTGCCAGGGTCCAGAATCCCATATCTGTTAATGGCTCTCAAAAAATGTGATGTATATTCCTTGCAAACAGGGGACAAAGGGGCCTTGGATGTGGGTAAGGGTGTTCCTCTCTTGAGCAGGATGGCCTGTAGGATTGTAGTCAACCCTTCCTTAGTTTCAAAGGGTCGCCTGAGAGCTGTGACCATCCCTTTCCTGACTTCTGAAGCTACCTACCCTGTAACTGGAAATTGCAGCTCACAGCTGGGCCTGACGGTCATTTGGTATCCTAGACAGTTTGGTCTGTCCAGTTAGTGTTACACAAAAGTGGTGACCCCAACACTTAGGCTGGCACTTGGTGTAAAAGTGGCACCCTCCGAATCTCTATTCCATGCACTCCTAGACCTTTGGAGACTCAGAAGAAGGACCAGGGTTGTCCCTGTGGAAAGTTTACCTTCTGACTGCAAACGTATTTGAAGAAAAAGTGGTCAGCAATGAGTCATTGGTCAGGCTGGCCACAAACTGGATCCAGAGCAAGGCTGGATGATGGTAGATTCTGAAGAATGGGGTCTTAGTGCGATGATGAACAATTGTGGGAAAGCTCCAAGCAGGCGAATTCTGAAGTCTGTGCCCAGGAAGGCCTCAACATTGACATTTTGCTTCTCACCATTGATCCCATTGTAGCCCTCTATGTTCAGACTTAATAAGTTTCTGAAAGTCAGATTTCCTTTAGCGGTGAAAATCTGCAAGTTGATTACGACCAGCGATTCAACTGCTTCTGCTTGACTGTGGTCCTGGTATCCCGCTGGTTCATTGAAAGGAAAGTTGGCAACATGTTTTGAAGTCCCAGCTGTTGCAGTTTGGACAATAGAAGCACACTGTAACACATGTCAGGGGTCCAGGACCTGGGTTGGGATACCACTTAAGGGGGTTAGGAATTACACCAACAGAAGCCAGCAGTTGGGTCCAGGACAGGTCCAGGTGGTACTGGTCAGCAGGGTATTTGCCGGGAAAAGGCCACTAGAAGCTTGTTGTTAATCTGTAGCTCAAACAGGAGCTCAGCCAACTGACCCTTAACGTGGCTTCTGTGGTACTGAGTTCAAGGCAAGCAGGTCCATTCTTGCTTCAGGATTCAGAAAGCGGGACAGTCCATCTTCTGATTGTCACAGTTACAGGAGTGTTCTGATCTGAGGTCTGTGAAGTCTACTTTTATGCCCACTTATTCTAAAACTGTTGGGTGCAAATGTGTTTGTACAGTAACATAATGACAACATCAAAATTTCTCCAACCTATTTAAAAATACATTACCACAGGAGAGCAAATATGATAAACCTTTATAACAACTAAAAACATGTCCATATTCACTAAAATAAATATATCAGTACAAGTGAAATTTTAGATCAACGCTTGAAAGCACTTTTCGATTCTTTGGTTTTTAAGTGTCCAGGCAAAATTCTGGGAATCTTTATGTGACTTTTCCAAAAAGCTCCTATTGTTGCTTTTCAGGGTTCTCCAAAAGTGGACAATGTCACACAGGGAACTCGAGCCTCTTATGCAAATGCACTTTTTCCCAGGCGGAGACATTTTTTTCTCATGGATCAAGCACTTTTTCTTCATCCCAGCAAGTATAAGAGTGATCCGTTACCCTTTCCATGCTGGAAGTGGAATACATCTCTAACCATTCAAAGTATGCAGATTGGATGGAGAGTAGTTTGAGAATGCCTACCAATGTTTGTTTATGGACTTCCCTTAGCTTACGAGTCAAACCTTACCTTGGAGCAACCCCTTTCCATCCCTTGAGTGGGATTTTCTATTGTGGGATTTCTCTGCAGTTGTTTCTGTCCAGAATTAGTTTGCAGATTCGAGGCTTTCATAAAAAAAAATAGTAATTACTTTTATGGTTGAATTTACCAATGTGAATTTGTTCCCTAAAAAAGAAAGTTTGCACTGGTCACAGTTCAACAACTGCTCTGGGAAAATAAGTACATTCAACAGAAGAGTCATGGCTATTACTGTGTGGAGAGGGAATAACAAGGAAATGGGGCCATATTCCAGAAAATATGGGCACACATTTTTAAGGTTTTAAAATTCCTCAGAAATGTGGTGCTCATTTTTATGAGACTGCATGTCCTTATTTATACTTGGGGTTTACAGGTTGGTGGAAAGCTGTGCTCTGGGTGCTGCTGCTGTGCTTGCAGAGGGAAACTACCAGTACTACACGGCTGTTACCACGCAGAGCCTTTACCACACGTGTTACAACGCATGCACTGTTATGAATTAACATTGTAAAGGTGTGAATGGCAAAGGCATATACGTTGTACTGGGGGTAAGGGCATATGCTGGTAATGGTGGTAAAGGCACTGGTGTGGTCAAGACTATTGGCATTGTTAGAGGAAACGGAGAGACCCTTTACGCTTCCTCTTGGCGACCTGTACCGGGCCTCAGAAGAGTTGCCTTGATGTCGGCCTCCTGTTAAAGTAAGGGTGATTGAGCCTGGGGTGGGGGAGGGTGGGAAGGATTTAGGGCTTTAGAGTTTGGGTGTTTTTCTGTTTTTTTTTTAGGAAAGAAAGCTATGGGGAGGTCTCATCAGCATTAGGCTTTAGGATTCAGGGAAGGGGCCAGGTATTTTTTATAAGGGCTGGGGGAGGGAGGGTCTGGTTTTAGGGCAGGGGCCGGGGGTCTGATTTTGGGGCTGGGGCCAGGGCTGGGGGTCTAGTTTTAGTGCAAGGGTTGGGTGATTTGCAAAAGGGCTGGGGGGGTAGGTTGCGCAGGGTCTGGTTTTATGTTTCAGGGCTGAGGACATGTATTAACAAGGGCTGGGGACTGGGGGGACGTGCTGGGGTCTAGTTTAAGGGTTAGGTCAGGGGGTCATTGTTTTAAAAAAACTAAGGTCTGGGGGTCATGCTGGGGTCTAGATTTAGGGCGTAGGGCCATGGTTGGGTTGTTTTAAAAAGGGCTGGGCTGGCGCTTTGGACTGGTTTGAGGGCTGAGAGCACGGGGTCAGGGAAAACCTTTACCATTTATAGGCCTTTGACATACATGCCTTTACAACAACATTTGTTACAAAGGCATGCATGGTAAAGGCATACTCGTAAAAAAATTGCATGGTAAAGGTTATGCCTGGTAAAGGTATTCGTGTTGTAATGCATGCGTGGATAAGGGATGCATTGCAACAGAGTACATTGTTTCGTTATCCATCCAGTGCAGAGCCAGACTGGTGCAGGGTGCATATTAGAGCAGCAAGTGTGTTTCCACTGCTGGAATATGTAGTGGCACCCGGGAGAGTCATAGACACACTGAAGGGACCTCCTGGTGTTGGCAAACACCTCCCCTAAACCAGTGCCACTCATAGGAACAGTTTTATGAAGTAAGGGCAATAAATGCCTTGTATGCCAAATAAATTACATATCTAGCCTAATTTGGTAAGCGAAAGGAAAGCAGGGTTAATTTGCCACTCTGTGTGGTTTCAAGGATAGTAACAGATGTTTTGTTTCCATGCACTGCCCGGGAAAACCAGGCACTGTCTCTTTATTTATTTATGAGATTTAAAAAGCGCTCAAATACCCATGGGTGTCTCAGCTCTACAGATAGCGGGCTTATACCAAATATTGGAAGGATTATTGATTAAACAGTCAGGTTTTTGTCAAAGTTCCAGAGTTTTGCAGTGGCGACAATGAAACACTTGTCGCCCCATGAGGTGGTTTTAGTGCGTGGAACATTAAGCAGGAGTGCCGTAGATGAACAAAGTGCCCGATTCAGAATATAAGTAGCTAGCTCCTTGATTAGAAACTGAGGTCCAGAATTACGGGAGGCCTTGAAGGCAATGCACAAGGCCTTGAACTTTATACGGTTTTTCACAGGGATCCAGTGATACTTCTTGATAATATGAGAAATGGGCTTGTATTTGGGGGTTCCTGATAAGCAATCTTGCTGCTGCGTTCTGGACTGATTGTAATTTATGAGTGACCTTGTTTTGGGCATTCACAAGAAGCCCATTACAATAGTCAATAGAAGACATGACTAGTGTACTGACCAGAGTTTTCCCGCAGTCAAGGGAAGAAATGGTAGAATCTTTTTTATCATTCACAATATATGGAATGAAGCTGAGACCAACCGAGTTAGCATGAGGGACAAAGGTCAGTCTGTCAACATATATGACGCCCAGATTCCTAACCTTGGTGACTGGAATCAGGGGGGGCTCAATGAGGAAGGCCACCAAGAGGAGGACCAGATGGGGGATAGCTTGCAGAATGCAGAAAATTGCTGGCTATCCAACTGCTGATGGCCAGCATGCCCTTTTGACAGTTGGCTGCTACCTTTTCACCATCATTGTGTACGATCAGCACCAATTGCGTATCGTTGGCATACAATGTAAGGCCCATCCCGTGTGCCTTGATAACTCTAGCTAAGTCCGACACATGAATGTTAAAAAGTGTCAGACTTAGTGATGAACCTTGCGGAACACCACACTGGAGGGCCAGTTGGGCAGAGTGCAATGTGCCAAAGTTTACTGACTGTGTGCGGTTAGTGAGAAAAGATTTCAGAAGGGCTCTTGCTTTATGTTGGACACCCAGTTTAGTGGCACGGTCGATCAAGATGGTATGATCGACCATGCCAAATGCTACTGAGAGATACAGCAATACAAGAACAGCCGTCCCTCCCTGATCCAAAATGATTCTGATATCTTCCTATGCCTTAATAGGTGCGGTCTCTGTTCCATGGCCTCTACGGAAGCCAAATTGAGTGTCGTCTAGCAGATGATTGTCTTCAATATACTTGGAGAGTTGAGTATTCATCTACCTTTTCAAAGATTTTAGCCTGAAAAAGATTGCAGGCTATTGGCCTGTAATTTTTTGTGTCAGTCAGGTCCAGGTTTCTTTTTTTCAATAGTGGTTTTAAGATGTTTTCTTCCAGGTTGTGGGATATATGCCTGAAGCAAACATAGCATTGCAGATGCTAGCTAAAACAGGTGCCACCTGTTCAGCGACTGTTATTAGTGCAGCCGGCGGACAAGGGTCATTATCGGAGTATGATTTAATAGAGGAGATTAGATTGATAATCTGGTCAGGTGTTGTGTTTTCAAATTGTAATAAGGAATGTTCAATGGTGCCCTTTATTGAAGACTGGTCGACAGTGTTAGTCTGGGATGCGAATTTAGAATAGATGTTATTTACTTTTTCAAAAAGGTAGTTCGCTAAAGAGTGTCACAGTGACTGTGAAGGGGGTGAAATACCAGAGGATATTTGACCTGATAATTTGGCGACTACTTGATACAGCTGTTTGTTAGAATCTTGTGCTGATTCAATCTGTGCAATATAATATATACTTTTTTCCTGCGCAATCAATAGTTTATATTTAGTGAGTGCTTCTTTATAAAGTTGTTTCTCCTGACTATTGTAAGACTTACGAAAATCAAGAGGGAGAGAGAGGACCAGATAGCTAGTCCAGATCCCCGGTTATATGTAAGTTTATCAAAAGGAGACTAGCTCAAGAGCAGGGGTTAATCTGACATTATTATTATTGTTTTCCTAGCGACTCAGTATGGTTTTGCCGATTGGCAGTGGCACCTGTTGGGTGTCTTTGGAAAGCCCTCACCCACCAACCTAGTTGGTGGCATGCTTCATCATCGGGCCCACCCAGTGACACCTAGCGTGTCCCGGGTGTGCTTCGACGCCTGATTACAGCGGAGCAGGTATGTCACTGTGTGTGCGGTGTGGGGTGTTCAGGTATGTGAAGTTAAAACAGCTTGGCGGATGGTCCCTGAGGTGAGGATACTTTATTAAAAGGGCCTCCGTCAGCGGTTAAAAATAAGGCTGTGGGACGTTAGAGGCGGGTTACGACCTCCTACGTCCTTAGAGTGTCAACATGTTTCAGCCAGTGCCTTATTACTAATCTGGCTTTCATCAGGACTGTAAAATATGTGTGAGTTAAAATAGGGGTTGTGTAGTGTAGTCTATGTGTCTACATGCCCTAAAGTGTATCTAACTGTGAGAGGGGGGATTCCCTTCTCAAGATTACCTGTACATTTAACATTGAGGACAGGTACAAGACAAACATGGGGGAGAAAGAGTCACTAGAAAGTATTGATCAAAAATTGTGACAGCCGACTTAATAGCGAATAGGTGCAGGCTATGAGCGGCTCAAGTGTAATGATACTGGTGGTATCATTATTGTGGAATCGCACTAGAACTTCGAGGGTGTAGTGATTTAAAACAGCGGTAAAAATACTGCAGTGAATGGTGAAGAATTTTGGCGCAAGGACCATGTCTTACGCTTTCAAGGCTTGTTTTTTGCTCCAAGGTTATTGAAGTGGCAAGGTGTGGCCCTAGTTGGGAGAGAGAGGTAGGACCACTAGGGTTAGGAGACCTGTGGGAGAAAATTTGGGAAGCGCTTACCTATTGTAGAGATGTAGCATACTCACAGGATTTCTGGCCAGCAGCAGCGTGGGACCTGTTGTGCCTCCTTCGCAGAACCGGTAATGAATGGCTGTAGTTGCCGGTTTTTATACTGTCATTGATTGCATAATTGAGGGCACCTGGGGGAAAAGCAATGGTAGAGAGACTCGCGAAGCGGGTCTAAATAGCGCTCAGGTGTGTGCAGAGGCTGATCTAGAGAGCCTGCGTGGGCGTGTGATGCTGCCGGGTGCTGGAGCGGTCATGAATCGCGCATGCGCGACCGGGAAGTGGTCCGCGCATGCGCCGGAGTCAGTGTTGCAGTGAAGAGCGCATGCGCGGCCGAGATGTGGTCCGCGCATGCGCCGTAGCGAGTGTTTTGTTGCGCGAATCGGCTGGTGGCACAGCCTGCGCTACTATTAGATGACGGGGCAGTTTGAAAAACTAAATGAATAGCGCTTGAGACACATGGTTGTACTCAAGTGCTAGTGTGGGTGAGGTGGCACTGAATAGGTTACCTAAGGCCCTGATAGGTAACCAGGGGGTTTACATGGCAGGATGGATGGCTCTTGGGACCCCAGATAGTTCTCAAGGGTTGGATGAATCTGCACAGTATGGCCTAACTGGAAGGTGGTAAAGACCAGGAGGCATGGTTTATAAAGGGAGGCACTATTGGTCAGACTGGGTTACTCAATAGAGTTCTGGTGGGTGGCTCACCAGGTGATGTGATAGACATCATAGGGTCAGGGAGTTCCAGGGGATAGCGTCATTCAGCCCATCCGTGGCTGTAGACAGACGGTATATCCATCTTTGTTTAAAAGTTTTTTGTCGTTGTTAATCGGGCTGACTGGTATTTGCTCAATGACTGTCCAGGTGAAGTCATTGGGGGTGTGGCCGTTGGTGATGAAGTGGTTTGTCAATTTGCTTATGTTTTTCTTGCATCTCATTGTGCTGCGGTGCTCCGTGATCCTGGTCCTCACTTTGCGGGTGGTCATGCCCACATATCTGAGTCCACATCTGCAGGTTAGTAAGTAAATCACATTCTGTGAGTTGCAGTTTGTGTGGCTTCTCTGGGACCATACTTTATTGGGTTCCAGGTTGAGAGTTTTGGTGTGGGATGTCAGGTGACAGACACTACAGTCATTGCATGGGTAGTGTCCGGTTACTTTGGGCATTCCCCACGCATTAAGGATGGTGTTGTCAGGTTTAGGTGGTGGTCTGGGTCTGGTACTGACTAGTTGGTCTCGGAGATTGTGGCACCTTTTGTAGGCGAACCTGGGGGGTTCCCATTTCCTTTGCCCTGAATTGATGATTCTCCAGTGCTTTTTTACGATTTTAGCCACTTCATTGGAGGCAGCCCCCAATGACTTCACCTGGACAGTCATTGAGCAAATACCAGTCAGCCCGATTAACAACGACAAAAAACTTTTAAACAAAGATGGATATACCGTCTGTCTACAGCCACGGATGGGCTGAATGACGCTATCCCCTGGAACTCCCTGACCCTATGATGTCTATCACATCACCTGGCGAGCCACCCACCAGAACTCTATTGAGTAACCCAGTCTGACCAATAGTGCCTCCCTTTATAAACCATGCCTCCTGGTCTTTACCACCTTCCAGTTAGGCCATACTGTGCAGATTCATCCAACCCTTGAGAACTATCTGGGGTCCCAAGAGCCATCCATCCTGCCATGTAAACCCCCTGGTTACCTATCAGGGCCTTAGGTAACCTATTCAGTGCCACCTCACCCACACTAGCACTTGAGTACAACCATGTGTCTCAAGCGCTATTCATTTAGTTTTTCAAACTGCCCCGTCATCTAATAGTAGCGCAGGCTGTGCCACCAGCCGATTCGCGCAACAAAACACTCGCTACGGCGCATGCGCGGACCACATCTCGGCCGCGCATGCGCTCTTCACTGCAACACTGACTCCGGCGCATGCGCGGACCACTTCCCGGTCGCGCATGCGCGATTCATGACCGCTCCAGCACCCGGCAGCATCACACGCCCACGCAGGCTCTCTAGATCAGCCTCTGCACACACCTGAGCGCTATTTAGACCCGCTTCGCGAGTCTCTCTACCATTGATTTTCCCCCAGGTGCCCTCAATTATGCAATCAATGACAGTATAAAAACCGGCAACTACAGCCATTCATTACCGGTTCTGCGAAGGAGGCACAACAGGTCCCACGCTGCTGCTGGCCAGAAATCCTGTGAGTATGCTACATCTCTACAATAGGTAAGCGCTTCCCAAATTTTCTCCCACAGGTCTCCTAACCCTAGTGGTCCTACCTCTCTCTCCCAACTAGGGCCACACCTTGCCACTTCAATAACCTTGGAGCAAAAAACAAGCCTTGAAAGCGTAAGACATGGTCCTTGCGCCAAAATTCTTCACCATTCACTGCAGTATTTTTACCGCTGTTTTAAATCACTACACCCTCGAAGTTCTAGTGCGATTCCACAATAATGATACCACCAGTATCATTACACTTGAGCCGCTCATAGCCTGCACCTATTCGCTATTAAGTCGGCTGTCACAATTTTTGATCAATACTTTCTAGTGACTCTTTCTCCCCCATGTTTGTCTTGTACCTGTCCTCAATGTTAAATGTACAGGTAATCTTGAGAAGGGAATCCCCCCTCTCACAGTTAGATACACTTTAGGGCGTGTAGACACATAGACTACACTACACAACCCCTATTTTAACTCACACATATTTTACAGTCCTGATGAAAGCCAGATTAGTAATAAGGCACTGGCTGAAACATGTTGACACTCTAAGGACGTAGGAGGTCGTAACCCGCCTCTAACGTCCCACAGCCTTATTTTTAACCGCTGACGGAGGCCCTTTTAATAAAGTATCCTCACCTCAGGGACCATCCGCCAAGCCGTTTTAACTTCACATACCTGAACACCCTACACCGCACACACAGTGACATACCTGCTCCGCTGTAATCAGGCGTCGAAGCACACCCGGGACACGCTAGGTGTCACTGGGTGGGCCCGATGATGAAGCATGCCACCAACTAGGTTGGTGGGTGAGGGCTTTCCAAAGACACCCAACAGGTGCCACTGCCAATCGGCAAAACCATACTGAGTCGCTAGGAAAACAATAATAATAATGTCAGATTAACCCCTGCTCTTGAGCTAGTCTCCTTTTGATAAACTTATTGTAAGACTTACGCCATTGTCTTTCACGGTTTCTACACATTTTCCGTTGTTCTCTTAGTAAATCAGAGAACCAAGGAGCTGACGGAGAAAGCCGGTTTTTAGAGAAAGTTTTATTTGGTACCAGCAGGTTGAGTGCATTGTGCAGCCAATTGGCATAGTTAGCTGAAGCAAGTTTGGGGTCTGAGGAGACATCTGGTTGGGTTAAAGATAGTTGTGTCTTAAGAAGCTGATAGTCTATACTCTTCCAGGCTTTGATTACAACAGGTGTATTTATTGGCGCGCTAAAAGAGGACTTGTTGTCAGTACGAATGTTAAATATAACTGCATGGTGGTCGGTCCAGACTAAAGGGAGAATACTCTTCAGAAAAATTGCTTGGGAATTGGAGAAGAGGCCATCTAAAGTGTAACCGGCTATATGCGTGGCATTTGGATCTCGCTGTAATAGACCCACTGTTTATAAGTCTGAAAGTAGTGCGTTGGTATCCTTGTCTAGATGATTTTCTAGGTGAAAGTTAAAATCACCTAGAACCGTCAGGGTATGTTCGGCTGCCGTAGCTTCTACCAGGTTACTTAGTGTGAAGAGAAACTCTGTCCTAGATCCTGGTGGACGGTAGAGTAAAATGCCTTTAAAGGTTTGGGAGGGGTGAGCTGAATAGAAAAATATATTGCTTCACAGGTCAAGGAGGGTATATGATCTATTTTAGTAGTGAGATTGCTGTGATAAATTATTGCCAGCCCACCGCCGTTTTTGTTCAATCTATCTTGTCTTAAGGCAGTGTAGCCCTCAGGTTTGGCAACAGTAAGATCAGGTCCTGATGCAGGATCTGTCCAGGTTTCAGTTACAAAAAGAACATCAAGATTGTGATCTATTAGCATGTCTGCTATCTCGTATTTATGTTTAACTAGTGAGCGAGCATTTATAAGTGCTGCGGGGATATTTTCACTTTTATTATTGAGGGAGTGTACCTTGGAGGCATTCGGGTTTGGAAGAATAGAAGGATTAAAATTGCAATAGGGACAGGCTTTTAAGGGTACACTGGGGGAGACATCTAAAGCTGTGCGGGAGCAAACATTGTTAGGTGCTGGACGTAATTTTAAGAGTTCCATGCCCGAGTAGTTTAGTTTCTTAAGGTCTGGAGGTAAAGGACCGCGGGGGACGGGCCCTGTGCCCGGTCCATGCGCGGATGGCCACAGATGGGCTTGCCTTCGGCACCCGCTGTGTGCGTCCGCATAAGGGTGGACCTAAGTACTAGTGGGGGCGCCAAAGACTAGTGCGCTAACCCCGGCAGGAAGTTAATGCAGCTCCCGGAAGCCCTTCGCACAACGGCACTTGCTGCGTCGGACCGGGGCCAGGGAGAAAAGTCAGGTAGGATCTCAATCAATGTGCAAAGACGGTATTGAAACAAATTTTAAAAACTTTCAGAACAGATGTGCAAAGCGATGATAAAAACGTTCAGGGCAAAGTTTTCAAGCAAATGTTAAATGAAGACATTCACACGCTGCAGCTAGCAGCGTCCCTGGCAATAGGTAACTGCTGCGTCCGCTGCACATGCGCATAAGTGTGGACCTAAGTACTAATGGGGGGGCCAAAGACTAGTGCGCTAACCCCGGCAGGAAGTTGTTGCAGCTCCTGGAAGCCCTTTGCGCAACGGCACTTGCCGCGTTGGACCGGGGCCGGGGAGAAAAGTCAGGCAGGATCTCATAACTATTAAGCTATCCCACATGGACCCTGTTCTAAATAGAATATAATATATTTCAGGTGATTAAATCACTGCACGGGCACAAAAGCGAGGTGTGTGCCCATGTTTAAAGAAATCATCCTTTGTAAAGGACATGCACTAGCTCAGTGACTGCAGGTTTGTGGAGCCACAATACCCACCACATCTTAGAAACACAGATCACCAACGACCACTCTGTTTCTGAGCAGTGCTGTCTGCAGGGTATACACTGTACATAGTGCACATTGAGAGCTTAATTTGTAGAAGAATAAGTGCTGGTGCTCAAAGCTCTGCTCCGAAGCAATTTACGGCACAGGCACGCCGAATACCAAGGCTGCATAGTCTGGAATCCACATCATGCCTCTTTAATCCACTACCAGACACTTCCTGCCTATTCATCTCACTCGTGCAGGTTCTCTCCTTTCGGCTATGTCATGGTTTCTCCTTCTTTCCCCTTCATGCCTTTTCCCTCTCTTGCTCTCGGGAAATGTTTGATTAGGAAAAATACGTTCCCAACCCCCTAAATGAGTCCTGGTGGCCCGCACCGGCAACCACTGGCTCAAATTAAGCTCTTTGGCCTCAAGGGAGAGCGAGGTGTATATTCTATTGCAACTGGTTTGACCTTTGTACCCTTGACAATGAAGGCTGTAGTGAAGGTATTTGAGATTAATTGTAGTGTGAAAAATAAATACAAACTTGGTGAACATTATCGGCGCCATCTTGCCCCTTTCCAGGCCCATTCGTGCGCGTAAGCGGCAGCCATTTTGAGCACCATGGCCTCCCTGCCCCTCACTAATAGCCAGCGCGTCTCTCTCTCTCTCTCAACCTCGCAAGCATTCCCCCGCACGCTGACAACCCCCCCGCTCTCTCATGCCTTGGGTCATAAACCCCTCTCCAGCGCAGCTTCACCACGGAACCCCATCCTGTTCCCAGCGCGACACCTCCCTTCATTCCTTTCATGGCCTCAAACCCTTTTTATGCAAACCCCCTTTTCCTGTGTCCCCGTTTGTCTTCCTCGTTCCCAGGCTGCCACCTGACCCTGCGGATACTGTTTATTACCCCGTACAGTAGGAAGCTTCCCCTCCCCATCAAAAGACCCCCGAACCGATCAAAGCCCCCACCCCATGAGATCCGATCAACCCCACGCATTCCGTGAATCGGCGGAATGCCCTGCTGTGCGACCACCATCACCTGTTGTGACCGGGGTGGGGAATCCAACTGTAAATGTATGTGGGAACGGGTCTGGAGGGGAGATTCCGAGGATGTTCTTTCAAGTATTAAAATATTACGAGAATGTGTTATGTGCAATAAAGGTCGTAAACTCTAGTATAAGAGGCCCGGCCTCAGAGATGTGGTTAGAGCACCTCGTGACGATACTTGCTGTCTGAATTGATGTGTTCTCCTCCGGAGAGAATAAAATCCTCGTTTCCCGCCTTCCAGTCTCCAGCGCCTGCTTCTTCATTGATTAATATTGGTGGGTCATAGAGGCGATACCGCCGGGCAACATAAAAGGGTCTTTGGTTACCGGTTGTCTTTGGAACCCTTTTTAACAATTGGCGTCCCAAACGTGGGGCCCATCAGCGACTCGTGGATCCAGTGGGAGAGGTCCTGACGACAGAGTGAACGACTGCAACGATCGGAAGGTACCCTGTCCGATAGACCCTCGTCTGACAGCCGATCATCCGAACTTCACTGGTTCCGAACAGACCTCTCTCGAGTGATCTGCGGTCCTGACTGGGAACCATCAGGAGTGCCACGAGAAGTACGAAGAGAAGAGGACGATCGGGCGCTGGATTCGGAAGACGAGAAACTGTCCATGCGGTCCGGGTAAGGTCGTGTAAACACGACGAATTGCGAAAGTGATAGATAATTGAAAGAAATTGATAATTGTTGTGAAAATACTAGTATTACTCTTTGTTAATTTATTGGAGATTCACTGTCTACAAACGGAGAAACAACAGGCTCTCCCTTTATAAACAGCGAAGGATAGGTACGCACCCGTCGGACCTATTTTTCTCCCCCACTGAACAATTGCCCCTTCGCCCCATTGATTAACTGTTATAGATTGTTTTCTGGAGATTCTCTGTCTGAAAACAGGGAAGATTAGGTCCCCTCTTTACAGATAGTGAAAGGGTAGGTGACGCGAACCTTTGCGAGCCTACTTATTCTCCCCATTGACCATATTGATTTTTTATTTTTGACCTAACGTTGATTGATTGCTCAGAATTGGTTCATGAGGTATTCACTACGTGCAAACAACGTAGAATAGAAATATTCTGTCTAGTCTTTGCGCGCAGTGATAAGATAGGTAGTGCTGATTATTATCCCATTGTGATCCGCCATGCCTGTCTTCTCCCCACTGGTCAGTAGCCTGTTTAACCCGGACCGCTTATTAGAGATGAACCATCCGGCTCCGCTGGAAGGCACCCCTAATAAGGACATGTTCATGAAGCATGGATTAATTGCTATAGCCTATAGTGAGCTGTGGCATAAATATACGAAAAAGGATCGAGAAAGACAGTGGCCACTGAGAGGATCCTTTGATCTCGACAAAATAGAAACAGTAGAAATAGCCCTTCGTAGGTATGAAACAACACCTATTATGCTCGATAGTCTCGGTATGTGGCGCAAAGAAGCCACGCAACGAAGGGAAAGCGACGAATTTAGAAAAGGTGAAGGGACACGACGGACAAACCTCCAAACGTCTAGTAGGCAAAGGGAAGGGCCAGCGATGGCACAGCCCCGAGGAGTAGACATGAAAAGCGAATGGTGTAAGGGGATGTGCCGACAAGCCAACCCCGGAACACAACGACCTGAAGGTAATCCCCCGACATTACGCACAGGACGGACAGATTTAAAACAAAACCAATGTGCTTTCTGTAAATGTCCTGGACACTGGAAAGCCCAATGCCCGACTCTGCAAAGCATAGGTAAGAATGAAGGGGTGACAGACAGGACGGACCGACAGAAAGGAAAAAGACGTGAGATAAAAACCAATCAGACTAGTGCAGACAGAACAGACAGGACCACCCCGTTCGATTATGCTCGGTGGCACAGATTTCGTCAGACAAATTTTAACGACATGTTGGAGTTCTGGGACTGATTGCTCTCTGTTGCTCCCCCACTCTGAAAAACAAACACAACTGCAGGTCAGTGTAAACAACCCCCCCGTTAGAGAAAAGATTCAAGAAAGCCAAGCGTCTATTATATAACTTAGGATTTAATTACGGTAAAACACACAACCAACAGTAAATAGAATAACTAGTAGAACTCTCTAAAAAGCAAACTTGACTAATAGGAAAAATACAAAACATGTTATGCTCACTCCGGAAGTCCTCGAAACGTAATGGCCCTTTCGATGGTCCCGCCCATCCGAAACACATAGCACGTGTGGGGCGGGGCCTGCCAGCAACCATGGGCCAAAAAGAGATCGCTGGCGAGAAGGTACTGGAGACTCCACCAAGCAGGCAATGAAATGGTCTTCCCATACTGCCCTTCCAGGGATGGCGTCCCCCGGGCCGCGAGTAGGGAGGGGGCGGATGAAAATGACCCCCTCCCTCATATCTCCTGGTCCGGCCATCACGAATTCCTCCATCGAACGGATGCAGGGTGGGCAGGGAGGAAGAGGCGACGCGGACGAGCCTCTTCCACCTCCACAGGTAGGAGGCTTCCCTGCCCTGGCCCGACGCCGATGTCCTCCAGCCGGGCGACGGCCATATACCTACGCTGCACAGGAAATATAATGTCCGGCTGGTATATTTCCGCAACACAGGACACACAATGCCCGACTCGTATATTTTCTCAGTACAGGACATACAAGACCCGGCTGGTATACTTGCGTAGTACAGGACATACAATGTCCGACGGGCATATTTACGGAGTACCGGATGTACAGTGGTCCCCCAAGAGTCGGAATCAGGGGTGTAGGGTGGTCATCATGTGCGCCCCTGATTCCAAGAGACGGCGTAGGATGCACCGGGAGAGGAAGACGGCACGGTGAGCCTCCCTCACCTCCCCAGATGAAGGCTCCACTGCTGCACCCTGGCGCCCCGAACCAAAATGTCCTGCTCCAACCGCATGATGCTCTGTTTTTCGCCATCACAAGAAGTTTTCCTCCGCTCCTGATGGATACGGCAAAGGTTGCTGCAGGGCCTCAAAATGGCGTCTGGGCCCTTGAAAGGCGGGTCTAGGCCGCTGGAGTAACTTTGTCCGAAATTGCAACTCGGGCGCTTGCCCACCTGGGCGCAAGCCCCCACCATCGACAAAACATCCCCTCGACTTTGAAGATTCTACCAAAGTCCCAAGAGCCCTCGGCCCCTTCAGGCTTCCGGTGAGGAACAGCTGCATTGATCTCAAATGAAATAACCACGGCACAGCAACAAGATGGCGGTGCTCTCGTGTCTGCATCAGCTTCCGTCTGAACCACCCAGGAACATTATGGGCTAACGAACTCGAGCAAGTTCCGGCTGAACATCAACATGACCCGGTAAGAGAGACTTTACCCCCTCCCTCTCTTGATTGACGGTCCACACCACCAGCCCCTTTGTTAGCACAGTTTTCTTTTGGACTACCGAAAGGGACTCTGGTCCAACCGCCAATTGTCGGGGATATTTTGCCCCTGATGCTACTTCCGGACTAAACCGGCCTCGCCCAAAATGGCGCTGGTATCAATGGAACTTACGGGTGCCTCATGGTGTTCCTTAGCTAATGAAACTTGATGTACTAAGATATATATGTATATATATGAACCATTGCGCACTCAATGTTAAAGGGAGGAGGGTGCACTTGGCAAACATTTAAGAAGAGGTTCTGTAAAAATGTTGATTTCAATGAACAATTTATTTTTGATATTTGTTGTAACTGATACATAACGTCGCTCATGATGCACGCCCGCGGTTTGCATTTAGGAAATGTGATTACGATGAGCTTGACTGTGTTTCCATCTATGAACTGAAATGCCCCTGATTCCTTCGTCACGCAATGAAATGTTTTTGGTTACTTACAAATAATTAATTAGACCTTTTTACATGTTCTTGTACTACAAAATAACCCCCTACTGTATGTGCTTCCATCGACGACATGTCAGGCCAAAATATGAATTGCGCTCTCACCTTTTACGTACTAAATAACTCTACAAATAAAAGTCTTAGAAGCTATGGATAGGCTCCGCGTACTTTTGTAAATACGGGTATCGGTGGGAGGGTTTTTCTGTGCGCAACTGTTCTGCTCTCTTTTTAAGGTTATCCGAGAAATGGTTGTTCGGCCCTGGGTTGATGGTCAAAACGAAGGTATGATACGCTGCTTATGAAGAAGGACCTCGACTTCAGAGAATGGGTAAAGTAAAATGGTGTGATTGATAAATTGCTATAAGGATATGGTGGTCGAAGGTACTAAGGTACAGGGTTGAACAAAGAACTGGTATGCCTTAAGAACATCACAGCTTTGGGAATGATTTTGGGACCCCGATGACCGGATACATCTACGAAACCGGGTACCTCGCGCTAGGCACCTCTGATTCCTCTTTTTAGCGTTTTTCACTACACACGATCCTTAACGCCATCCTCGAACCTCCCCATGAACCACCTATCACATTGCCTGCCCCCATGACTTTAAGAAACCAGAACCCTAAGGGATTATATCCCGAAGAGACAAGTACGATTATGTGGTAAGTAAAGGATTTTCGTGCCCTTACATTTGATGTGTTCGAATGTTGTCCCCCTACCTCCCCTTTTTCTCCCCCTTTTTCCCTCTGCAGGTTACATTAGAATCCCGATTAGAGTATCATAAGGGATCTGGAACCACGTCACGCCCGATGCATGAAGACGGACTAGCGCTACAAAATGGCACAACAAGGACGCTCTCACGACCTTTTTACCAAATCTAACGCTTTTCTGTCCCAAAACTGCATGCTTCCCACCTCCTAACACAGACCCGAAACGTCTAACGTTGGGTAACGCACTGAATAGCCCAAACAATACACGGTCATTCTCTATGTCACACGTGTACTGTTCGGCCTATTGTCTCTCTCTCTCTCTCTCTCTCTCTCTCTCTCTCTCTCTCTCTCTCTTTCTCTCACTCACTCTTCCACCCCTCCACACTTTCCCTCTTCCTAGCAACTGGCACCTAATTGGCGAACCTGGTGCACCTCCTGATTGGCCCCAAATACCACAAGTATTTGTGCAAATCTGTCCTAAATAAAATTGTATTGGTACCACGTTACTACCTCTCCTTTTCTACTAAAATATGGATGAAATTTAAATTGGCCGATAGGAAAAGGACAGGTAAGACGACTAAGGTTCCCTAAATTTGACCCACTCTCAGGGAACTATTTGTCAGTGGCTCCTATGATAAAAATGTGTCTGTGGTGATGCGACCATCCCCATTGAAAATTGTCTCCGTACCCCAAGCTGTAAGAAATGATCGAGACACCCCCATCTACCCAAAATGCCCCCAGTTTGGTATCCATCAGATCCCTCCTTCCCCGAGGATAAGTTTAATAATTATTGCAAACCACCCCTCCCGAGTTTTTGTAGTAACCAGGTTGCGAGGATTTATATAGAAAGTTAGAAGGATGTGTGCAAAGTTGAAAATTAGATTGAAAAACGAAAGAACTTGTTGCAGTAGGCATGGTTGAAAATAAGATGTTTTTATGTAATGCAGACTCGTTTAGCCTATGTTCATCCCTCAGAAGGATGCTTATCAGACTATGGTGAATAGCACGTTGCACTTTTTGTAAAATACAAGGCCCTGAAGACTAGCCTAGCCTTGCAAGACTCGTACTAGGGAAATGGGTCTCTGCCAGAAGAACTGACATCTACTATAATAGACATATGACAAATGAACGTAATAATCATCAAAGCGTCAAAGAATTAGCCAACAAAAGGAAGTTGCAAGGAATCCAGCAAACCCATCATCAATTGTTTATACGTAAGCCGCAAAAATCTCAAATGTAGCGAGTGCTTACGCTAGTCGCTTGGTGTTGGGAAAGAAAATAGATTCATGTAATTACCTTTTTCTGCAAAATCTCTAAAGACTGTCTTTTCAACACTCATTTAAGGATATCACTGTCGGAGGAGAAAGAGACCGGATGTGGGAGCACGCGGCCTGACTGCGGATTGTGGAACGTCAGCAACGGAGGCCAAGGCGAGACCACGGCAGTAAGGAGTCGCAGGACGGGGCACTGTTTCAAACAAAGCTAAGGAAAGGGCTGACCTGAAGCCCCTGCTCTATGATCAACGTGTGCCAAAAAGCCCCCGCTCTCTGAACATGGTCTCGGACTCGCCTGACGCAAAACTCTCCGCCCCCCCCCCCTGATCTGTTCCCGACTTGGCCTTGCTCCATCCCCTCTTCCTCCGACCTACCATAAGGACTGTTCACACCCGCACCTTTCCACCCGAACTCCCAAGTTCCTCCAAATCCTACTGAGCTACCCAGAGAAGAGTACTCCCTACGTCAGAAGGGAGGGAGCTCCGACTAAGTAGACCACGAACTGTGTTAAATCCCAGAACGGTGACCTAGAACTCCACCAAGGGTCACCCCCGAAGAAAAGATAAACAAAGTCTGTGGTTCTGCCCGCTACCAAGCACCTTGGAGATGATGGAAGCAACAGGAAATGCCCACCACAGAGACTCAAGAAACGAACTGATCTCACAATTACCCCCAACGACTCGATCCACATGAACATTTCTGTTGATAGGTAATCCAGGTGTTCAACAGTGCCGACAGAAGACGACAAAAGGACAACGAAGAACTCTGATATTTTTACTGTATCTCCTTTCTCTCCCAATCACCATTGGACTGACTATGCACCCACCGTATACAAAAAGGACTTATTTATATGATAATTTACCAGTTCTTATTCTATGATCTGTACCCAACGCCCTCGCTACGTGATTCTAGTCTGATATTGCATTACGATGACTTTTTCCTGCAACCAACTTAACAATGAACCCGCCTACTGACTGATGAGATTTTTCAATATGATGTTTATAATGTGATGTTTACGTACAGTTCTTTCACCCAAGTCCCCTCTCCCTTACTTATGATCACTGCATATAGGGGTAGATAGGAAATAGGCCAGCAAGATGTCTTGGAAATGTTAAAGGGAGGACTGTGAAAAATAAATACAAACTTGGTGAACATTATCGGCGCCATCTTGCCCCTTTCCAGGCCCATTCGTGCGCGTAAGCGGCAGCCATTTTGAGCACCATGGCCTCCCTGCCCCTCACTAATAGCCAGCGCGTCTCTCTCTCTCTCTCAACCTCGCAAGCATTCCCCCGCACGCTGACAACCCCCCCGCTCTCTCATGCCTTGGGTCATAAACCCCTCTCCAGCGCAGCTTCACCACGGAACCCCATCCTGTTCCCAGCGCGACACCTCCCTTCATTCCTTTCATGGCCTCAAACCCTTTTTATGCAAACCCCCTTTTCCTGTGTCCCCGTTTGTCTTCCTCGTTCCCAGGCTGCCACCTGACCCTGCGGATACTGTTTATTACCCCGTACAGTAGGAAGCTTCCCCTCCCCATCAAAAGACCCCCGAACCGATCAAAGCCCCCACCCCATGAGATCCGATCAACCCCACGCATTCCGTGAATCGGCGGAATGCCCTGCTGTGCGACCACCATCACCTGTTGTGACCGGGGTGGGGAATCCAACTGTAAATGTATGTGGGAACGGGTCTGGAGGGGAGATTCCGAGGATGTTCTTTCAAGTATTAAAATATTACGAGAATGTGTTATGTGCAATAAAGGTCGTAAACTCTAGTATAAGAGGCCCGGCCTCAGAGATGTGGTTAGAGCACCTCGTGACGATACTTGCTGTCTGAATTGATGTGTTCTCCTCCGGAGAGAATAAAATCCTCGTTTCCCGCCTTCCAGTCTCCAGCGCCTGCTTCTTCATTGATTAATATTGGTGGGTCATAGAGGCGATACCGCCGGGCAACATAAAAGGGTCTTTGGTTACCGGTTGTCTTTGGAACCCTTTTTAACAGTAGGATGTCAACAGGTGTCAAGAGGCCCTATCGTTTGGTGAATTACAGTCAAGAACAGCAACATTTCTTCAATACAGACACACAGCTCCACTCTACTCCTGTGCCCATGAAGAAAGCATAACATGACCCAAGGGGCTATAATTTAACCATGGCCATAAGGTAGATGTAACCGTAAAAGTAATTGAATCAAACCTTATATTTTTAGCAAAATGACTTTATTTTGAATCAATTCAAGCTACTGCGAGTACCCTGGATGTAGTATACAACAGGGAACATATATTTCTAAAGAAAAAAACGATATCGAAATTGAAAAGTATAAATATAGTCTTAAGGGTTGCTTTACTCCCAACAAGTACAATTTGTTACTCTTGTCCAAAGATATGTTCTGCGTGGTCATGGCTGATTGAATCTGTCATCAAAACACATGTGAGCCAGTGCAGAACAGTTTGTAATTTCCTTTCTCCTCGCATTTCAGGGATGCTGTCGCCCTTCAGTTTTACAACGGCAGGGCAGTAAAAGTGCAGACAACTGTTTGCACGAGTTTCCTGAAGGTTGGTGTGACATGTCAATTTAAAGCAGTGTCAGTCCTTGTCAGTCTATAGTAAAATAAGACCAGCATTGGCAAAGGCAACCATCTTCAGATTTGCACAGCGAAAAGGTTATACCAAACATCACGAGCATGCAGGACATGGGCAGCAGGGGTGCAAGCTTCCCTAATACAGAGAAACCAAATACAGCTGCAGCGTAAGCTGCCCCTTGATGCGCACAACAGATCCTGAAGGAATGTATGCCCTTACAACGCATACATTTACAGCGCATGCCTTTACAACGCAGTTTTAACAACGCAACATCCTATGCAACGCATACATTTACATCACATGCCATTACAACAAATGTTTTAAAACTACATTTACACCGCATTCCATTATATTGCATTATACCTTTACAACGCATACCATTACATTGCATTTAAGGGAAGTTCTGGATAGTGTAGTGGTAAAAATGACTATTCTAACTCCAAGGGGTGCAACAGTAGGGTAAGTGTTGGATAGTTTAGGGGTACTATGCGTTGTAATGGTACGCTTTGTAATGACATGCAATGTAATGCCTGCATTGAAGTGTCATGCGTTGTAATGACATGCAATGTAATGGTTGCATTGTAGTGACATGCAGTGTAAAGGATGTTGCGATGTAATGACTGTGTTGTAAATATAGTGCGATGTGATGACTGCGTTGTGAAGGTTGTTTCCATTCCTGAAGAGCATGCATTCCTTAAATTGTAGTTCCAGGCCAGCCATTCATAGTGGTGTCACTGGTCGCCATAGTGTGGAACCCAAGGCTTGCATCAACCCAACGAGCTGGGGAGAGGGATACAGGCCCCAAGCTTCTCCGCTCTGTCGGCATTATCTCTCCACGCCCGAAGGTGCTTAAAGCCATCCTCGAGGTCCGGCTGCGCAGAACCCGTCCTAACGAGCTGGGGAGAGGACTACAGCCACAAGGCTTCTCCGCTCCCTGTTGGCTTCATCTCATCGCGCCCGGAGGTGCATAAAGCCATCCTAGAGGTCCCCCTGCACGTGCCACGCCGAGGCAAAGCCCGACCCAAAGGCTTTCCTGTCACTGACCAGAGAAGGCCGGTCCGGGTCCCCCTCTTACATTTGAGGTTCAGATTTACTAGAAGGTACTGTCTTCACTTGTTCTGGTGATGAGAATTCCCTAAACGTATTAATTATGGTACTGGCCAAGTTGTTTTTATTGTATTGGATCACTGAGTGACATATTCATAATTAGATACAATCTTTTGGACGAATTTCATTGCGCGCACTGCATCGCCAAATGCGATGCAGTGTGTGCAATAAGATTTGTTTTATCTATATGTTTACTTACCTGTAATCAGCCGTAATCCATATTTTACTACCCCCCACCCTGCCCCTCCCCACGTCACTGCCCGGCAGCACTCCCACGACCGACCGCTACTGTGGTAGACTGTATCTCTGCTTTGCAGATCTGAGCACTGCTTTCAATCTAGTAGACCATAACAACCTCTGGATAATTTTGCTCCCCATGGGGGCGCCTAGCCTTGTTATTTGCTTCTTGGAAAGGTTATATGAGAAATTAGCGTGTAAAGTACACTATGATCCACGAGGTGAATACACTAACAACTCTGCAGTTAAACCCGGTATTCAGCAAGGTTGTGTACTTGCCCGTTTACTATTCAGTTTGTTTATTTATGTCTTTATTTCGATTAACAAAAAATCATAAAAGACAACATGCATCAATAAAACATATAGCCTAGCACTGTACCGCAATGACCAAAACAGTAAAACCGTTAAAATTACCTTATAAATGAAATAGATAAGAGATACAAACAGTGTAATATTACCTCAGATTATCTGTAAAAAACAGACCGTTCGTCATATAAATAGTTAAAATCCCAAAAATGAACTACCGGCATAAAAGACAGTGAATGAATTTGGGCATGATACATATGAATTACTATCGGCAGTGGCAAATTGGCAGAAGTAGCTGCTACAGAGGGGACAGAGACTATATATTAGGTATGAGATTGTGTTAACAAACCCTCAAATTTTTAGCTCGAATAACCCACAACCAACTCATATTTTATCCATTGCTATGACAATAGGGTCATCAGTGTTGGTTTTCAAGATCCTAAGAGCCTCCATAGCTACCCTGATGCCCATGTCCTTACAAACAGGTTTCAGCCATTTGTTCCTAGGTGACCTATAGGTAGGGCATACAAAGAAAATGTGAGCTAGTGACTCAATCTCGATTGGACAAAAAGGACATTTATCGTCCGTAGGGAGGTACCAGCTTTTAGTAAGCACTTTGATAGGAAGAGAACCCACATGAACTGATGATACAACTTCCTGTCAGTTAGTCTTGTAATGATGTCCCAGTATGGTTCTAGTTTTGGCTCGTGTTTGTGGTTGATAAAAACCTGTTTTCATGGAGCTGCAATGGTGTTGTGTAAATTGCTGCAGTCTAACCATACTCCATTAGGCTGCTTTCAAAACTTTTTTAGTGGGGAAATCTGCAACTTCTGGATCCTCCCACAGATTGCTCATCTCCATACTGATCAATGTGTGCTTTAAATTCCTTATCCAGGGTATTTTAGTTGTGGAACCCAAAGCTCTGACTTCGGAAAAAGCTTGGGCATACAGGGTGAGCTCCGGAGTGGTCCAAAGTCTTCTCCAGAAAGCTCCCGATCTAAACCGTGCCTGGTCCATGATTTTATAACATCCCAGATCCAAATATAAAGGCCATAGTGGAGTAGACTGCGGAACGCCAATCAAAGCTCTTAAAAATGTGTTTTGGGCAGTCGCCAGGGAGGACAAGTTGTTAGAAACCCCAAAGTTCCGCCCCATACAACACCGAGGAACCTACTTTGAGGTTGTATATTTTAAGTGCGGGGGCTATGGGCTTAGTCTTGGAGAGCCTATGCTCTTCTAACAATGCGCCTGCAATATGGGAACGTTTGAGTGTCAGCAGGTCAATCTGGGGGTTCCAACTCAGTTTCTTTCCCAGTGTTAACCCCAAATAAGGGAAGGTGTCAGTCTGTTCTAAGGGGACATTATTCATATGTACCCTCCCCCTCACAGCCTTTGACCTGTGGAACACCATGAACTTCGTTTTGCCCGTTTACCTCGAGCTCATGCTCACGGCAGAAAACCCCCAAACACTCCAGGGCAAACCTGCAGGCCTTTTTGGTTCCTGGAGAGCAACAGGGTATCATCCGTGAACATGAACAGCTGTATTTTCATTCCTGCCAGCATAGGAGCGTCAGTTGGCTGGGATGTAAAATAGTGGACCACCCTGGTAATAAAAAGTGAAAACAGGGTTGGGGCCAGATCGTACCCTCGATGGACACCCTTAGTTACCGCAAACCTTTTGGTGACATTCCCCTGCTTCCCCCATTGGACCTGCGCGTAATTTGATTCATGCAGTTTGACCAGGATTCTCAGTAGTTCATTGAGCATACCCAGAGCCTGAAGGGCGCTCCGCAATTTTATACGTGGGACTAGATCAAACGCGGTCTTAAGGTCTACAAAGGCCGCGTAGGTACCACCTTCAATGGCGACTACCTTCCAATACACAAGAACAAACCTAAACACCTGGTCAATGGTGCCTATATGGGAACGGAACCCTGCCTGTAAGGGGGTCAGAATGTCCATCTCATCTATCCAAGCCTGTATTCTTACTAAGACAAGACTGGCGAGTATTTTTTGGATAGAGTCGATTAGGCTTATTGGCCTATAGTTACCTGGTAGTGAACGATCACCCTTCTTGTGTATAGATAAAATTTCAGCACCGGACCACGTTTTGGGAGTAGGTGCGCCATTAGCTACTGGATTTGCAAGGTTGATTATGTTGGGGACCCAGTTCTCTTGATCCAATACAAACAGGTCAGCCGGGATACAGTCTGGTCCTGGTGCCCGGCCTCGTGGGATTGACTTTAGCACATTTTCCACCTTAAGGTGGGTAAAAGATGCACTAGTATCGGGTACGGGTTGGTAGATGGCAGGGATATTACAACTAGTGGCTGAAAACTGAGCCTCAAAATGAGACACCCATACCTCAGGGTTTGCGGGTACTTGGGAAGTCGCTCCGCTGCCTCGTTTAACAAGATGCCAGAAGTAGGTCACATTATGCTTGTTATAAGCAGATCATGCCCTTGAGACTCATTCCAGTCCTTCTTCGCCTGCTGCTGGGATGCCTGGTACCCAAGTCTTGCTTTTCTTATATCCCCCGTTACCTGTGATCTAATGGACTTAGCCAATAACTTGTATGCCTCCCTACATGTTTTGTTATACCAGGTGGCTGACTTGGTGGATAGGGCTCTTGTTTTTTTATTGGGTTTGATAGAAATCTTTATAAGCTTCCGAAACAGCTCGTTATGGACCTCTGGGATAATACAGTTTACCTCCTCCTGGAAGTCGCAATCATGTAAAATGGAGAGTGAGTGACCAACCAGGGATTTCATCTCGGCCCAATCGCCCATGTTGTGTGTTGTAAATATGATTTCTCTTATTTATGGGTTGGTCTTTCCTTTATGTCTTTCAATTGGAACTTTGTCTATGTATTACCTACTGATGTTCTATAGGGCATTCTGAGTGAGACAGTTGGAGCTTGGCCAGATGGTGGCTTGTTCATCCGTTTTCTGTGCTGTGAATAAACTCCAAAGCTTACATTGAAGTTCCTACGTGTACATCCCGTCCTTATGTACAACATGGTCCATCATCCTAGCCCATCTAACACTCCTCATATCGTTGGAGAGTGCGGCCTCCACTAGCCTCTCCTCAGCAATCCTAGAGCCACTACTAGATAAGCCAGGAACCTTGAGGGTTAAGATTAGCGGATTGTGGTCACTTTCATTCCACTCCTGGATCTCCATTTCTAGCATAAGGGACCAGATTTCAACATTAAGTAATATGTAGTCGATACGACTACTTCTAGTTCCATTACTGAACGTGTGGGTGCCCTTGCTATCCGAATGCGTCCTCACATTGACTGTGTAGAGGCTCCTTTCCAAACATAACCCTTTGAGCTGTAATGCAGCCTCAGTCCAATATTTAATGGGGCTTAGGTTTAATTGTGGGATGTTCCATTGAGCGTCCTCTTCCAAACTGAGATTTCCATCATCATGGTCGAGAGGCTCAAAGGTGCAATTGAAATCGCCCGCTATTATCAGGTTGCAACCACCCTCAGACTACCTAAAAACGTATCAAGGTCTGCAACTACTGTTGAAGCTCTACCCCCAGGCATCCCTCTGGCATAGATGTTGAATAACAGAGCGTCTAGCAAGTCAGCCTTCCTAATCCTCAAAACCAATATGTCAGGACTGTCAATGTAAACTTCCTGCACCACCCATCCATCTCACTGCCTGACCCAACACGTGAGTTTGCAAGACGGCCTGCTTTTCTTGCCCCCTAGCGCTGGTTTATAAAAATTAAGATAACCTGGGAAAAAGATGGGAGTCAGTGACCAGGTTTCTTGGAAGGACCAGATATCATATTTGTCAATAAACACCGCCCAATCAGTAGAGGCAGATTTAGTTGACAATCCCTCAACATTCCAGGAGGAAAAAGACATGGGGCTGTACTTGTTGAATTACAGTGGTGTTAGGAGGGTCAAATGAGCCCCTAGTATTGGTCGCATCCACTGGCTTGTTAAAAGAGATATTATGCCGTTTGGAAACACTGTGGGTACAGGGATATTTGGCTAGTGGAATAGTAACAGTATCCCTTAGTGCTGACTCAGTTGTCATTAATGTCTCAGTACTACAAGCAGTCCCTAGGTCTGCAGGGCTACGGACAGCAGAGCCAGAGTCAGAGACATCCCAAGAACAAGGGGGCCCTGTGCGAGCTAGATCAAGAGGGCTCAACCCCAGCCTTAGCGATCCCCTGGCTCCTGAGGTTGCTGTTACAATCAGGCCACCAGGGGCTTTAAGTCAGTCTAACTCTTCCATGGAGGTTAGGGCTTCAAAGCGGTTACTAGTGGGAATCAGGAAAGTGGGGATCTGGTGAATAGAATGGCCACACAAGTTAGGTTCACCCCACCTCTTACTACGTCCAGTGGTCACTTCAGTTTTGTAGAAGAATCCCAAAGGGACACAATTAATGTCGGCCTCCTTGATGGGACAGTTTCCCGCCCTTTCCAATATGCGCTCTACCAATCTTGGTGATCTAAAACTAAGGATCACACAATCGCCTGAGAGGCACTTGTGGGATTTTCCCACCCATGGGACTCGACGGACCATCTTAAACTCATGGAATAAAGGTTCCCTAATACCTGTCCTAACACTCAGCAGATGTTGTGCCTTGTTTCTTAGCGTAGACCAGTGCTCCCGCGCACCAGGGGCGAGCACTGGAACGTTGGTCAGAACAACTGTATGGGGGGGTTGGCTTTCAGGGGTAGGTGGAGAAAAGGCTGGGTGCTCAGAGGGCTGGCAAAAAGGGGAGGAAGGGTCCGGTGACTGCTCGGTCTCTTGACTTGCTTCACAGGGGGGAATGTGGAATTTGTAGTTTGAGGCGGATTGTCAGGATGTACAGCATGTATATCAGGACCGAACGTAGATATGGAGCAAATTGAATTGCTAAGCAGGCCCCTAACAACTTCCACTGACCTTTCGCTCAAATGTGTTGTGGCCCTCCCACTGTTGTCCCGTTAGAGCTATTAGGGGGGAATTTAGAGATACCGAACTCTATTTTATCTAGTGTGTCTTCGATCAGGAACAACTTCTTTAATATGGGGTTGATCAGTTCCGATAATTTGGATTCTATCCTGGTGCAAAGGTCTGCCTCGGTATCCAAATGGAAGGAGACACAAGCGTCCGCTAAGCGGGGTGGCAAGTTGCAGCGTTGCTAGCCATCGTGCAACTAGTGCTTACAGCAGGCTCCCCTTTGCGTTTCCCAGAGCTTAGGGGCATGTGAGTGGTTTTAGGTGGTGCTCTGGCTTTCCTCCTTTTGGACAGTGGTTCAACAATGGTGGTAAGGCTAGGCTTCTGACCATTTGTGATGACTGATGTGGTATTGGGGGAATTTTCCAAGTTTCCTGTGTTGGGGTGGAGCGGCTTGTATGACTGCTGTCGGGTGGGGAGAACGGACCACCATGCTGGACAGAGGCTTCGATGGTTACTGGCTCTCTGCGGGGGTGGGGTGGGGGAGATTCCAAGAGTTCTACTGGGAGCTACTGGTTCTAACGATAGCCTGCGTTCAGTAAGCTCAATTTCGTGCATTAACACCGATTCTGCCCTAATAAGGAAAGCATTGAGTGTCCCAACAACCCCCGCCCCTGCTGCTGTTTTGAGTTTGTTCATAGTGTCCATGCATCACAAGAAAGCTTGCCCTGATCCCTACTCCAACCCACACAGTCCAACAACTAAGACGTCAGAGAGCTTGCCCAGCCCGGCCTCTTCCAGCCCCTGACGGGCACAGATTGGCCCGCCCTTGGTCCGGGTTTCGTCCGAGCTGCGTACCGTTCCGCGGTGGGAGAGGCTGCACAATAAGCGGATTGGCCACGCCTCCCCCTCACTCGTGGCAGCTGCAGGATGAAGCAGTGCACTCTGGGGGTTGCAGCCCTCCCCTGAGTGTGAAGAGCAATTCAGGTATGGCTAGAAAAACGGCATATACCCTGGGACCCTCGTCCCACCAGGGGTTCTTTGCAGGGCAGATGCGGTGTTACAGACGGCAAGTGACACAGAAAACAGGCAGCAATGATCTTTGTTTATTAATGGGATGGAACAGATCTTACAAGCAGTGCAAGCAGAAGTCCCCCTAGCTGCTGGGTGCTCTACACCAGTGCTTTTGTATGCAGATGATGCTGTCTTGTTGGCCAGGACTCTGGTGGGGTTACAGCATTTAATGACCATCTTTGGGGACTTTATTGCTGCCAGAAAATTGATTGTTAATAAAAACAAATCCTACACAATGATTTGAGGGACAAGGCATTAGCAATGATGAACATTCCTTAGGGTTAATACGCCAGTGGTTACTATCAATAACTTTTGCTATCTTGGTATCACTTTTTCAGGCAGCGGCTCATGGTCCCGTGAAGTTACATATGTTAGGGGCAAGATGCACATATGACTCGTTGATTTTTTAGATTTTCAGCAGAGTTGGGATCCCGGCCGATTAAGGAGATGATAGCAATCTATAGGGCCTGGGCTTTATCTATTGCAACATATGGGGCTGGTGTGTAGGGTTACTATAACAGTAAGGTGCTTCTGACTGAGGAATATTGCTTCCTCTAATGCTTATTCTGTTTGCCTACCTCAGCCTCTTCTGAGATTATCCATGGAGAAGTAGGGCTACAGCACCTCACAGAAATAGTCACACTCCGCCCCCTGTTGCTGTGGCGTTCCATCTGGTCCAAAGATGATACTCGTTTCACAAAGTTAATTATTTCAGATTGTTTGTCCCTGGATAACACATTGGCTATTCCCTGGGTAATTTATATTAATTCTCTGTACAGGAAATTACTTAATATTCCTGTTCAGACTGTCCCTATATAAGTAACATCACTTAGCAAACTGCCTATCAGAGAATCTTTTCTGATTTACAAAAGGGAAGCCCGGTTGGACTGTGAGAGAAGGAAATCAACCGTCATGTTTTATCTATCACTTACTTTAATGGGGGGCTGCCAAGATTTTTTAATTTGCACTTCTAATTTAATTCACCGTTTTGTATTAGTCAGATTTAGATTGAATATTGTTCACCACTTAATATGAAAACTCGTCCCTCAGATTTGACCCCTTGCCCATGTGATGGCCAGAGCAAGCAAAGCACTATGCACTTTATATTGTTTTGTGAATTTTATAGTCAAGTTTTACATGTTACTACCTAAAACCACTTTTTCTTGCACAAGGCATCAGATTGCATATCACTGCCTTAAAATATATGTCTGAGCTAAACGATGTTAAGGTCTTTTTTAATGTACCACTTTTAATTGTAAATGTAATCAATTTAGGTAAAACAATTGTCATACCGGCACTAGTGAAGGACCTTGCGGAATCTAGATGGACATTTTATCTTTTTGAATAGTTTTTAAGCACCTTTGGCATGATTAATTATGGTATCATGTTGTATATTGGGTGTTGTCTTATTTTACCTCTCATGATTTTTTATATTATTTACGTGTAATGTGGTCTTGTTTTTTATCTCCTCCTGAATACTTTTATGGAAATTTCAAACATACTGAATAAAGTTTCTTGAACTGAACTGCTGCTTTCCTGCATGGCTTCAGAAAGCTGACCTTCTATCAGATGATTGTAGTAGTGCCATCGGACAGCTGGGTATGTGTCATCGGACAGCTGGGTCTGAATCATTCTACAGCTGCCGCATTGCTCGTCATCAGGGCTGGTGTTTTCATTCTGTCCATAGGCCTATGCTGCTTGTATACTCATCCACAAAACCAGCTGTATCATTTACAAAGCCATCTTGACCAGCATCTCTGCTTACCTTGCAGACTAGCTTACTATCTCTGGTGGTTCTCGGCACAACCGCCGCCAGGACACCCTTAGGCTTCAGACTAAGAAGTGTGTTAAAAAGAAAAAACAAGACAAATGGCTTTTCCTGTCACAGCACCTAGGATCTGGAACAACATCCCATATCCATCAGGACCACCCCAACACTGCTCCAATGTAGGAGAGAGTTGAATACTCTCCTCTTTAAAGAACACTATATCACAGTGCATTAACCGTTCACAACTTCCTCACCTATGAATCATTGACTTTACATTTTACAAGACTGCAATGATTATAAAAGACGCTTGTGTATAGTGTACACACACTTCTTACCAAGAAGAATGATCACAGCTACAAGGCTAAATAGAAATATATATTTTTTTTATATTCAAAGGAGTGAATAAAACTTTTTGGGTTAAGTCTGTTATTCAACAGGTGTAAAGCACAGGTAAACATCATGAACTGTCTCGACCAGAAACCATGGTTCAGTGGAGGGCTTAAGACTTGAATATAGGCCTTGCGGTACCACAACCAACGTAAACACTACCAGGACTGCTTGTCATTTGCTCTAGAGAAGTGGGAAAGTGGAGGAACCTTTTTAGAGGGTTCCCAGTTGAAAGCTGCAGGTAAACTGAGAACACCACTAGGATGGAGGATAGGATGAGGTGTGTCTCCAGAAAGGACAAAGGAACGAAGGAGATGAAAACTGTCCCTTGAGGACAAGTGTAGACAAAGGCTCAGAGGTTGGATGCTCATTATGGTACAGGCATGGAAGCACAAAAGAAGAGATAGCAGAGCAAGTAAGGTGCATCCATCCTGCACGAATTAGAGCATAACTTCTACTGCATCCATTTCAATGGAGGTCCTCATTTTCTTTGCTAACAGAAGGCTGAAACTAGGGATGTGTGCTGGAATGCAAAAAAGTTGTTTCAATAATTCATTTGCTTTTTCCTGATGAGGGACCCTTTTCCTTATAGACTTCATTCAATAATTGCTGCCCCAATGTGTTTTGATACTCTATGCAAAAATATATATATAAATGTTCTTTCGAATGGATGCTACAGAAATATTTTAGTTTAATAAGATTTTAAACCTGTCCTAGAAATGTTTTTTTTTCGTTCTTTCAATTAAGCACTGGTTAATTTCATCTTTTCATTCTTCGATTAATGCTTTAGCGAGAATAGCACCTCTGTCAGAAGTGATTTGTTCCATTGCTTCATTCCTTTATTCTCTTACACTTTGCTCTCCTCTTACTTTTGGCTTGAATATTCTGCCACCATTGTCGCCTTCACTGGGAGCTGAATTAGAGAAAGCAAATCCTTCTTAAGGTTCTAAGCTATGTTGGCATGTACCCGACACTGAGGGCAGGGCATTCCAGCACGTGTGCATTCTGCCAGGCGCCACTTCGGTGCCCATCGCCGTTTTTGAACTGGGATGTGGGCATCTAAATAGTCCTCAAAAGCTCCATAATAAAGACTTAAACAAACGCATACAAAAAGGGGTGGGGGGGAAACACCTTGCAGACTTTTGTGCCATTCTATTTTTTTTTTTTTACTGCCGTAGCAAGCTAAGTTCTTGTGCAAATACATGAAGATGCATCAACCGCTGGACAGGCCGCCTTGACAAGAGGTTAATTGCCTGTCCTCTGTGCAGAAAACATCATTTTTCTCCTTTTCCAAATTATGCCACTTGGCCAATGCAAAGATTTTTCAAGGTTACGTTCACCTCTCCATCCCGTCTCTTTATAAGTATATCAATCAGGACGTGTTTATTATAACACTCATTTTAATGTTGGGTAATTAGCAATGCAATTGGCATTAGTGCTGCATTTCTGTGTATCTTTCTTGGATAGCCGAGCTCAAGCATGAAAAGGCCAGGTTAGATTCTTTTCATTTTGTAGGTCATTTAACAAGGTCTTAGGGTATAGGTTAATAAGGCTGCTGGCATGGTTGGCTACATACTCCATTGTCATAGGAAACGCTCCAATAACAACCCACTAAATGTACATATATATCAAAAGGTTTATGGATCCTATAGCATTTAGGTGAGCCCCTTTTTCTGCCCTGAAACCATATTGTTACATCACCTGGGCCATAAAACTGTTACAAATGTAGCTAGGACTGTGTATTTGAAGAACCATGTTTATCAACTACCTTTTTTCTCTCCCCGCCCCCCCCCAAAAAAAAAAGATGTGCATACATGTTCTTTAACCTGATGGTACTTGAGTTGGCAGTGCTATGCTCTCTGAAGCAGGTAGACAGATCGTAACGAGGCTGATAAATGCAGATTACCTATTCATGATTATACATTTATATACAAAGTAATATCCTGAGGCAGAAACGTAGTGCAGCTCTGATCCCTTACCTGGACAGCTTAATGATATTTCTCTTTTTGACAACTTCAGAACCGAGAGCAACGACTCGTCTCCACGGAACCTGGCCACAGATGCTCTTGGTACGCAAAAAGTGGAGTGAAAGGCATTCCATTCAGCTGACACAGAACCACAATCGGTGTCATTTCGAAAGTTGACTTACTGACATGGTGCGAATTCCTTTTCATGCTTAATTGATTGGGGAAAAGGCAAATGCTTTCTTCATTCCCTGGAACATTTGTTACTGACCAGTTTAGAGGACAGTACATTCCAACACTGGGGAACCATGGTCTACAGTGGAACACAAACTGAATCATTGTGTGATTTCTGAAACCCCTGCAGCAAAAAGCAAAAGTATATCACTCGCCAACCCCCTGATCTTGTCCTGTGATCATAAACCAAGGAGACTGTCCACTCACTGTCTACCTTTGGGGTCAATGGCTGCCTCTGGGGTCAATGGCTGCCTCTGGTTTGGTCTACTACTAAGTATTAACCAGGAGCAGAACAAAATAAGTAGTCAAGTGATTTGCATTCATTGTCTGTTAAATAGTGGGGTTCACATTGGCGCCAAAGGCAGTTTGGGGCTTTTTGGTTTTGTGGTAAGTGGGTCAGTGCAGGTCCTGTACCTGTCATCGCACCAGCAACCACAGTGAGACTTCCTGCACTAACTGCCAAGAGAATTTTATGTCCACTTTTATTTATTTATTTATTTATTTTAAAGGTTTTATATAGCGCGAACAAGACTCTTACGAGTATCAGAGCGCTTTACAAGACAAATGTAAGAGAGAAACCAAAATGTGACAAAAACTAAACTGTGCGCATTCTTTGACCCAAAGACATCCACTGAAGAATCAACAAGGAGGAAATTTTGCATTCATGTTGCATACAAATATGACCTCTTGCATGACCTGCTTCCATGTAAAGGATTCTTTTTACCCCAATTCTCCTTTACCGTAGACTACAATCACAGTGATTGGGGTAATTTAGAGATAACTGGACCCCAGCATTGACGTACTGTTAATAGGTAGAACTTATCTCTGGAACTGCCTGTAACACTGAAAGTAGCTTTTTATCACTAGACCAATTCCCTCCACAGTCTGCTCATGTCTCTAGTAGTCTCTGACTGGCCTTTTAGCTATACCCCACTGAAAAAACCCATAGCCATACATAATGGCTGGTTTAGTGAGTGTGGTATTGGGAAATCTGGCCTAGGCAGCAGAACAGGTGTCTGTTCCATTGAGTGAAAAAACTTCCTATTCAGAGTTACAGTGACGGTGTAAAGCCCACGGATGGAGTTTCTTTTGGATTCCTCTATCTCCTCTGGAGTTGACCTCAATATATTGATATTAGTGTATCTCCAGTTATATTACAGTTATTCAGAGGTACAATGGATGGTTTCATTCTTAATATGGTTATCTGACGAAATATCATACAAAGAATGGGGCTTTGGGGGGGGCGGCCGACCAACGGGAGGCCTGCTGCCCCCGGGGGGTTTTGGGGCCTGGAGGGGGGAGGGGGGACACAGGATGGCAGTGGCATGGGAGTTGGGCTAGTTGGGCTGGCGGCGGGGAGTTGGGCTGTTTTTGGGCTGGGGGCTTGGGCTGGTTGTGGGGGGGGCTACATAACCGGGCATTTTGTGTCACTGCCCACCATTTTGGTGGCAGTGACACGGCAGCCGGTGGAGGTTTGTTGAGGCACAAGCTTTTTCGAGTTTTCCGAGCGTTTGTACCTGTACAGCATCGCGTTCTTGCCTGTGCAGTTTCTGTGTGCTGCGGCGGTGTGAGCGTGGGCGAGGCATGGCGGATCAGAGGGTGCAGGAGGCTTTGAGGCTGCTACGAGAGGCGGGCCGCATGGACTTGGTGCGTCCAGACATTCAGGTGAGGCTGTCGCGAAGAGTTGCCAGCGGCGCCGCGGAGGCTGTGCTTGCTTGTGAGCCTCCGCGATCACGGCCGCAAAAGGCTCAAGGTGGGGGCGGGGTGGAGCGAGCGACGGGCCGTGCTGCGAAGAGGCAGAGAGCGATAAGGAGGGTGGGGAGGCGGGGAGCGAGGGCACGCCCTGCGTTGGAGTTTGTGGACGTGGAAGGGGGGAGAGCAACGCGAGGAGTGTGGAGGTTGACCCAGGAGCACAAGGGGGGCCAGGAGGAGAATGGGCTGGAGGCACATGAGAGAGTGGAAGTGGGGGCGGGGGAGGGGGAAGGGTGGGAGGAGGGGGTGAGGTCCCCATTGCTTATTGAGGAGTCGAAGCTTGAGGAGTGAGGTGTGGGGGGGCCAGGAGGGAGGGGGGAGTGAGGTGGATTGGGGGTCGTCCTCGGGGGAGGGGGTGAGTGTAGTGAGCCCGAGTAGGTCTTCTTTGCCGACAAGGGGAGGAGTTGGGGTGTAGGAGGGGGGGTGCGGGGTGGGGGAAGGGGCCAGGCGATGCCCGGGTGGGGTAGAGGGTGGTCTGATGGTGGGGGAGCTGGGTGCGCAGTGGAAGAGGGGGGTGGGTTGGGGGGGGCCGCAGGATGGGGCAGAGTGTAATGCGGGGCTGGGGCGGCGAGTGGGGGGGAAGGGGGGTGTTTTTTCCCCGGCATGCTGGACTCCACTGTTTTCCCTTGGCAGGAGCTGATGGCGTGGCGCTCGGGTGAGCAGCATGTGGCTCCAGTCCACCGAGGGGATGGGCCAGCTCTGCCTGGTACGGGCGGTCGCGCTCCACTGTGGGACCTGGCGTGGGAGCACATTGGACGGCGGAGGGATGAGTCCCCACTGGCCCCCTCCCGAAGGGTCGAGACGGCCGCCGGAAGTAGCGGAGTGTGATTTGACACGGTGGCAACAACTTCTGGATCCTGTGCTGCGGAAGAGCGGAGGGAGAGTGTGGATTTGACTGCTTTGATGCCAGTGTGTCCGGAGAAGGCGGAGTTGAGCCGGCTGGAGCCCCTAGGGGCGGCCGGGAGATGCAGGACGTTGGTTTGGGGGGTGATGGGGAGTCGGAGGGGGAGATCAGGGAGGGGGAAGGGGGGATGAGTAACGTTGTTGGCAGTGTATTGCAGGTCCCTCATGGCAGGACGCGCCCAGAGTGACGGCCCCCTCAGCTCCACTGGTTAGGCCGCGGGACCCAGCGAGGACGCCGACCTTGACGCCAGGTAAGGTTGGGAACGGAGCAGGGTGTGGTTTAGGCAAGCGGCGCTGCGTGCAGGTGACAGTGGGGACGGATGCAGGGGGGGAGGATTGGGGGCGACTGGTGAAAGGACGCTATGTGAAGGACACAGGGGTGGGCACGGATGGGGCGGAGCCTGTGGGGGAAGGGGTGTCGGGCGGCGTCGGGGTGGGAGCGACCGGTGGGATGGTGGGGGAAGGCGCGAAGACGGGAGAGTCCGCCGCCGGGGGGAAGGAGAGCTGCTTGGTACTGGTGCGCAAGCTCCCATACATGGGGGTGACTAAGCCGCTGGGGGCACATTTGTCGCTGGCTACGAAAGAAAAAATATGCAAAGGGGAGTACGTGGAGATTCTGAAACTGTTGCACATGGAGCTGGCCTCTAAGGGGGGGTCCAAGGAGGAGCAGCAAGAGCTCGCGATGTGCCCCAAGGTGCCGCTGATGATTGATATTCGGTCGGTGGCGTTCCTAATATACGCTAGCATATATTGTGAAAAGTATCCGGACCGGTTTATCGCGTTGTTCAAGTACATGGTCTGGCGGGCGCAGGTGACTTATGAAGGGTACACCTGGTCCCACTATGATGAGGAGTTCGGGCGAGAATGGCGGCCGACCCGGAGGCTAAGTGGGGGTAGCTGGATTCGGACGTGTACCAGCAGACGATGGGCGGGGCAAAGTTCGGTCGCTCCGTCTATATGGCCAGCGGTTTGCCGCTCGTGCCGACCCCCTTTGTGGCCCGCCCCACCCGCGGGGGGGGGGGAGAGAGCGCCGGGCAGAAAACGGTCGGGCCTGCTGGGATTTTAACAAAGGGGCGTGTGGCAGGCATGTGTGCCGTTTCCGGCACGAGTGTTCCAAGTGTGGGAGGCGACACCCGGTGGTTCGCTGCTGGGGTGTCGGAGGTCCGCCGGGACAGCAGCTCACGGCAGGGGGCACTCGGAGCAGGGGGTCAGAGAGCGGGGGGTGGGGTGGAGAGGGGGAGGGGGAGCTCTGGGAAAAGGCTCATACGCTGGTTAGGCTGGAGCGGCTGGGCCCATGGCTGGCGGCGTATCCGCGGGCGGATAATGCGGCGGTTTTGCGACGGGGTTTCCAGGAGTGGTTTTGGTTGGGCTATGAGGGCCCGCGGATTGCGCGCTGGGCGGACAATCTGAAGTCGGTGAATGCGCACAAGGGGATTGTGCGGGAGAAGTTTTGCAAGGAGGTGAAGGAGGGCCGAATGGTGGGCCCCTTCGCGGTGCCGCCCTTGCCGGATTTGATTATCTCCCCTATTGGGGCGGTGCCCAAAAAGGAGCCGGGGCAGTTCCGACTGATACAGCACCTGTCGTGGCAGGAGGGGTCGTCAGTGAATGATTTCATCTTGGCTGAGCTCGCGTCAGTAACATACTCGTGGACGTGGCGCGGAAGATATTCGCAGCGGTCGGGCCGGGCCGGGCGCCATGATGGCAAAGTGTGACATTAAGTCGGCCTTTCGCCTGCTCCCGGTGCACCCGGAGGATCACCAGTTGCTGGTGATTCAGTTTGAAGGGGGCATTTTTGTCGACAAGGCACTCCCAATGGGGTGCTCTATCTCCTGTGCATTGTTTGAACGGTTCAGCTCCTTTCTGCAGTGGGTTTTTTCCAGGCGCACAGGCTCTGAGACGGTGATGCACTACCTGGATGACTTCTTTCTGGTGGGGCGGCCCTGTTCGACGGACTGTCAGCAGCAGCTGGATAGTTTTACGGACCTAATGAGTGAGTTTGGGGTTCCCATGGCGCCAGAGAAGACACAGGTCCCAGTACGGTGTTGTCCTTTCTTGGTATAGAGCTCGACTCAGCGGCCATGAAAGCATGCCTACCGGAGGACAAGAGGTCGGCAATGGTGGCTTTAGTGAGCAGCATGCTGGGAAAACAGAAGGTGACGGTGTGGGAGGTGCAAGTCCTGTTGGGGTGCCTGAACTTTGTGTGCCGCGTGGTGCAGGCGGGCCGTACGTTTTGCAGGCGGCTGGGTTTGGCGCTGTCCGGTCTGACTCTGCCACATCACCATGTGCGTTTGTCGACGGGGACGAAGGAGGATTTGTGGATGTGGCTGGCGTTCCTGGGGCGGTTCAATGGCGTGCCCATGGCACCCCCGGAGGATTGGGAGTGGGACGTTATGCTGTTTTTGGACACGGCGGGGGTCAAAGGCTTCGGTTTGTACTGAGCGGGCCGGTGGTGCACGGAGCAGTGGCCGGCGGGAGGCCGTAGTATTGCGTTCCTGGAGTTGTTCCTGCTGGTGGTGGCGGTCTCGGTGTGGACGCATGAGTTGGTGCACAAGTGGGTGCTGTTCAGGGTTGACAATATGTCAGTGGTGCAGGTGGTTACCAGGCCGGGACCCGCAGGTTTTTAAACTAATGAGAGTGTTCATGCTGCGCTGCTTGGAGAATGACATACTATTTCAGGCTCGCCACGTACCTGGAGTGGACAATGACATTAGGGATGCTTTGTCTCGTTCGCAGTGGCAGAGGTTCCATGGGCTAGCCACGGAGGCAGAGGAAGACAAGCTTTGGTCGGTGGGAGACGCTGGGTCGTTCAACTGGTGAGGGCGTAAGTGGCGGCGTCCACTTGGAAGGCGTATGTTCAGGCTTGGGAGGAATTTCAGCGGTCTGGTGCGGTAAGGCACGGGGACCGTGGCAATGGGAGGAGCAGGTGGTACGGTTCATGCTGGCTTTGATGGACAGGGGTTTGTCGAGAGTGACGATTGCGGGTAAGTTGTCAGCGGTTGTCAGCGGTGGCGTTCATGGGTAAGCTGTGGTGGGGTTATCCGCCGTCGGCGGGGGAGTTAGGGGAGTTAGGGGCGCGATTGCTGGAAGGTTGGGCGAGGGAAAAGGGGGCGCAGTGAGTCAGCGAAGGCCCATTACAGAGGACATGTTGGGGGGGTTTGTTAGCTTTGTTACCGTCAGTGTGCCTGGATGGGGGAGAGACGGTTTTCGGCACTCATGTCATGGCTCTTTTTTGGTGCTTTTCGGGTGTCTGAGTTGGTGGGCCAAAAAAGGGGGCCGGGGGTCATGTGGGCGGACGTGGATGTGCGGGCCCGGGAGGTGGCGATGCTCCAAGATGGATCAAGGGGGGGAGGGGACGTGGGTGGTCTTGGGGCTGGGGGGTTGGGAAGGGGGGTGTCCCGCGGCGTGGGGTCAACGACTGGTGGCTGGCCGAGGTTTTTGGTCGACAGGAAGGTGGCAGGGTGACGGCGGGTCAGGTTTTATGGGTCCTGCGGCACGCCTTGCGGTATATGGGTGAGGACCCGAAGGCTTTTGGGACGCATTCCTTTCGAATTGGGGCGGTGACAGAGGCGGCACGGAAAGGATGGGGGAAGAAGGATATCAAGCGGTTAGGGCGGTGAAAGTGGGACTGCTACAGGACATATGTCAGGATGCGGGGGTAGAAGGGGTGCATTGAGATGACAGTTGTTCGCCCTCTTACATGTGTGTCTTTGCTGGTGCTGTGGTGGGGCCGGCTGCGGCGGTGTTGAACATTGACATTGTGGGACACTCCTTTGTCAAGCGGGCCGAGAGGGCTGAGTGGGACAGGTATCGGAACCTTAACTTGGAACTTGATGAACGATTGCTTAGATGTCATTGGCAGGGGAAAGGGGGAATGCGTTGGCATGAGTTAATGCCTTTGTTGAATATTGTAGTATGGGGGGGTGTGTGTCCTGATGTGGTGGTCATCCATTTGGGCGAGAATGACCTGGTATTGTGCAAAGGATTGGCGTTGGTCAAGCAGATGAAGAGGGACTTGTTAGAGATCAGGAGGCAATGGTCAGGGTGTCATGTGATTTGGTCTAACTTCATTCCCAGGAGGTGTTGGCGGGGGCGGAGCGACCAGGGGCAATAGATAGGACACGGCGCAAGATTAACAGGGAAATGAAGGAGTTTTGTGCCAGGGAAGGTGTGGGTAGGATGGAGCATCCTGAGCTTAGGTACGGGGCAGTGTACTTTTTTAGGGAGGACAGGGTCCACCTCTCTCGGTATTGGATGGAGTTGTACATTGTTCAGTTGAGGGAGGCGCTGGATCTGGGTCTGCGCAGGTATCCGAGGGGGCAGGAGTCCTATGGGGGAGTCGAAAGTCGCTAGGCGGCTTTCGAGTGGCGTTTTCCCTAATTTAAAAGGGGGGACATTGCAGGAGGCCTGGGCTGTTTTGGCAGGGGGTGGGTATTACGGAGGTCAAGTTATAGTTGGTTAAGCAGGGAGACATGTTGCAGTGGGATGTTGTGCTGTTGCAATGTTGGGGAACCACTTAGGGGTGGGGGGCTGTTAGGCAGAGTTGTACTTAGCGAGGATTAGTTTTGTACGGCACAGGCCAAGGATTGAGATTTTAGGGTGCACCTGCTTCCAATAGGGAAACTGTTAGTCTTTGTACGTTGTCAGATTTACTATTCTTATTTTAATCTGAGTAACAGTAAATAAGGTTTGGACTTTGGAGGGGTCAATTTTACAATTCCCACCCTAATCTAATCAAAATTAGGGAATTAATTGGGCTTTGGAAGGGTTAGATTGACTGTTCCCATTCCACTTTAAGCAACAGTAGGGAAAGTGCTGGACTTTTGAAGGGTCAGATTTACTAGTCCCAAGCATATGTTTTTTTAAATAAAATCTTTAAATGTAGACCAAACAAATAATTATAACCTCGTTAAAAAAATACTTATTCATTAAATATGAATCAAATACATTAAATATAAAAATAAATGTTATATTACAAATTAATGTAGAGTTTTCAAATTGAAAGGCTTCACTCACTACTACCTTAAAAGCAATTAAAATTAATTAAAAACAAATATTATGAAAATTGATTTATTGATATGATATTAATGTTGATAAACTATTATTACATATATTAACACAATTAAATTATTAATCCCTTGGCTGCTGCCGTCGACCAACGGTTGTCGCGTGCACTACCTTGGTAGTGCTGCGAACGTCCGTTGGCAGACGCTGCCCCACCCGTTATTCGAACGTTCAGCACTGGAGCTGAACGTTCGACGCAGCCAAGGGGTTAATTAAACTGACCAACTAATGAACAATTGACAAAAAATAAAATATTTAAAACAACAATTAAAGACTACATTTATATAATTATCAATTAGAAAATTAAATTACAATTGTTTCCATTTGAAAAAACTTTTCAAGCTAATCCCCTACAAACTCAACAATCTAGTACTAAATTTACAATTTATAATTAAAACAAAAAATTAATTTAATCTAAAAATGTATAAACTACACTAAAACAAATTAAACACAAATATCATTACAATAATACTAACTTATATTGCAAATACTACTATATATCACGCTAATTGAAATATTTAATGCAACTATAATAAATGCAACTATATTATATATAACTGTATTTTAAAAAATTATTTTAAATAACTAGTAACCCAATATTCTTAACTTCAACATTCTGATCCACTACATTTTTGCCATCACATTATTTGAGATAATTGTGGACCTCAATATTTTGTTGGACTGTAATACTTTATTTGCTGGCACAGAATTAGGATCCTTCTATAAAGATAGTGCAACACTTCACTTGTATGCTTAATAAAAGTACCTCTTTTTTGGATTTTGAACCTCCCATCCTCAATTTCTTACAGTGGGGTAAGCCTGGGGGAGGCACTTGCTCCATTTAAACTGTATTTCCATAAAGCTCTTGAGCATTTATGCATATGGGTGGAGAAAGGAAATTCCAATCTGATTCATCGGTTGTCCATTTCATTGATGACTAATATATTTTTATAGCACTGATATTAAAGCAATATCACTACAAAATGAACCCAGGATTTCCTGTACCGATGACACTTAGATTCATGGGAGAGAATGGGACATTGACTGAAAATAGTGATCCATGCTATCATCTCCTAGATTAATAAATAATGTTGTTGTATTGTAAGGGTTTACATTCGTTCTTAAAAATCTGGTGCGTCATGACATATTCAGAATGAGGTTAGAATGGTCCATTAAATTCCTCTTGAATGGTGCTTATTTCTTCTCAATATTTCTTTTATCAACAAGCATAATTGGAGCTCTTATTTAATTTATATGGTTCAGTGTACAAACTGTCCACTGAATTTTAAAGTCTGGTGTAAAACAATCCTTGGTTGCAAAATAAACCAGAACAGGGATATCAGAACTTGAGTTATCATATTTATTTCCAAGAAGCCTGAAACATCATAACTGCAGCATTTAGCAGTACCTGAATGAACCCTTTATATTGCTGTAGACACACCTTCACCTTGAGGCCAGCATTGTTATAGCACATTCTATTGTAGCCTAAGTAAATACTGGTTTAGTATTAAGTGTCAATAAAGATCCTATTGATACTGGATATGGTCAAACCTCCTTGAGGGAACCATGCCCATTCATGGTATTTATTAAGAAGAGTGTCTTGAAATGGAAATATAAGGGTCTGTTACACAGGTCTTTACATATTCTTACAATATAAATGAACTGCTCAGAAAAGATGGTACTAATTTGTTGAAAGCCTAAACCTGGTGCTGAGTATCTGCACCCATGCAAAGGAAGGCCAGGACTGTCTTATTAAAAAAACACATGCACCCTCTGAAAAACTTCATAGTGCGATTTAGGCATTAACAAGCTTCAAAACAAAACATATTTTTCCATGAAAGTAGTTTTCAGCTATATCTACATGAGAAGAATATCTGTCAATTGATTTCCAACCTATGGGATTATAGTCTTTGTATTTATGAGTAATACATTGATTTTCCCATCACAAGGAGCCCCCTATTCTATTTTCCTTTCCTTTTTCAAAAGGCAGTACCTTTTCAATGGAATACATTAATTATCTCGTAATATTTCATTAGAGTTTTCAGTAATAGTTTTATGCCCTCCTTTGAAGAGGGATAAAGAGTATGCTTGGGTTGAAAATTTCATTCCACTCACAGAATTGGCATAATTTGGTGACTACACGTTTCTGTTGTAACATGCTGTTCCAGGCAAATTAAGTCAATCCCTGCTTGGTGTAATTTTCTCACGTATGAGGCTCCAGAAATGCTTGTTGGTAAGTTCAAACAAGATTTTCTGTGCCTAAGTGCAATTTCTGGTCAGTAGGAAAACTTTCAGTGAGATTTTCCAATGTGGGTGGTCTTGAGCGGTCTCATTCAGAGGGCTGCTTCTTGAGAACATTTTCTGCTCGAACAGCAGCAAACCAACTAAATGGCTGCATGATGGTTGGCAATGCTTGGTGCTCTCCACACTGATTTTTCAGCATAGAATGCACTGCTGGTGCTAAATATCAGTGCGAGTAGTGCAACATATATTTCTGCCCGTTGGTGGAACCCTGCCGTTCTCGCTGAGTTTTTATGTAACTCTGTGGAGTGAAAGTCTGAGAGTTCCACCCACCCCTAAAATCATCATGCATTTTGGAAATCATCAAAAAAACTAGCTGCCTTGGTAGAAAATCACCTTTTTATAAATTCACAAGTTTTCTCATAGGAGTATAGAAAGCCACAATAGAGTAATTGTTTTTGACGAATAATAAGGAGGGGCATGGTCAGTACGTACTTTGGAACCTTCGATAAACATAATATGGCATCAAACTATGAGATAGAGTTGAGCTCAATAGGTTGGATAACTGTTGGTCCAGGTCATATTTTACCAGGTGTTTGACTAGATGTAGGGAAGGGCCAGTTTTTGCATGATCCCCCCCCCCATTTTTTGTGGACTGACGCTGCTGGTTTTGTGACTTTGTGCACTGGGACTCTGCTAATCAGACCTTAGTGCATTTGGTCTGACCCATAAAATATGTAAAGATTAGTCCTAATTGGCATATTTAACTTAACCACATGTCCCTTGCAAATGGTACAAGTTGTACCCATCCTGTAACTTAAATTCACTAGTGGACTATAGCACATATTGTGCCATCCACTACAATGATAGTATAAACAAGGCTTCAGGCCTAGCATTGTAGTCTGACTGTGGCAGTTTAAAAATTGCAATTCGACTTGTCAAAATAACCCCCTCTGACGAGCAAACCCCTTCATTTTAAATATTAAGTCACCCCTATGTAGGCCTTGTAGCTAATAAGGCTGAGTGCATGGCATTTAAAGTAGGAAATGTAGACATGCAAAATTAACATGTTTTTACATTGGCTAATACCCAAAAGTTATGTTCACTGTAGCAAGGCAAGCTGTTCCATTGAGAATCACTGGGATGCAATATTACAATTATTAATGCTATCTGTGGTTAGTAAACAGGAAGATATGATATTCTGGGACCCCTTGCAATATTTATTAAAAGCCCAAATTACTAGTGAAGTCAGATATTTTTTTATCAATATTATGGAAAGGGTACTTTTAGAAAGTTACCATCACCAAGTCTAAATCCTCTGGAGGCTAATTTGCACTAGCATCCAGCTGCAGCTCTCGGAGTACTCAAGCCCTCACTGAGGTGTGAAAACATCTCTCAGAGAAGAGACAAAGGCCTGGATGTGGCATTTGTTCCTGTTCCTCTGGCAGGTTTATTAATTAGTCCAGACCCAGGAACTTGATAAACTCCAAAGGGGCCTCCCATGCTAGATGTCAGGTGATACAGGTCCCTTCTTTCTTTCCCCAGTCAGGCGTCCCTCCAATCCCAATGGGTGGGATGCTTCTCCCAGAACTGCTATGACATGAGCACAGAAGATTGCTTGTTTATTTTCTTGGCCACAAATCTGGGGTTGGCACACAGGCTCCGCACAAAGTGAGAAGGGATTCACCAAACTGAATTTAGCAGAAAGGAGCACTGGGATTGTTTGCAGTAAGGCACTCATGAACTGCTGCAAAAATTGATAGGGGTACCCCAGAAAACCTTTTCCCCATTGGTCAGTGAGGAGCAAGGAGTCGTTCCCAACGACAAGGTAGTGCAGTAATAAATGTGGCATCCCCTGACGCCCTCCTCAGAACACTCTGTGCCTGTGGAAGAATAGAAGAAAGGCTTCAACTTTTTGAGACCTGTCAGGAGATCTGTTAGGAGAGCTGAAGGGCTAGCCCTCCCCCTACTTGTACCAAGGCCAAAGACGTGGACGCTAAGTGTCAGTTGGCTGACCTATTAATTCACAGGTTAACAGCAAGTAGCAAGAAGCCTTTTCCAACTGGGCCTACCCTGCACCCTGCTGGTGGCTTCTGTGGGATACAATCTGATCCCCAAGTGCTGTTCATGGGTACCTGAGAAACTTGGCTCTGTCAAAGTGTATTCCTCTTAATATCCTGAAAAACCAGGGCCTTAGGAACTTTTAGGCTCCAAAGACCTTCAGAGGACTGGGACAGACCTGCCATGTTGATCATATCAAGGTGCGTTTCTGCGGGGCTGTAGAGTTTGGCTTTTTCTGCTAAGAGTTTTTCCACAGCAGCAAATCTGTTAAAGTGTGACCACGTGGAGAAGGTATCCAGCCTTGTGGATCCCTCTTCTGCTACAGTTTTGAGCCTTGTACAACTAGAGGAATCCAAGGTCAATAAAATATTAAATCTGAAAGTTGAAAAGGTAGCCGTGCAAGGGCACCAAAAGAATCCAGTTGGCATGAGAATTACACTGGGCACTAATTTTGAATTTTCCTGCTCTGAGTTTTTCCCGCCTAAACGAGTAGCTCCATCTGGACCTCGTTGAACACATATCCGACATTGTGGAACCCTTTTTGGAAACAGCCTGTTGCCTTGCCGTGCTGAAGTAATTTGATTTACATTTTCAAGACTAAGTTGGAAAGTAAGATCTCGGACTGGTTCGAACCTGGTTGGTGTATCAGCCCAACCCTCCATTGTGGTTTGCCTCAAATCATGCCTAGGTCCTAATCTACCATGACCAGTGAACCTGCATTGGAGCTAAACGCTTTTTGGGGAAAAATGTTATTTAAAACTTTAAACATTCATATCTCTGATTTCCCTTAATGGATTTGTGGCATTTTGGTGTAATTTTACTCAAGTCATTCTCTATTTATGTAAATTGGAATATAATTTTTATTGCACTGTGTTTTTGACTTATTAACTGTGTTGGTACTTCTAAATACTTTACACTTTTTCTTAATTTAATCATGTCTGCTCTGTGCTGTATATACCAGGAGATGAGCTCAGGTTTAAATTTCTGAAACCTTTACTGGACCTAATAAGATACTGACATTATGACTTATGGTAGGCTCCCTTCAACCCCAAATAATAATAATTTTTTTTCATATTGAATATGGCAAATTTTACTTTGAATGTGCAATGTTCACAAAAAAAGAACCTCTTTTGATTTTTTCTTGTGGTAACCTGATATGGTATTTTAAAGGAATGCTGAATGTACCAACCAAAAATTGAATGTTAGGAATGGGGAGTATGAGAATTAATGAATGAAAGTACTTTTTTAAGAAGAAGAAAATAAATGTAGTGAGAAAATTACATTAGTTACAACTTCCTACTGCGTCACTTTACATACATGTTTGGAATTGCCTTTTCTACTGACCAGTGAGAGAGATAAACAGTAATTTGTGGACTAAACTGGCACAGGAAAGGAGGGTAAGGTTATAGTCTTAAATTGAGCTGTAAATAAGGCATTGTACCAAAATACTTTACTGACAATATCGTCAGACAGGAATATTGTGTCCTAAACATTGTTTTAAAGAAAATCGTCCTACTGGACTGTACTCTGACTAAACCAGTGCTGGCCCCTCCATTAGGGCGAAGGAGCCCCACCCTCCTGCCACCATGTGCAAATAAGATAATAATAAAATGGGTTTCTAACAAGTTTTATTATTGTTTTATTTTAATCCCCTTGGACCTAACCCCAGGACTCTGACGAGTCTTGGGGGAGTGTCCAGGGGAATGACACTGTTGTGGGTAAGTGGTAGTGCACTCCCTTGTCCCTTCACTGCGCATGAGGTGGTTGGCCAGCTGTTTTAGGCCAGTCAAACATCTCATGTGCAGTGAAGCTTTCTCCAGCTGAGTTGCTGGGGCCTGGAGAAAGCAGACACATATTCCCAGTCTGTCTGGGAGCGCAAAGTCATATCGCTCAGGGCTATCCAGACACTGATTTCCCGCAGCATCATGATTGGTCGCAGTGCAGTCTGGGAGCCTATCCCAGTAGCAGGAAGAGCGTGATGAGCGACAGCGGAGGCAATCAGGTAAGATTTATTTAATTATTATTTATTATTATTTTGGCCCCAACCCCCCAGCTCCCTCCTCTGGCCAGCTCCACCACTTTGGCAGGAGACGGGCCGCGACTGGACTTAACCCTCAAATAAGTTTCCAGGCTGCCTAAACTGAATCACCCACAAATGCACACGGATTTTGAATAAGGGTGATCACAGATCACTTTTGATAGGCTGACCAACAAATCAGCGCCCAGACAAATGGGTCCAAACTAAGTGTAATTTGAAGATAAGGTGCTCAAAAGTAATTTGTGTTATAGAATAACATAGTTCGATTGGTATTTTGGTAATGATTCACATATTTGCACAACGCAATGCAATATTTACTTTGGAAATGGCAAGCGAATTATATAGATAGAAAGGTTGATTATTTCCACTGTAGCTAAAGGACAGCAGCAAGCACTACAATGTTGATTTGTGATAAAATACTAGATTTTTTACTGATACCTATAGACACAACAGTTATAGTGGTTATGCTTTGAGTGTTTTGTGTTACAGTGCTGAGTAAAAATGCCTAGCCGTGAACAATGAAGTGGACCAAAGTTCAGCATGGGAGTTTAAGTGTAATACCAAGGCAGATACCAGAGTTTCATAAAGGACAACAACGTGTTAAAGTGAGTATAAGTTGTGAAGTGTACTGTACACACAAATCATACGCCAACTCCCTATATTAAAAAGCTACAGGTGATTTTGATAATGAAAGTCCAGGTCTTTAATGGTCATTTTTAGGTCTTGTGCCTAGTGTTGCAGTGCGCAGCAGTGCTCGTGCAGTTATAGACCTCATGTAGGGGCTTCTGAAAGCTGACCTAACGCTTGTGCGTGTGCTTTTGTTTTCGTCAGTTGCTATTGTTTTTTGCGTGCGTCTTTGTAAATATGGCAGCACATCATTGGTGAAAGGCGTGTGCATGTCTCAGCTTCTTCAGAAATGTAGCCGCCCATGTCCCAGTAGTATCTGTTATGTGCAGCAGAGGCACAGACAACATGCTCCCTCGCCCCCGCTACTCTGGTGCGCGCGCACCACTGGTCCTCCCTGGATTAGCTTGTTTTTGCCTCTTACACCTGGGGCCATCCGCCATGATCTGCTGCTTGATTGATAAGAGGGGATCAGATGGCAGTTCGCATGGACTTGGCTCCCTGATTCAGCAGCCGCCTCAGCACACAGACTCTATCTACCAACCAAACATAGCAACAACATGCCCATGGCAGATTCCCATTCAAATACAGGGTGCCAAGCAGCACCCACAAGAGCTTGATTTTACAGCCACAGTCACAAAAGTCAGCGCTTGTGTGGGGGTCGCTGGTGCTAGCGTGTGGAGATGCTGAGACAGGAGCCACATCTCCACCGTGACTCAGATCCCATGACCCTGTGGGGGAATGTGCAGCCTGCGCTGCGTGAACCGAAGGCACGGCTCGGCCAGCGCTTCCTGCAAGGGAACAGCGCTTTCTGCTGCACTCTCAAACTTTGTTTGCATACCAAGACTAGCGCTTAACAGCCGGACTCCCCCGAGCACATGACTGCACAGGATGTGTGCCACGGGAAGAAAGAGGGACAGTGGTGCGTGCACAGTCAGCAGCACATGCACATTCACTCACATACACACACACACACACACACACACACACACACACAATAACACACACTAACTCACATACACACAAACAGCACACAAACACACCACACTCAGGCGCGCAACACCCATTGGGCTCACCGGGCTTCAGCCCCCCCCGTCGCCTCCTCTGCCCGGGCTAAGATGACACGCACTGAAATGGTGCAGGAAGGCTGCATCCGATCCGAGAATGTGATTGTTTTAATGATTTCTGAGAGGCCCAGCAGCCCGAGCCAGACAGCGAGCCTCTGAACAGTTTCAGCGAGTGAACCCCCCCTGCCCCCACCTCTTGTGTTTCCTTTAGAGTGGCGCAGAGGTGGACCGTCTTTGAAAAACGGCGCCGGGAACTACAGGAGGGGGAACACATTCAGTCAGGTGTATCCGCCTGTCTACCTAAACTTGAGCGCTACTGCTTCAATATCTTCTCCTCCCGGTTATGGCTTCCTTACCACTATATTAAGAAACCATCAAACTACGCGAGCAACGTCTATCCTCCACACTTCGCCCATTCGGGCGTTGGCCACAACACCATTTCCGGTTCTTTCACTTAAGAGGCCCTGAAGATTCGCAGTCTGTTTCCCTGCGATGAAACACGTGTTGGCCAGTACAAGAGGAACAATAAACCGGTGTTTTATACCAAGAACTTTACTTCATTGGAATTCCTTTTTCAGCACTTTGTAGTCTATTGACTTTGGAAATTTCGATGTGCATGTTTGACTTATGCTACTGATACTCGAAGTCACCCAGACATTATTGTTGTTTATCCAGTGCAGGGGTTTTGTTGTTTTTGTGCAATTTGTGTGGATTTTCGTAATCCAACCTTGAGCGGTTACGAGGGATTACCGCCCGCCCTTTTGCCTGGATTTCAATACTCCATAGCAGTATAATACTTTGCGGTTACTTGGTTGCGCGCCTGGCCAATTCTGGAATACCTTAAACCCTCCCAGTAGATCAAGAGGTGAAATCCTTGCCTGAAGGCAGGGATTTCACCTAAGCACTTGATGGGTTGTGAGCATGGGGTGTGAAGATGTGCACAGCAGGGGGAAGGCATGGCCAGTTAAGGTGATGCTTTTCCTTTGTAAAGGAATTTCTGCTGGCATCTTAGCTCAGGGTGTGATGTCTGTGCACTTGTATAGATGTGTATTCCATACAAGTGCACAGACAGCAAACCCTGGGCTATGACGCCAGCAGGAATTAATTTACAAAGGAAAAGCTTCACCTGCAATGGCCATCCCTTTCCCCCCTGCTGTCTGTGCATTTGACCCACATAGATCTGCACAGTGAAACCTTCGGGAGGGGCTGGATGCCAGGACACAGTGCTGCTGATCAGCCAGACTCCACAGTATAGTATCAGAAGAGCAGGCAGCAGTTTTTTTGTGTAAGTTCCAGTAACTTTAATGCATTTTTCAGGACAGCATTACCTACTGCCTGCATATCTAGGTTACTGTGAATGTTGTTCTTGACTTACATACATAGAAACGTCAAAGAGGACAGTCCTCTCCAAATATGCAAATGTAGTGTAAGTTTGTAGAGTTCATTTTTTTTGGGGTGCTAGTGGGTAATTTTAGAGTTCAGGGTGGGTGTGGGTTTTAGGGTGCCAGTGAGTAATTTTATGGTTCAGGGTGGGTTAATTGGGGTGCCAGGGGGTAATTTTAGGGTTCTGAGAGGGTATGGGTTTTGAGGTTCCAGGGGGCAATTTTAGGGTTCAGGGTAGGTATGGGTTATGGGGTGCCAGGGGGGAATTTATGGTTCAGGGTGGGTATGGGTTATGGGGTGCCGGGGGAATTTATGGTTCAGCATGGGTATGGGTTTTGGGGTGCCAGGGGTAATTTTAGGGTTTAGGGCAGGTGCGGGTTTTCGGATGTCAGGGGGCTATTTTAGGGTTCAGGGTGGGTATGGGGTGCCAGGGGACATTATAGGGTTCAGCATGGGTATGTGTTTTGGTGTGCCAGGGGTAATTTTAGGTTTCAGGGCAGGGGTGCGTTTTGGGGTGTCAGAGGGCAATTTTAGGGTTCAGGGTGGGTATGGGTTATGGGGTGCCAGCGGGGAATTTATGGTTCAGGGTGGGTATGGGTTATGGGGTGCCGGGGGGGAATTTATGGTTCAGCATGGGTATGGGGTTTGGGGTGCCAGGGGTAATTTTAAGGTACAGGGTAGGTGTGGGTTTTGAGGTGCCATGGGATTAATTTTAGGGTTCAGCGTGGGTATGTGTTTTATAGTGCCAGGGGTAATTATAGGGTTTAGGGCAGGTGTGGGTTTGGGATGTCAGGGGTCTATTTTAGGGTTCATGGTGGGTATGGGTTATGGGGTGCCAGATGGGAATTTATGGTTCAGCATGGGTATGGGTTTTGGGGTGCCTGGGGTAATTTTAAGGTTCAGGGTGGGTTTTGGTTTTTGGGGGTAAGGGGGAATTTATGGTTCAGCATGGGTATGGTTTCTGGGGTGCCAGGGGTAATTTAAGGTTCAGGGCGGGTATGGGTTTTGGGGCTCCAGGGGGGTGATTTTAGGGTTCAGGGTGGTATTGGGTTTTGGGGTGCCAGGGGGTAATTTTAGGGTGTGGGGTGGGTATGGGTTTTGGGGTGCCGGGGAGGGATAATTTTAGGGATAGGATGGGTATGGGTTTTGGGGTGCCAGGGGTAATTATAGATTTCAGGGCGGGTATGGGTTTTAGGGTGTGAGGGGGTTCATTTTAGGGTTCAGCGTGGGTATGTGTTTTGGTGTGCCAGGGGTAATTTTAAGATTCAGGGTGAGTATGGGTTTTGGGGGGCAATGCATCAAACTAACAAAAATGTGTGCTTTAATTGTTGTCCAGTTTCAAATGCAGAATTCACCACATTTTTTTTCTCAGCTTGACCTGGGCATTAACCGATCCTGATTATCTGCCATTTTAGCTCCGCCCCATTGATTTACATTAGCCACGCCCCTTCATCTGCCATGTTAGCCCCCCCCGAAATTAAGACCTAGTTGCGCCCCTGACCACACTCACTCTAAAACACACACACACACACACACACTCACTCACATAAACCCCCCCCCCCCCACTCGAAGTGTTCACATTTAACAAGAAAATGAAAGTGCAATTACAAGGCTCCTTGACTTTCCCTTTGCCACTTGTGATGTTTACAGAGGAATTCACTCACTCGCCCCCAGCCCTGCAAGGCACAGAAGGCACGCACCAAAAACTGCCCCTTCTGAATTTGGGCTACTAATCTGCTAATATTTTGCCAGGCACACTTTTGCTCACAGTGCCATGTTAAGTGTTGCTTCCTAAGTGCCATGCCCACGACAGTGTGTCTCTGTGTACTTCGGTGTGTGGAGCGTGGCATGGGGGGGAGGGGTGGGGTAATTGATTGCCGCTTGGGCTTCAGACCCTAAGCCGTTCTTGGCAGAAGAAGATGTCGCTTTAAAGGGCTCTGAGCATCGGTTCAAAGGTGGAGGGCTGTAAAAGAGGCAACAGATGCAAACTGTAAAACAAAGACAATTAACCCCTGCTCCGCCTAACAGCCCCCACCCCAACCTCCACACTACTTCACCTAGATTTTGTTAAAAGGGTGCCCCTCTCGAGTTGGAAGGCAGCTCTTCCTTACTGTGGCTTGGAAAAGCCTCGCCAACATCACTGGGCGTGTAAAGTTTCAGGAAGAGGCGCGTTAGAATGGTTGAACTTTACATACCAGCCCAACAAGAGATTATGAGGTTATACCAGAGGGCGAGAGGTAGGTAAGTCAATGCGGACCCTTCCACAGACCAATCTCGTTAATGACATTCTTTCTAAGGCAGGCGTGTGGGTCTGCCTGTGGAGGGGGGATACTGTAAACTTTATCTTCTGCTCTTTTATGGTTTTGAGTGTGCCGCTAGTAATCTCTGCATCACCAGGAGCTCGAGAGCACGAGATTGGAAAGTGGTCAGATAAAACACATTTTCAAAGCATGACGACCCCTTTCTGGGCAGTTTCACATCACTCTTTCACTAAACACGCCTAATTAAAACTGCCAATTCTGCAGAGCTAGGAAGCCCCCTGTGCTAATTCCTGGCGTTCAGCAACACGTTAACTCTAACAAAAGCGAAACCGATTGCATTTCCAATGCAATATGTCTCGCATTGGTTAAAGTTAGAGCTGTTGACCATGTTTTTTACTTTTGCTTTTGTACACCATTGGCAATGGTGCTATGCAATTATAATAACTCCACTGCAAATAAAAAAATACAAAAGTAAAAAAGATTTTTAGTTTCAACACCAACAGCTCTAACTTTAACAAATGAGAGACCTATTGCATTGCAAATGCTTGTTTGTGGTGATATTTCAATGGAGTGAAGGGCAGAGGTCTGCTATTAATGGTTTGTTCTGCGGTTATAGTGTGTACATTTAGCAGCGGTTGTTGATTTCAGACTATTTGTGGCTACTCATTGTCCCAAAAACATGGTCGATTCAGTTTCATGTTCTTATCATATTTTCTAGGTTCCAAATGCAGGCGAGATTCTTTTTAATTTCCCAACACCCTCCCTCCACACCTACTTCCCCACTCCTACCGGTGTAAACTGTTGAATTAATGTGCTGCCTCCGCCTATTTTGTCTTGTAGCTTGCACCTCACACAACTGCTCAAATTGGCTTCTGTTACCCACCATTCATGAGAAATCACAAGCAATTTATTTTTGTCATAGCCTTCTATTAGCCTTCATACCGTGTGTAATAGCACTTAAAATCTGATCTTTGCTTCCCCTGCTCTCTAACGCCCTAAGGTTATATATATTCATGTACAGACTGCCGCAGTGCTGTACTTGCATTGATATATAGGCCCTTTAGAACGCACGTCTTCAATAGTAGTGTTTGACCATGGGATCGTACTCCTACAACATATGTACACAATTCCTCAAAGTTAATGTAAATATCGTGCAGATAAGGGTTTCCGCTCTAAATGCCTGACTGCAAATGTGCGCAAGCATCCTCTTTACACACTCACTATCAATCAAATACACCAGCCACATCACCCACTGGCATCAGCAGTTCAGAGGGAGGGGCAATTCGTTCCATGTTTTAGGCCCTGGCTTGCTATTCTTGTGAGGCATGCATAAATCATTACCTCCTCGTCAGTCTTCCTCGCCACAGTAATCACTAATGAGCATTCTGCTCCTACAGAAACTCCAAGCAAAAGTTAACATACTAGTCTCCCTATCCCTCCAATATGGCCCCCAGTGGCAACAACTAATCACATAAAAGGATACAAGATCCACACCACAACCTGTTTTTTTGTTTCTGCACTACTCCGAGTGCTGTGTGCCTGCGATGCGGGTAGGTAGGGCTGGGTCCTGCGATGGCTGGACTCTGGGTCCTTGTGGGGTTTGATGTCGGGGAATGTTGGTGTTTATTTATTTATTTATTTTTTGTTCCCCTCATCTACCTCATTCGCCTCAAAATATTAAATATTTTGTTCTATAAGGAAAAATGATGCTCAAAACCTAATTGAATATTGAAAATATTCAGCCTTTGCTAGCACTCCTTTTTCTGAGTTTGTCTTAACTCGTTTGAGTGCATGGTTTACATATGTATGTTTAAATTATGAATGAAAGTTATCCTTCCTTCGGACTTTCTTGACGGATGTAAGGGGTGAAACAAACACCTCAGATCATCACGATGACGATGTTGTGAAGAGACATTGGCAAATCCAAGCCCATGATCCACAGGGCTGCTTTTGACGTATGCATAAACCGGTTGGAGTAAGGACGGGGAAAAAGAAACAATGTCAAGTAATTAGTGACTTGCTTAGAATTACAGACACGTAATGCATAATTATTTGACACTGCTCTGAATCTCTATCTTTATTGATTGCCGATTTACACTGATGAGATATTCTGAAAGCGGAATGAAGGCAGAACAGGCGTCAGTAATTTGCATGTCTGTTCGTTGTGTGCAGCCTTGCTCTGAATATCAAACTGCTTCGTTATAAAAGTTTAGTTGACAGTTCCAATGTGAGTAATAGCTTCTAATAAAAATGCCTTTAACTTATGCCTGTGAGTTCTATTGGAGAATGAGGCATTGCTTCAAAAAGCATTACATTACATTATATATGTGTTTTTAATTGTTATGTATGTGTGCATATTGCATTCCCACCATTAAGGTAGTCCTGGAGCATTTTCGGAATCTAACCACCCCTGACCGTTCTCAGTGCCCGGGTTCCAAGTGGCCTTTTTAGATCTACGCTAGACACCGTTTTTGCTATCTTGGCCGCCTCGAATTTTTGACCAATCATAAAAAAGTACATACAGGACCTTTCGGACAGAAAGGGGACATGGAAGTAAAAGTATGTACATAACTCATCCATAGCCATCAAGCCGGTTTCCATGAGGACCCTCAGAACCAACCCATAGGTATATGATTCAGACGCAAGGGTAGGGAGGAGGGTGTTATAGGGTACAGGTGGTGGGGGAAGGGAGTGAGAAGTGACGGCATGACAGGGATGGGTGGGACAGAAAGGGGGAGGTACATCTCATATCTCAAACAAGAGGAACATAGACACAAAATGGCTCCAAGACTTTAGTGCTATTCCTCCCCTGGAACTAGGAACCAGGGGAGGCAAATGCGTGATTCTAAAGTTTCCTCATCTGCTCCCCTCCGCCAAGTCTACTTCAATGAACACACTTTGAAAGAATGGAACAAATGCTTCACTTTCTCCTGCAGCACAACATCTCATAGTTCCTATGTGTTTAGCCTAGTCAAAAAGGCAGTACTATCCGGTTGAGAAGGGGGGGCGCTAGAGGGCGCACAGCGGAATGGCTGCCTCTTGAGACAGCTCCGCCGGCCAGGATGTAATATCGACAATTACTAGCAGAAGGCGAGTGCCCCGGTACACGTTAATGGCAAATATCGAAGTCGGAACGTGCCAGGAGGAACGGGATGAGGCAAAATTGAGTGGACGGTTGCCAGATGACAAAGAATCTGCCCCGGAGACCTGCGGTGCTGGTATACGTCTCGGACCAAGATGGCGGATTAGTGAAGCAAACACATCACGAAACACGGAGGATGCAGCATGTGGGCAGTAGGATCGCAGTGTGGCTCCCAGCCAAGTTGCGGAGGATCTAAGAGGTGCGCAACAGGGACTGGATGGCCTTATTAGCAGTGTAAGGCAGACAAAGTGGATGGTCCCAGGCATCGCATTCTATTACAGTACGAAAATCTGTTACCACTGCTGGTAGTGGAGAGAGTGCATTGTTTAATCATGGTGCTTGTCTCCCTGTGCCTGATAATCACAAAACTTTAAACTATAGCAACCGGGATGCAGTGCTTCAGTTGAGACACGAGAAGAGGGATCTTGTATACCAGGACAACCACATAGCTTTCTTCCCAGATTTCACAGGGATGGTGCATGCTCCCCACAAAGATTTTCTATCCATCAAGAAGAAACTACAAAAAGCTGAAATGACCTGCACTATGATCTACCCTGCACGCCTGTACATGGACCATTGTGGACCTCAGAAAATATTTGCCACCCGCAGGGCAGCAATGGAGTCTTTTAAGACAATAACCCCTAGATGACACAAATAATCTAAAGATGACATGGAGGACAACAGCAACTGATTTTGTGCAGGAATATGGGAAATATGGGCCACTGGCTCCTCTCTGTTCCTGTGGGGTGGACCTTAATTGGGAACGAAATGGGCCATGCCCCTAACTGTGTACCCTGCCGTTGGCTCTATGATTGACTAAACTAGCAAGTACACTGATGTCCCTCTGGGTCACCTCCAGACATCTAGAGAAGAACTGGTACTCTGGCGACCCCCGTATGATCTTTATGGAAAGGTAAAATGGTGATTGCTGAGATGTATAATTTAATGTTTTTGTTAATGATTTTTTTTCCTTTTTTTAAGATGCGCAATTGCCTTTGACATGATTGGGTGCTGAAGTGGGTGGGCGAGGGGTTAATTAATTATTGTTTATGTTGCCATCAATATGCTGCTACATGCTATACTAATTCTGTGCATTGTACATCACATCACATGACCTACAGTGTAGTAGTTATTCATGGGTTGTCAATATGGCCCTGCCCCGAGGACTCATCTCTCCTGACCTGGAACATATACGGGGGATTAATAACCTTTGTGTAACTCGGCAGGTACTCTCTTATTTAAACAGGCACAATATACAGGTTGCATTCCTGCAAGAGATGCATTTAACACACCAAAAAAATGCTTACTATAGGTACCAGATGGGCGGCTTATAAGATAGCCTCTTCCTATTCCTCCTACTCCAGAGGTGCCATGATTTTGATGAGAAAAAGGGATACCATTTACAGTCACTCATTCCGCAGTGGATGAACAAGGCCAATATGTGATGGCACAAGGCAGGCTATGTGGCACCCTGTGACCCTGGGGAACACATATGGGCCTAACATAGATTACTTTTCAAGTCTACCGCCATTATATGTGGCAGAGACCTCAACATATACTTAGACCCCATGCTTGATTGGTTGGCCACATTAGACTGAAAAGACAACCACTCTGCCAAAATCATATCCAATGGAATGAAGGAATATGGGATTGTGTACCCATGGAAACTTTGGAATCTTCCCGATGGCAAGGCATGTTCACCTCAAATGGCTATGGGTCATGATCTCATTTGGATTAATGGTTAGTGACCCGAGATGTCTGTGCTTGGGAGACTGATGTAACCCACCTGTCCGACCATAAACCTATGAAACATGTGATTTTAATTCCCACTCATGTTCCCACACAATTCACGTGGAGGTTCCAGGCGACAGCACTCCTGAACCTGTGTTTAAGGAGGGGCTACACACAGCTATTATGGCGTACTTTGATAAGAATGTTGGCTCTGTGGATGGGACAGATACGCTGTGGGGAAGTGTTCAAGGTTAAAATCATGGGCGTTTGTATCAGCACACAGGCAGGCATCTTAAAGGCAATACAAACACAATTGCAGGTTATAAACCATACACTACAGTCCCTAGAATGGAAATATGAAACAAATTCTCTCCCTGCCACCCTTGCTGTTATTCAGGAGCAAATTACAATTTTTACCATATAGCATCACAGGAACTACAATATTTATCTAAACGCTACATTGCGAGAGCGTATGGAGAGGGAGTACGCCCAGAAGGCAGTCTGGATATAAATATATATTTCTCTCTCTCCAACACCACCCCACAGGTTGTGGACCACTACGGCATGCCCGGTATACTGTCTTGCTTCACAGACTTCTATACCCATCTATACAATACCCAACAGTCTGGTTCAGCGGACTACCTAGAGGATGTAGTGCTGGCATAGCTGTCCCTTGATCAGCTAGATTATTTAGTACAACCTATTACGATTCGCAAGATCAAAGACATACATTTGCTCCCTAACAGTAAAGCTCCCAGTGTGGATGGTCTGACGGGTGAGTTCTGTTAGGATGTTGTTGGCATTCTAGCACCACGCCTAAATGCATTATATGAAGAGGCATACACTAAACAGACTTTGCCCTCTCTCTGATGGAGGCCTTAATTATTACACTATTAAAAACTGACACAGCGCCAAAGTACTGCGATTGTTATCGGCCGTTGTGTTTAATAAATACTGATGCAAAGATCCTAGCTAAGATAGTAGTGACCAGGCTGCATCCACTTCTCCCTAGTTTGGTATTTCTGAACCAATCAGGCTTCAAAAGGAAGATCTCAGCCAATATCACAGTCCTGGTACTGTTCCCCATAGTGTCAGCTCTCCACCTAGTTTGGTCTGACAATATGACGCTGGTACAGGCAATAAATGCACAGTCAGCGAAGTGTCCACTGGTGTTCTGCCTACTAAGGGAACTGGTGAGGACGTGCCTGCATATCAATGTGAAGTTCAGGGCTAGGCACCTACAAGGGGTCGAGAACGTGGCAGCTGATGTGCTCTCTCGATTTCAGTGGCTCCCTTTCCGGGAAGTGTGGCCGTGAGCTAGAGTACAGATGACTCCCTTCCTGTCACACCAATGGCACCTTCTGCAGTGGACAGCACTTAATGGAACTGGGCAAACTATCCCTAGCACTGGGGACCAGGAGACGGTTTAAGGCCTGCACCTCCACTTTCTGCAAGGTGGCAGGGTCATGGGTTAGTGGTACAACAACAGCTGAACCCAAGGTGCCACTCCCGGATCATGGGCTACCTAGCCGCTGTGAGCCACCATGCCAAACTCAGGGGGCACCAGGATCCTGCCAGGACATTCCCCAAAAGGGCAGCGCTTAATGGATGGGCTAGAGGGGAGACATGTGTATCAGACTCTAGGCCACCCATTGTTATGTTATGTTATGTTATAGGGTCTCTTCTATAGCGCACGGCTACTCCATGGAGTGTCCCGGCGCTTTGGTCAAGAGAACTGAGGAAAAGTACACAACACAACACCCAACCGCGGGCCGAAAGAGTTTTACTGGGAGAAAAGCCAGGTCTTCAATTCCTTCCTGAAGGAGAACAAACTGTTGGCTTTCCTTAAGAAAACGGGAAGCTCATTCCAGCAACGAGGTGCCAAGTGTCGAAAGGAGCGACCTCCAATGCGAGCGCGTCTGATGGTAGGAACGACGGCTTTGGCCAGCAAAGCCGACCTTAAAGTCCTCCTGGGGGCATGGAAAGCCATACGCTTCCCAATGTATTTTGGGCCAATCAAGTGGAGGGCCTTAAAAGCAAGGGTCAAAACCTTAAAAGTAATTCTCTTAGAGACTGGGAGCCAATACAGTCTCTTGAGCAACGCCGAGGCTTTTGCCCTTCGCTGTAGGCCAAAAATGGCTCTGGCAGCAGAATTCTGCACGATCTGCAGACGTGCCAGCAGATATTTGGGAAGGCCAAGGTAAAGGGCATTCGCGTTATCAAGACGCGAGCCTATCAAAGCCTGAACAATTATTTTTTTATGTTGCAGAGACAGTAGTGGAAGAAACTTCCGCAGCATTTTCAGGATGCTGAAACATTTCCCTGTCAGCCCAATAATCTGGGGTCTGAAAGAAAGCTCATCATCACACAAGACACCAAGATTTTTGACTTTTGACGAGGCAGCGTCAGGCGGAAACATATCCCGGGGCCACCATGTCTTCCAACTGGGATCAGGCAGACATCCGAAAAAAAGCAGCTCCGATTTATCGGAGTTGCATTTCAGACTGTGCCTCTAGAACCAGTCAAAAACAGCACCCAGACATTCCTTGATCCGTCCGCCGTCGAAACCCTCACCCTTATTACACGTAAAAAGGAGCTGGGTGTCATCAGCATAGGATATGATCCGGGCACCAAAAGATTCCGCCACCGCCGCCAGAGGGGCCATATAGATGTTAAAAAGGGTGGAACTCAGGATAGACCTTTGAAGAACCTCAACCTCCAGCGGCGGCATTTCGGCGGAAAATGGAGGTGCCCAGACCATTTGTCGGCGGTCGGTCAGAAATGACTTAAACCAGTTCCACACCGTCCCACGAAAACCGATCTCCCAGAGTCTTAGAAGGAGACCGTCGAGGGGAACGGTGTCGAAAGCCGCCGACAAATCCAACATGACCAAGATGGCTTTGCCCCCTGAGTCCAGAATCTCTCTTATGGCATCAATGATCTCCAGAAGAGCTTTCTCCGTGCTGAAATTCGCACGAAAACCCGATTGAGAGTCTTGCAAGATATTATTGCTCTCGATGAAGCTGGAGATGGAGAGATGCACATGCTTCTCAATTACCTTAGCCAGAGAAGGGAGGAGGGAGATTGGTCTATAGTTGGCATGAATAAGGGGATCTAAAGATGGTTTCTTAAGCAGCGGCAGAATCAAGGCATGCTTCCAAGCCAGAGGTACCTCTCCCGTAGTGAGGGAAGAGTTAAGCAGCGGATTGAGGAAGGTGTTGACTGCAGGCGCTACTCTCCCCAGGCATTTCGCTGGGCAAGGGTCAAGTGGCGAGCCCAATTGAAGCCGAGGCAGGAGATCGAGAGAGGTAGCAAGAGGGATAGAAGGGAAAACAGAAAGGAAAGGGCATATCCCTTTCAATGATGGTGGTAAAGTGGTCAGATGGCTGGCAGCTGGAATAAGGCCAGCATCAGGGAAAGAATCCTGAATGGATTTAATTTTATTAATAAAAAATCACTAAGCTGGCTAATCCAAGCTTCGGTATGAGAATAGATGGGCGTACTCGAGGAAGGGGAGATAAACTCTTTTACTATCCTAAAAATGTCTTTGCTCGTGTTTTCTGCTTCCTCTATTCTGCGCTCAAGGTAAACTTTTTTCCCATCCAAAATATGTTTGTGGTAAAATCGTATGGCATCCCTATATTTTACTTTATCATCCGGGTCATACGTGCGCCGCCAAGCTCTTTCAGCCCTCTTGCAATCTTGGCGCATCTTACCAAGAAGAGGAGTAAACCAAGGGGCCGAGGCGTGCCTACCCGCAGACTTAGCTGGCTTACCGGGGGCTAACTCCTCAAATCTGTCTGTAAGCCACTTCTGAACCAAGTCAAGATTTTGTTCCAGGTTACCAGATAGCTGTCAGGGATGACGGCGGAGAGCGTCAGAGAGCATTTCTGCCGTAACCTGATGGAAATGCCGGGCCACCCTTCTGGCATCTTTCGGCACTCTTGTACCAGGCGTGGCAGAAGAAGGAATACAGAATTTGATTAAAAAGTGGTCTGACCACAGAACTGGAAGCGGCAGGGACACATCAATTGGGCTAGTCAAAAATATCTGGTCAATAGTATGGCCTTTGATATGGGTGGGATTAGTGATGTAGGGAACCAGCCCTAAAGAGGAAGCAATGTCCTGCAGCTTAATAGTATCAGAGTCCACTATATTATCCATGTGAAGATTAAGATCTCCCAATAGGATGCAGTGCTCCGATCTGAGGCAGGGCACCGAAAGTGCAGCCTACAGTTCATCGAAAAAGGAGCCAAGGTGCCCCGGTGCTCTGTAAATAAGAATCCCAGTGCAAGTTTGATGGGGAGATAACCTAAGGGTAAAACCTAAGGCTGCACAGCCCGATATATTATCGACGGGAAAAGTTGTACAAGGAAAGCGCTTGTCCACGATTAGTGCCACACCCCCTCCCCTGCCTTCCACTCTATCCCTCCTAAAGATAATATAGTCCGGGGGGATAGCAGTCGCCAGATCAGGACCAGAGCACTCACCCAACCAGGTCTCAGTAAGAAACAGACACAATGTTTTAAAGCTTGACAGCAGGTTTCAGATGTCAATGGAATGTCTACTGAGAGATCTGGTGTTAAGGAGAAGGCACTGAAAGTATGGGGGTGTTGATTCAAGCAGGATTCCCTCCTGACTAGGCATGCGCCAGCCGCAGCCCGAACAGCCCTTCCTAAGAGATGGACCACCAGGGAAGACATGATGGCAGGTGGTAATATGTCCTCGCAGAGCTAATAGCTCAGTGGAAGAGTAGGAGAGCATAAAGACAAGAGATGCGCACCCACGCCCCGAGAAGAGAGCAAAGAAAAAGAGAAGGCCAAAGGGCCTACCTCGACCGCCTCCGAGAGGCTGACGAGCGCAGATGGGCAGGACTCTGGCATGACTCAGGCGCAGGGAAGGCGCTCCCGCTGCGTGCCATCTCTGCGCGCCATAAGGAGTCCTTTAAGTAGGCTGCTCACACAGTCCACGAGCGCAGGGACACTCAAAGATGGCGGCCACAGTTCCCTTCCTGCTCCAAGATTGCGCTCCCCGCCCACAGCCTCCCCGGAACCAGACCCGCTAAGCAGCGGTGGGGCTTCCAAGAAATTATGGTGCAGGTAAGGGGCAGGAACAGGGTAGCTAAACACAAGGGAGAATCAAAAGTAAACTAAAAAGAAATAGAAAAACGGGCTAATTAAAATACAGCAAATAGCGCTAAGAGCGCGCGCGACCAGCAGTGAGGCGCTGAAGCACACTCTGACCACAGGTCCACTTCACCAGGCTGCCCCCACACTGACCGCACCTTAAGTAGGCTGCTCACACAGTCCACGAGCACAGGGTCGCTCAAAGATGGCGGCCACAGTTCCCTTCCTGCTCCAAGATGGCGCTCCCTGCCCACAGCCTCCCCGGAACCGGACCCGCTAAGCAGCGGTGGAGCTTCCAAGAAATTATGGTGCAGGTAAGGGGCAGGAACAGGGTGGCTAAACACAAGGGAGAATCAAAAGTAAACTAAAAAGAAATAGAAAAACGGGCTAATTAAAATACAGCAAATAGCGCTAAGAGCGCGCGCGACCAGCAGCGAGGCGCTGAAGCACACTCTGACCACAGGTCCACTTCACCAGGCTGCCCCCACACTGACCGCGCCTTAAGTAGGCTGCTCACACAGTCCACGAGCGCAGGGACGCTCAAAGATGGCGGCCACAGTTCCCTTCCTGCTCCAAGATGGCGCTCCCCGCCCACAACCTCCCTGGAACCAGACCCGCTAAGCAGCGGTGGGGCTTCCAAGAAATTATGGTGCAGGTAAGGGGCAGGAACAGGGTGGCTAAAAACAAGGGAGAATCAAAAGTAAACTAAAAAGAAATAGAAAAACCGGCTAATTAAAATACAGCAAATAGTGCTAAGAGCGCGCGCGACCAGCACCGAGGTGCTAAAGCACACTCTGACCACAGGTCCATTAGGCTACAGGGTACGATAGAGGTAGTGCATAGGGCCACATATTCACCTTACATCTTCACTGCAGCATTCAGCTTGGCGTTTATTGGGGCCTTCAGAATAAGCAAGTTGGTGGGCAGAACAAAGAAGGATGAGTCTAGGGATGCTTTAGGCATACAGGACATTCAGCTGATAGGAGACTCCCTAAGAATACATGTGAGAAGATCCAGAACTGACCAGGTGGGCAGGGGAAAGCAATTTTGCCTCAACCTCTGGGTGACAGGAGGAACTGCCCTGTGGGACTGGTCCCTTACTACTTAGCCCTCTGCCGCAACACTGTGGGTTACATGCCAAAACCTGCAGATCTCATGCCTCTCACCAAGTTCCAAGTTGATCAGGTTATGAGGTCTTGCCTGGAGATGTCAGAAAACTCTAGGCCAAGAAAGCGTTTTTACAGCCATTCTTTCCGGATAGAAGCAGCTACCTCAGCATATAAATTTGGCCTGCCTCCTGACTGCACCAAGAACGTGGGGCGGTGGGATTCACAGTGCTACAAGCACTATATTCACCCATAAAGATTCAAAAAGGAAAAGGGGGTGTACAATGTAAACCAGTGTGGTTGTAGATGTGTGTCATCAGCTTGCAGTGTAATTGTTACCACATTGTGTTTTGTCAGTCATTTTGTGATGCTCAGATTGCAAAAGAGTATATTGTGTATGTAAAATTAAATGGTGTGTACAACTTTGCATTTCTTTATTTTGCCAGGATTCAAGGTGTGCGTGATCAGCCATTCAGGCATCCCTAGGGTGGTGCAATGGGCAGAAACCAGGACTTGGAGGCTTTGGTTCTCCCACATACAGATAGCCTGGTTGGGGTTCTCTGGCATTCAATGGCACAGCTTGTTGAGCAAGCTGCAGCAGAGACTAGCTAGGGGCTGAACCCCCCTAACATTTTGGTCATTCACCTCAGTTACAATGACCTACGTCTATGAGGAGAAGGCACTTTTACAGGCAATGAAAGCCATGAGGGGCGGGATTAGTAATTACATGGGGCAATGTGAGTTATGGTGGTCAGAAATCACCCCGTGGAGGGAGCGGCATGGGGCCTGGTCGGGGTAGGCTATCGAACATTCTCGTGGAAGGGTAAACAGCGATATGCACAAGTTCATGGAGCAGAGGGTTTTTGGCTCCTGCCTTTCAAAGGTGGGCATGCACTTGTTCTTGCTGGACCTGGGCGAAGTCCTGGAGACAGCGGGTTCTAGGTGAAGAGATTTGCCTGCTTTGGTGGAGGGAGGGCCCCTCTGCCACTGCTCTGGATGTGGCAGGCATCACATCCAAGGGGATGTGACAGCTGCCACATCCAGAACAGTGGCGGAGTTACAGGGCGATCTGGAGGCTGAATGGTACATAGGGGTACTGTCTTCAGGAGCACATTAGGGGTGTCTTTGCCAAACCCCAGGATTCTTTACGGCAGGGCCCTAGAGGAAAACAACGGTGCCCTGTTAGTCCTCCGTGCGGTTGTACACCTGAGCAACCGGGGGCTTGCCTTGACACGCTCTGCCCCTAAAAAGACGTGAGTAAAGATATGGACTGGTAGTCCATGGTATTTAAGGGGGATAATCCCTACCAAATGGTAGTACCGATTGGGTTGGCCACAGTGCAGTTTGCTCATCAGGTGGGCATGGCAGCTTAGGTTAGTCACTGCTGCCTGCCCTTGGATCGCCCGTAAGTTTACCCGCCATGTTGACATATTTCTTGTATGAAATAAACTTGCAGTAAAATGTTTTTCAACTAGCATTTCTGGTGTGTTTATTTTATTGCTGTGCATACTATGTTCCTCATGCAGCGGGAGGTGGCCGATATTGGCACTAATCATTTTGTTCTAGTCTGGCGCATCCCCTCCACCTCCCATCCAGCCAACCCTGCCTGATCATTCACGAGCCAGCTCAAAGAAAACCCATGCTGAATGGGGGCAAAATGCAAACTTGAGCAGGGAGCACCTGCAAAACCATGAATGTGACACAGCAACTCACACGCCACTTGCAGCAGCGCCAGAGGGCAATCAGCAAACGAGTGGAACCCCACACATACAGGCTGTGGCACTCAATCAGTGAATTTGTTGACCCCATTGTGGCAAGTCCTAACTGAGGTAACCTCCGTACTGATCTCAGTAAATACTTGACAAATGTACCGGTTATCTTCGTCCTGGGTCTGCTCTTTGAGAGACGCATCGAGTATTTAAGGTTCCTTTTTATGAAGTGCACGCTGCCGGTAGTCGTCACACATGCTATCTGGAGATGCAAACGTTTTTAATCCATGCAACTTTTGAGCACAACATATGACCCCTTATGCGGCACAGCACCCAACCAGTGCCTCTGTAAATATGCTTAGCCAGGAGGCGGGTATGCCGAGACGCTTATGGGTACCCCCCTGGGGCAGGGAACAGCCAGGTGGACCTACGGGTGAGCTAGAGCCACACGAACTAGCGGATCTGGCAACAAGCAACCACCCATCCCAACCCCAGCTGGCACGTTCATATGAAACTTTTGCTGGGATTCAAACGCACAAGAGGTTAATAATAATAATAATAAAACATTTATTAAGCGCATGGCTGCACAACTGTGTATCCCCGCGCTGATTGCTGAAAAATCTCAACCGAGAATCAAGTCTAAGGAAAGAGAGTGGCAGAATTATTGAGGGAAGAGGTGGGTTTTCAAGTTAGCTCTGAAAAGAGTTTCAGAGGGTTCCATTCTTAAATGAATCGGAAGAGCATTCCAATGTTTCACTCCTAGATAACGAAAGGAGCGGCCACCGATTTTTGCTCTGTGGACGCGGGGGAGTTTGAAAAGGGACATTCCTGAGGACCTCAGGTGTCGGGTAGGGCGGTGAATGGTCATGAGGCTACTTAAGTAGGTGGGACCCTTGTTGTGGGCTATCCTGTGGGCATAGCAGAGGCTCTTGAATTTTATTCTCTCCTTTACGGGGAGCCAGTGCAGTTTGGACAATGCTGTCTTGGCAGAAGTTCTTTTAGGAAGGCCTAATACCAATCGGGCTGCTGCATTTTGTACACATTGCAGCAGGTTAACATTTTAAAGGAGAAGTGTGGCTCAGGGGTTAGAGGCGGCAGACCCGGAAGCTGAGATCGGTCCTGGACCAGCGTTCAATTCCCCGCCTCGGCGGGTCTTGGGCTAAAAAATTCCACGGACTCGATAATTCTCGTTCCGGTGCCTACTCGACTCACGGGTTCACACTCTGCGACTCTGGGCAATAGCTTGCTTAATCTCCACTACGGCCCCTCGCGGCGGGATGTCTGGCTTTCACCTTGTGGATACCCTGCTGGGGTAATCTCACAGGGGAATACCAGGACGGGTTCCCAAGGCAAGCGCCTTGATGCCTTTGGGTGATACGTGCGCTATATAAATCGCAATACATTTACATATAAATCGCAATACATTTACATAAAGACAATAGCTTTACTACTGCGCTATAGCTGTAGCATTTCCCTACACCCTTCCAGCCAGCCAACCATGCCCAATCGATCCGAGTCTCCATGAAGAAAAACTATGGTGGCTGAGGGGGTAAACACAAGCAAATGGGCATCGGTGATATTGGGCCTCCCCTTTATGCTGCACACCTTAGGAAAACGTGCGACCCCCCATTGCCACCTGTGCTCTGGCAAGCCTCCTGCGCCAAATTCCTCTGGCCAAAGAGGAAGATCAAGGTAGCGAGCCCACCTAAATACCCCTCCCAATCCTCAGGCCAGATGTGACGTCATTTGCGATGGGTCAGAGGCCACAAATTCGTGCTGACCATGGCTACCTTACTCTGCCAAGTGGCCACTGAAGGCATACTACCAGTCGACAGTGAGGAAACACTAAGGGCTGTCCCCCTTAGTGTCCCCATGTGGGTGACATGGCCACCCACCATCCGGTATGTGTGGCAATGTCTCAAGGCCCCAGTAGCCCACTGGAGGGGCCACTTATACTGCATCGTGGCTATTAAGTTTGGAGTGAACTTTGTACTGTTTCATTACCGATCATAATAATGAGTAGCCAGCTAGAGCCTTCTACATGTTTTCTGTGAGGGAGAACCTAAATTACTGCTTGGTATTAACCTCCACCTTTTAGTTTATTAGGTGAGAAAGTTGCATTTTCAGAAAATACAGTGGCAATTAGCTCACAAAGCATATTGGTTGCTTAAAGTAACAGCAACTTTACTGCAGACTTTCAGGTGATGAAGAAGCTAATCAACAGCATTGCAACTCCAGTACCAAAGCATCTCCTGTTCCTAGGGTTGACATGCAGAAAGAAACTCTAATCGGTGTGCCATGGTGATATCGAGGGCCACTGGAAATATGCGATTGTGCGGCTGCAACGATTTTTACGTCTTTATGTATGTGCCTCATTTGCCACATAGTCCATCATCTGCAGCATAACCTGAGGATTTTAACAAAAAAAATTGTTTCCAGCTCAGATGGTTCACAAAGTTACCAAAATTGCAGTGACACGTGTTGCCGTGCAGTGCAAGGCCCTTTGCAAAAGTTGACTGATCACCTGTCTGTTTATTGCTGTATTTGGATATCACATTGATACTAATGAGTGTGTTGCCTGGTGTGTTGCAAGGAGGCCACTCGTGGATGCAGGTAGGCCTCAGGGGTGTTACTTGAATTACGGACACGCACACACACTTGTGAGTTACGGGGCAAGACCCCGAGCGGTCATGTGCCCTTTTATTTTATACCATTGGGCGTGCCCGCCCTGCGGGTGCCGATACTACAACATTGTATAGTGCGGGCCGGGTGGCTCCGTCACTACATTGAGGTGCAACTAATGCCCAGATAGTAGGTAACAATTGCAAAAATGACAACATAATGAAATAATGCTATTATAAAACGTGCCGAAATAAGCTGCAAAAAGTGTCTTTTCTTGCCGCTTACCTTACTCAACCCTGCAGCATAATTTGGCCCTCTCCTGACGCATATTCCGAAGGGCCAAGGTGCTTTCTTAAAGATCGTATTTATTGAGTGATTACCTTTTCTGGCTTCGTCTGTACCTTCACTTCTCTTTCTCAAGTAAACACTTACAGGGCTAGCTTCTATTTACATTCTCAACAAGCGCATTTGTTTCTTTGCTAACGCCACACATTCTGTAATGTTATTCTTTTCTTTGTATTCACATTCTGTCAGCATAACTCCCCCTACTGCTGCCACATGATTATCCGGTGTGATAAATTAATGACTTTTTGATCATAACTGTAACTCGAGTGGTTTGTAGTCTCACTATTTTGCAGTACTCTTGATTTCACAATTGCATTACTATTTGCAAACCTTAATCTACTTCAACTGGCAAACACTGATTGTACAATCCTTCAGTTTCTATTGATGTTTTTTCCTTAATTGTTCCTTAATGAGTTCTTAGTTTGTTTTGTAAGATTCTGCTTTATTATTATTTATATTTAACCCTTGTCGCCGAATACAGGTTTATTTTTTGCTGCATAACCCATTGGTTCTGTAATTCAATGTCGTGACCTTGCTGTCGGTGAAGGTCATCCAGTGAAATAAATGTTAAGGAAAAATAAACCACAGATTCAAAGCCCTCCCTCTGCGTCCCGGGAAGGGACGCCTGATCAATCACTTCTTGCTAATGGTGTCAGTCTGTCTCTTGTTTTCATGATCAGTTGTTCAGTCCTACAGAAATGTATCATCGGAATGTGGCTCTTTCTCTCTGGCTGACCCCCACCCCCGCGCATCTCGTTGGAAAACCTAGGATGGATATAAAAAGTTCTGTACTTTTACCCTACAGAAATTACTGTTTCTGTCTTAGAGTGGCCACAAGAGATGGATTTGGGAATATCGTGTGAGAAGCAAAGCCATGGTATTCAGGCACAACGACCATAAACTCCCGGCACAATATCCGAACAACAATATTTCAGAGGAAGCCATGATAGTGTTTCCGTTCAAAAGTATCTTACAACAAAAATGATGGAGTGGCAAAATGGGGTCATTTCCACTGTAATGTTGAGTGGAAAAACATACACGTGCTGTGCAGTACACATGAGGAATGTGCCTTTTGACACCAGGCAGAAGACATGATGTATACAAGTGCAGAATACTCTATATGTTTTCTTGTTTTATCCCCATATCAGAGTTTTGCCTCCTTGTTGTCTTTGTTCCTTATAGTTTTTTTATCAGATGAATTCCTGAACATGCACAGTAACTGATCAGCATTATACTGGTGCAGGTTTCAAATATAAGGCAGTTCAATAATAATTTCAAATCATTGAAGATAATAATAGACATTGCCCATTATCGGAAACCACGGGCGTCATGCAGGGAAACATAACACAACCTCGGCGCTACATAACCCAAACAGACGCATTTAGGTGGTGATAACCTGTAGCATTATCTCAGTGACAGCACTTCAGTGAAACATGCTCATAACAGTATCCCTGTGTCACTACCCACTCGTAGCAGGTTTCTGCACAGTGACACCTTAATGTCACTTTTAATACCCTTTTGCGCCAGACAAGATAGCTGTATCCATTTAATAAAATTCACCCTTAGAAATGATAGGTTCACAAGCAATAGGTTTTATTAGAACGTGCAGGGGTAGGCTGGCCAATTGGCAGCCTTAGATTTGGCACTAACTGATTACTGCAGCCCCTGGCCTCACTGAATGACAACTTACGCAAGTACCTCACATAGTCGTGCACTGGTTCTGCTACATCTGAAATTCAGTGATCACAGATACTGCGGGAAGGAGTGAAAATACCCGAGGGCTACACATTACAATCCAAACCATCAACATGATGGATCAATCTTTGTACAATAGGATGTTCACTCCTACCACCTAAGAACAGCATTCTTCTTGAGACTGGCCCACTTATGGCATTCCCTGGATCAGTAAGATTCACATAGGAGGCATCTTTTGCTATAAAAAAAGCAAAATTCAAGAACACCTCCACTCTCCAAGTATGAGGGCAGAGGAGGTTGGTGTGTAAGGTCTAATGCAGCTGTAGCTACCTTGAAGCCATCTGCATCACTCATATAAATATGCCAGCTCCATATCTGCAGTGGCATGACTGAAGCACCTATCCAGGCCAATGCTTCCAGCCTAGGCCACGCTATAAACATACACCTTCCAAGACAGTGCTGTGGGTGATGCCGTTGTATTTGTTGCAGAGGAAAGCCTGGTAAAATATTTATTATAAGCTTACTCTCCTTACTACTCTTACCATTCTGGGCATTTTACGATCATAAAATCCGAAGTGTTTCTATTTACCACAGAGGAAATTATCCTGTGATGAATCTTTCTCTGCCGATAGGAGGGGTGGAAATTAGGGTGACCAAACTCCACATTACCTATGCTATGAGGAAAATGAATTGACAACCAGCGCACAGATTAGAGATCAAATTTAAGTACACCACTCCTAGAACCATGCTGTAGAAATAAAGAATGACAACAGGAAGATCCAACCTCCTAAAAAGTTGAGTTGTGTTAGGATAATGTAAACCAAAAGCTGTGCAACTGCAACGCAAAACAAAATAAGTAACACCTCATGTTCTGTCAGGGCTTGATGATTCTCTCTACAACACATTAAGTCATAAGTGAATAGCACAGTTTGAATGGAAGAATCAGTAGGGCTAATAATAGATTCAGACATATTATTGATTAATTAGGTTATTGTATTAAAGATTCAAAATTCATTGCCACAATTTATTTCTTGAGAGGTTCAGTTAAGAATATCACAATTTATATAACAATGCCAAAAATGTATGCAACCTTTCTTAGACTCTTATCATCAGAAACAACTACAGAGTTACAGAGCCCATCCACCATTAAAGCTGAAGGATAATTTGTTGTCTAACAGCTCAGGTTCTACGAAGATGGAAAAAAAGGGTTCAAGTATAAGTCCATTAAGGTGAGTCCATTAGCATGAACAAGAAAATAAAGAAATGACAAAATTGAAATGGTTTTGCAAAGAAGGTTCAGTCCATCAGCTACTGACTGTAACTTCAGCAAGGCAGTACAAAAGCAAAAGATAGCTAAAAAATCAATCATCATTGCATTCTCTTGTACCGGGAAAAGAAAAAGTTTGGATTTTTCCGCCCCTCCTTTGGGGTTTCTTCTATTATAATGTTTTTAAGACCGTCCAAGTGAGGTGGCATCACACAACCATCGAAAGATTATCACATGATCCTATTCGCTTAGTGCCAAATAGGACACTGGCTGCAGCCAACAATGTTCTCATGCTAGTCATGAGAAACAGAAGATTTGAAAGTCCTCATAGAACTAACACTGGTAGGAAATACAATGCTGCATTCTAGAGTAACCTCTGCCATCCTGTTCCCACAGGAATATTTCACTGTGAACATTATAGAAACATTCAAGAATGTCAGAGTGTACACATGTACAGGACAAATTAAGCAACATTTCACTAGTAGAAAATCAACCATTGAATTAAGTTAGGGGAAAGGTCAGCATTTGAAAACTTTTTGAAAAGGGCTTTGAGTTAGCATCACACATTTGAATGAAATGCACTTTTTAATTTCTTTTTTTTTTATTTCCGTAATTTTTTATTGTAGAAAAATATATATTTACATGGAGCATAACATACACATGGGTGGAGGAAGAGGAAAAAGAGAAAAGGGGTGAAAGAGAAAAGATAAGAAGAACGCCCGGGGGGGGGGGGGGGGGGAGAGGATTCGCGGGGGGAAGGATTCGCTTCCAGCTTCCAGTCTTATTGGAGTTAGTCCACTTTTAACCCAATATCCCCTGCAGTGAAATTAAATACATTTCAAAGATTTTTTAGAATGTTCACCATTGAATATTACATGAAAATAGCTAATGTCAGAAATATTCTACTGCTACAATTTTTCTCAACACTCACATAAGTGAAAATTTCTAAACACTCGTATTACAAAAATCGTTTTTAAATTTTCATAAACTATACAATCTCTAATATCACTATGTGAAGTTTCAAGCTTGAACCTCTACACATTTTTGCAACCACTTTTCTAACTAGTGCATCTTCAGGAGAAAGCACTTGAAGACCTAAGCCACTTCCCTTACAACATATTCATTAGAAATTCATTAGTGCGACTTCATTTATAAGCATTGGTATTGTCTCATATATGTGGTTCCTTCATCTTCACAGCATGGTTTTACAGTGCTTCTAATACACTTGATTCATTTTCATGTGTCACTGTGTCTGATATGTGCAAAGAGTACTTTCAGCATTTCATCCTTTATTTCACAAATATGTTGTGTATTATATGTTTTATAAATTGTGCTGTATCAGTATGACACACTAGTTTACTCTTACAATACATTCCAAGAAGGAAGCTGCTGTGGAAGCACAGAGATGGATTGAAAGAGTAATTAGGAGTTTCATGGATGCCACTGAGAACCTTAAGAACATGGTCTGATGCTGGTCTATGTAGTGTGTAAAGGCAACAATATCTCAACCGGATTTAGTAGGAGGGACAAATGAAGGCGTATGTACAAAACATTACAAGAAAACAGGAATAAGGGAAGAGAGACTGTAATTTTAGTTTTTTTGAAGTGCGTATAGCATCATATATTTTGAAAAAAAAACATTTCATACACAACAGTTTAGAACAGCACTGTGAGCACAAAATGCAGAGGCAACTCTGTGGGGGCTTTGTGCACTGGTTATAGGGAAGCAAAGTGTGACGACGCAAGTGACAGGTGGGTATATACAGAGAGAGGCGCAAGGGGACATTTGTGAAAAACAATATATACAGAGTCAATGGTTCTTGCCGATGGCAAGCCTGTCTGCGCCCGTCCACGCCCAGCACCAGCCACTATGCCGGATTACACTGCTTAGAAGGAGAGATTCCCAGGTATAGTTATTCCAGGGAACAGTTGTGCGACATAGGCAAGCAGTTAAACGAGGTTAGCACTTCAGCTGTGGATCTCTCAGTGGGGCCAAATTTACACACCTCATACACAGGGAGGGTAATGAAGTGTGGCCTCCTTAATGTAAGGTCACTCCCCAAACATACTACAGATATCCAACTCCTGGTCGACTCACATAAACTTGATGCTCTGTTCGTGACAGAAACATGGACAGAGTTGGAGCTTGAGCTAGGGCTGGCCTGTCCAGCAGGGTTCAAAGCATTCCACAAGCCAAGGTAGGGTGGTAGAGGTGACGGGACTGGGGTCATCTTTAAAGACTCCTGGGATATCACCCCTCTAGATATTGATGTAATTGCTCATATAGACATTTAGGGTTCTCTATGAAAGATCCGGCTGGGCACATTCTGACAGACATGGTCTGTTATAGACCCCCGGGTACCGTCACGGTGCTACAGCAGCAGCAGTTCGTTGACGTGCTTAGTATTATGGCCCTTACTCATCAGAGATTGTTCATACTGGGCGATTTCAATCTGTGGCCTAACGGGAGGATGGATACCATCTATTGTAATCTTATCTAATCCTGTGACAACCTGCACCTCCAACAATGGGTCCAAGATGTGACCCAAACAGAGGGGCATGTGCTAGATCTGATATTTGCTGGTGCAAACTCAATAATTATGGATAGTGTCCTACGAGTGGGCTGGTCGAATCACCATCTGGTCGAATTTAGAGTTATCCACGCTATAAGAACCAGACCCACATCTATTGAGGAAAGGTATTTCCTAGGCAGGGACTGGAAGGCCTTTCTAAGGAAGACCAATTCAAGCCGGGCACTTCAGTTAGAGCCTCTTTTTGATCCTGGGAAGTCGGTCACTGAGAACTATTCTGGTTTTTGTGTCCACTTAAACCAATTGGTTGATCAGTTTGCACCTCTGAAGAATATTAGGCTGCTGGGAAAACCATCTGCCCCTTGGTATACTAACGAACTGAGGATGCTTAAGCTGGAATGTAAGCATGCTGAAAGGCAATGGCGAAGTCTATATGCCAGTAAGGCTAAAATCAGATGGAAGGAAATTCTAGCTGAGTACAAAAAAGCTATAGCCATGACTAAGGCCGCATATTTCGCAGACCTTATTCTCAAGTCCTCCAATAGTACCAAATGTGTCTTTAACATACTGAGAGAGCTGACCAACCCAGAGTGCACAAGTAATAAAGTGGTGCCCTGGCAAGAGCTGTGCAACGGACTGGCAGTGTTCTTTCAGGAAAAAATAGATAGGATCATCGAAGGCCTCAAACCTGATGCCCCTCTGGTCACAACTGAAAGTATTGAATTAAGAACACCGAAGTTATGTGAAATCAGGGAAATGGGGGTTGAATCAAGGAGGCAGGATATAACCCTTGATCACTGGGAACTGCCTTTGATAGAAGAATTAATTAGGGTGGCTATGGGGGTTTCCTCCAGCTCACCGCTGGACCCAATCCCCCAGAAACTCTGGAAAGAGCTTGGTCCAGAGGTCTTTCCAATGCTCCACCAGCTATGTAAATGATCACTTAACAGTGGAGTGGTGCCTCCCTGTTGGAAGCCGGCGGTGGTTTCACCCCTCTTGAAAACCCCTTCATTAGATCCCAACTGTCTCAAGAACTACAGGCCAATCTCCCTATTGCCATATCCAGTGAAGATAGTGGAGCGCCTGGTTAACCGCGCACTCTTGGGCTTCCTGGAAGGCAATAATAAGCTGGGGGACAAACAGTATGGTTTTAGACCAGGACATGGGACCGAGACAGCACTGGTCACTGTGTTGGCAATCTTCGGATGCGAGCGGACAGGGGACACTCTGCGACTCTGATCTTGTTAGACCTGTCCGCCGCGTTCGACATGGTAAACCACGACATACTGCTGTCAAGACTGGAGGAGGTGGGGGTGACAAATACGGCTTCATGTAGGTTTCAATCTTATTTGGCAAATAGCCAGCAGGCCATTGCCCTCCCCCCCTTCCACTCAGACTTTACCAACAACAGGTTCGGGGTACTGCAGGGGTCTTCTATCAGCCCAATACTATTTAATGTATATATGCGGCCGTTCATGGATGTCATCAAAGCACACAATATTAGTGTGGTCAACTACGCTGATGACACCCAATTGATAGTGACCCTGGATGGTGATCAGTCGGACTCGCAGGATATTTTCCACAAGTGTATGTGGGAAATGGTGTTGTGGTTAAGAAACAATGCTCTGCAGTTTAACAGGAACAAAACAAAGATTCTACACTGTGGGGTGGGCAGAGTGCCCCTAGGTTTACCATCGGATTTCTGGCGTTTCCCCACAGATGGCCCTATGGTTTCTGTGCGCATGGTGCGTAATCTGGGGGTTAGTTTTAATGATAAACTTAACCTGGAATCGCACGTTAATCAGGTAGTCAGGAAATCTTTATGCTCATTAAAGGACTTCGGAAGGTTCTCCAACTGTTACCTCCTCAGACCTGAGGGACAGTGGCTAAGAGTGTCATCCTTAGCCGCCTAGACTACTGTAATGCCTTGCTGCTGGAGTCCCCTAGGTATTTAATAGTGTGGCTTCAGAGTATCCAGGCGGCAGCAGCAACATTGGTCTTAAGGAGACCACGAGGTTCATCAACTTCCCAGGCAGTAGGTGAGCTACATTGGCTCCTGGTGAGCCAAAGGATACTGTTCAAGTCGCTGTGTAATGACTTCAAGGCACTTCACGGTACTAGGCCCAAGCCACTTCTGGGCAGGTTTGGTTGGCATGCCCCTGTACGCAACTTGCGCTTCTCTGCAGCTAGCCTGGCAACCATCCCGAGGTTCAAGCGAACCACAATGGGTTGGAGAGCATTTGGAGTGACAGCTGCTCGCCTGTGGAACAGCCTTCTCCTGGAACTGACGCAAACACAGGAGCTGCTCTTGTTTCGGAGGAAAGTTATTACCTGGTTGTTCCTCAGACAGTAACCAGCAGTCAGCATTTGCGGACTATTTCAACTTTACTGTGTTTAGCACCAGGTTGCCCGTGGGGTTACAGTGCGCTCTATAAATGTGGAATACATACATAATACATACATTGTTTGGTATATATATATATCACCTCACCTTCCCCCTGGTCGAGGAAAAAACGGGCCGCACTCCAACGGTAAAGTTGTTAAAGAGTATTAATTCATCAATTTAATTTAAGGGTTTTGACCACGTTTTTCTGGATCTAGAAACGTGGTCAAAACCCTTGAATTAAATTGATGTATTAATAAATACTCTTTAACAACTTTACCGTTGGAGTGCGGCCCGTTTTTTCCTCGACCAGGGGGAAAGTGCAATAGATAAGATGCATCATAGGGACTTATGATCGAAGGACTGAAAATCAATCAAACCCCCTCTATCTAATTTACATGAAAGAAGTGCAAAATGTAGTATCCTACTGTAGGGAATTTCTACTTTTTTAACAAATGTGATGCCATTTGTTGGTGGGCACATCATGGAGAAAAGTAACATGCCCAGTGTTTTGCTCTATGGTGGTACGGCTCGTAGGGATCCAGCGAGGTCAGTTTTCAAAACTGTGGTACAAGATAATTCATCTCTGCAGTTTTTCTCTTGCTACATTGAAAATCTGATAGCATTGTTACATACCCCAAGTTTCCTTCAAATAAAGTGTACCTTAACTATTGACTGGATCTCTTGATATGAGTTTGGTGTTTACCAAACCCAAATGGGATTTTGACTGAAAAAATCAAATCTGTAATCCAATTTGATGTATCTGTTTATTTTTATTGCTTTTTAGGCATGACATATTGTGCAGATTAACTGCAGAGGCCTGATGACACTCTAATTCCACCTTTCCTAGCAGTAGCACAAGGGGAGTCAGTTTCCTGATGTAGTCCCCAGACATACTTGTTCCTACATATATATGGAAGATTGTCTACTGGATGAACCTGCTTCAACGACCCTGTGCTATGAAACAAAAAATGCCTTTGTCCTAAAGGGATCTGGTGATTACAGCATTTCTAAAATAAGCACAACTGATCCCCAAAGAACAGTTATGAAAAACGACATAAATTTGAGTTGGAGTAAACATGCCTTGAGGAATTCAAATAAGTAACACATCCATGAAAATCCAAATTAAGACACAAAACAATACACCATCAAACCAGCATCAACATGCAACCTCATGACAATTTCTTCAACCTGTCAGTTTTCCTACCACAATTACACTGGCCACCTCAATTTTGAGCTGACGTTTCAACATCTACAAGCCAGAGATCAAGACTGTCTTTTGGCTCAACTTCTATTTAACATCTTGATGTGAGTATTGCAGCTTAATTCCATTGGCAATTGCTCAGCCGCGGTCGGTAGTGGGATGACCTGCAGGGCGGTGACGTGGGGAGGGGCAGGGTCAGGGTGGGGAGTATTAATGTATGGATGACGGAGTTTTACAGGTAAGTAAACATATAAATAAATAAAACGAATTTCGTTGCGCGCACTGCCTCGCATTTGGTGATGCAGTGCACGCAACAAAATTCGTTTTATTTATTTATATGTTTACTTACCTGTAAATCTCCGTAATCCATACATTACTACCCCCCACCCTGCCCTTCCCCATGTCACCGCCCTGCAGGTCATCCCACTACCGGCCGAAGCTGCAATTGCTTCCATTCGCCAGGGAAGATGGTTCAACGTCTTCGAGCCAAATATGAAACCCCCTGGCAGTTTGGGTGACTGCGATTTGAAACCCCACGCTTAGATGGCATCTTCTGTTTTCTTGACCGACATGATTGTATTTTGACTTGAACAATACTGCAAGTCAAGAAACCAACCTGTATTTGCCACTAAAGCATATTGTTCTGTTTCTTTGTTTTTTGTGGAGGGGGTCGCTCAGACTTACTCATTTATAATATTTTGGACTAATCTATTGGCTTTTATGGCCCATTTTTCAAATACTCTTTTTGAATCCCTTCAGAATTTCCTTTAGCCTTTTTTTCTGCATTGTTATAGTTTAACCTGGTTAGCTAAACTTGGTGCATTCGCCAACGTTCTGTTTTTCTTGTTGGTTGTTTGCGCTGTAACACATAATACCTCACACATTTCCAGTTTTTTTTGTTTGCTGCTCTAACCTAGCTTCCATCCTAAGGTGAGCCAAGGGTAATTTAGGGAATACCGAATACCGCGGAACATAGAAAAACAAAGCAGTTTTTCAGTTTGCAGAATGAAAACCAGCTGGAATGTCATTATGCCTATGCTGTTCCCAAAGCAGTACAATGTGCGACCCCCACCAGAGGAAGAACATTAAAGCCACAAAAGACAGATTTTTTCAGTTGTTTCTTCTGCATCACATTTTGACACCTCTTTCAATAGGACAATTTAGTGCTATTAGTGACAATCTGTCTCTGATCTATACAATCTTGACTGGCAGAGCCAAAGTGGCTCACTTCTTTCTCGTTCTCATTTTAGCGAGAATGTCATTCGGATGGAGCTGAGAAACAGATGGGTGCAGTCACACAGTTTACCAATATTACAGATCATATCTGCCTCCAGTGGAGGGAGGCGCCGCCATTTATGTTGCCACATACAGTGATTAATAGAAGAGGCATTGATTTTTACGAATGCGATTGCATCTGTTTTCAAAGGCTAGAAGCATAGAAGCTTAAACTCGTTTTTAAAAGTGAAGGTGACTGAAAGGATACGGAGTGTCAACCTTCAAAGGCCCCATTCTTAGACGGCAAGATTGCCCACATTTATAGCACTAAATTGGGAGTCTCAGAAAAAGATTTCAGAGACTTGCAAATATGAATTTACACGTTACCTCTTTATCTGAAAATAAACAAGTCAATCCGATAGCAATTCGTAATAATTTTTCATTTTAAATGACTTTTTGATGAAGCATATACCACGGAAACTACATTAACTATTACAGTACAAATTTTTATGGAGATAAGATGACCATAAACCCTGTGAGTGATCGGTGGATAATTTTACACAGCATTTATTTGGGTGCAGCCCCAGAGCCCTAAACACGTCAGCCCTAAACACATCAGTCCTCAACAATACCGTGCCTAACTGCTCATCATAGTTAAAAATGTAATGATGATACTTGTAAAGCGCACTGTTACCCCATCTCGGGGTGTCCTGGCGCTGAAGACCGCTGGGGAACCCGTCCTGGCTTTCCCTGTGAGATGGTCCCTTCTGGGTATCTCCAAGGTGAAAACAGGCATTGCCGGCGTCTGTGGGGGGCCGTTGTAGAGATGAGGCAAGCTTAATGCCCAGAGTTGCCGAGTGTGATCCCTGGTTAGAGTAGGCACCGAGGTGAGAATTATCGAGTCCGTTGACCCTGGTCCACGACCCTGCCGCGTCTGGAATTGAACCCTGGGCCCGGGCCATTCTCTGCTTCCGGGTCTGCCGCCTCTAACAAGTGAGCCACACCACTCCACCCTCGCACATGCTTTTTAGGTGTGCACGTGATGGACGAGTGCACCTAACTAAGGTGCTGACAGAGTTTAGTCATTACATAATAGATTGATGTCATCATCATCAAAAAACGTTATTTCGGCTCAGTGGCCACCAAAGTGCCTATTTATTGTACGTTTATGAGCCTCGAGTGTAAATCGTTCCTCGGTACCGTCGCATCACTGGCAGCCCACAACATTTTGAACAGGTGCAACACAAATGCACAGCACCTGGCGCACACACATTCAAAACCTTTTCAAAGACATTGGTGCCTGTGTGCATATCTAGAGTTCGGTTATTTAGGCTGTGGCGAGGCTACACCAAACAAACATGACTGTTCTGTTCTCTCAAGGATGGAAGCTTGCACTGTTTCTGCCCAAGGTGTTCTTGTTCTAAGAAGAGACGCGTTTTCACTGCTGTCTCATTTTATAAACTACAAATTATATTTTGAATGTACTTGCATAACCTGCAAACCCAGTAAGAAGCTTTAATTGGAGCCAGAGATAAAACTAGTTATGGGGTCCTCATCCAGGGATCCTTGTTTCAATCACAGCTTGACCAACTGTGTGACCCTGGGCACTTACTTTTCATCCCTCTACCTCCTTTTCAGTTTCAGTGATCGTTGTATTTGAGAGAATAATGTACTAATTTAGCTCAGAGTTCACACAGTAGAACAATCTCTATTGTGTATGGTTTAATAGATCATTATGGGCCATATGTATCAAGATACCAATTAGCGATTCTGTAATAGCGATTTTTAAGAAATAGCTATTTCAGAATCGCTAATTGGTATGTATCAAGAAAATCACAATTTTTTAGTGATTTCTTGATATTCCTTAATTGCAAATTCGCAAATTGTGAATTCGCAATTAAGGAATACTTTCCCATTCATTTCTATGGGCCTCCTGGCCCATAGGAAGGAATGGGAATAAGGGCCTAGATGTATCAAGCCTTTTGCGATTCGTTAAGGCCGAAATTCGCAGAATTTCGGCCTTAACGAATCGCAAACGGACATTTTGCATCTTTTGGGATGTATGAGAAATTAGCAAAATAAGGAATCGCAAAAAATTGCGATTCCTTATTTTGCTTAAGCATTTAAGGAATCGCAATTTTGCGATTCCTTAAATGCCATGTATGAAGCAATTTCAAATTGCGAATTCAGGTTAAGAAATCGCAAATTAACACCAATTTGAGGTTGGTGTTAATTTGCGAATTCCATTCAAAATTCACAATTAAGCAATTTTGAAGGTGGCATGTGGCACACATACATGCCCATAGGGCATGTATGTGGGCCATATGCACACACATGTAAGTTTCAGGGGTGCAGCAGGGTGTCCATGAGACACCCCTGCACCCTTGCAATAATTCTCAAATTGCGATTAGCAAATTGCGAATTCGCAATTTGAGAATTATTTCACAATCATTCCTATGGGCCTCCTGGCCCATAGGAATGAATGGGAAATTATTCCTTATTTGCGAATTCGCACCTTGCGAATTCACAAATTAGGAATAATAAGGAATTGCAAAAAAAAAAGCGATTTTAAACATACATCCCATTTTGCGATTTCTTAATAGCGATTCGGTAAAAATCGCTATTAAGAAATCGCAAATGGGAATGATGATACATCTGGGCCTTATTCTCAATTTGAGATTCGCAAATTGAGAAAAACTTCAAGGGTGCAGGGCTGTCCAAAGGACACCCTGTTGCACCCGTGAAATAAGTATGGGTGCACATGTGGTGCACATACATGCCCTAAGGGCATGTATGTGCGTCACATGACACTTAGAAAAATGCAAAAATGGGCATTTTTAAAGAAATTTGCAAATTACCACCAACTTGAAGTTGGTGGTAAGATTCCTTCGGGAACAATTAGCAATTTTTTTTAGCTTCCTACATTGCATTTAAGGAATCGCAAAATTTGCGATTCCTTAAATGCAATTGCAAAATAAGGAATCGCAAATTTTGCGATTCCTTATTTTGCACCGGATTTTCGTTCATACATCTCATTTAGCAAATTCGCATTTGCAAATCTGCGAATTTCGGCCTTTGCGAATGCGAATTTGTATGATACATATGGCCCTATGTTACTCAATCTATCAAAATAAAGGCTTATATAGAAGAAACAAGAAAACTGACATGATTCAATAATAAAGTTGTCACTGCAGAAAGGATATGGGCCACTAACTCTAATAAAAGCCAGTCAATGTAGCTATCTAATCTAAGGTTCTAAAGTTAAACAATTTATCAATAAAAAGGCAGTCAATGACGCTTGCCAGGAAGTTCAAGCTGAGCTAAGAGCTGTTCTCCTCAGCTTCCACTGCACTGCTTTTTCAGACAGGATGCCACATATACGGCCCTTGGAGAATTATGGGACCAGGTCATCACTGCTTCATCGTCTCTGCCCTTTTGGCACTGGTAGCAAGGCAGGGGAAATTTTGGTGTTGGGCATGTGGTTTGCAGCCTCAAAGGCTATGTACTCCCACTGTCCACACCCAATTAGCAGCAAGTGTGGATTGTCAGCTTGGTCATGGCCTGTTCCATTGCACAGGCTATGATCACAGAGACTCTCCATGTGAAAAATGCTGACAGTCTTGCAAATAGCACATTGCGAGGTGTTAGAAATTGGATTTCTAGTTGGCAGAGGTATGCACCCTGTCCAAGCAGGAACCACAGTCCTAGTCAGGGTAAGTCAGATCCACACCCTAACTTCAAATGTTCTCATCCTCTAGTAGCTTGGCACAGAGTATTCAGGCTTAACTTAAGAGGCAATGTGTAAAGTATTTGCAACACTTAATACAGTAAAACAGTGAAAACACATCACAAAATGAATCCATGCCAGGATTCAAATATTAGAGCTTACTTTAGTGAGCAAAGCAAGACCCAAATGACAAAAATCCAACAAGTGCAACTGGAGTTCTACATTTTTTATGAAAATCCTGATATTCAGGGGCAGATTTACAAGGCCCTTGTGCCACATTTACGCCGCCGTTGCGTCACTTCTGTGACCCAGCGGTGGCGTAAACCATGCGCTATGTTGGGCTTTATTTGCAACGTGATGCATCTAGGTAGATGCGTCACGATTTAAAGCCCTGCGCCATATGAAACCTGGCGCAGGTTTCATATGGGCGTTCCGGCGCAAGGGGTGCATTACGTCGCAGGAACGCCTCGTAAAAATGACGCAGTGAAGTCTACAAGATTTCACTGAGTCACTTTTACGGCTAGCTGCTTCAAAACCCTACGCCTGCTTGAAGCGCATCGTAAATGCGGCGCATCAGAGGTGGCGCAAGGGTGGTTTTGCGTGTTGCAAGTTGTCTGGCGCATCCCTTCTGATTTGCAGAGGTGCACCAGACCTTGTAAATCTGCTGAATAGTACTTGGAAACTTTAAGCACCACCGTTGCTATCTGGTCGCACTGGATCAGGTCACATATAAAAAGTCAAGCCGACCGCGATGGAGTGCGGGTCAGATACAGTAGCCACGCAGGTCCCACCGATAAGAGTTGTGTAGAGGTGTATTCTTTTTGTAATGGAATGTAGAACTATCTGCAAGGCTGGAATGTTATGCTTTGAATATTAAGGCGGTTAGAGCTGTGAAGCCGAAGTGCAAGCTGGAGGTGTTTTCCCTATTTCTGCATAAAGACTTATATGAACTTAACTTTTCTGGATATCATCTTTACAAGTTCCTTCACGAAGGAAGCATTGATGTGGAGGAGCAAGCTGAGAGGTGCTGTCAGAGGCGATCCGTCGGTGATCCGAAGGATTGTAGGTGATGCGTCGGTCTGAATCCCGCTGTGGGGCGATGCGTCGTTGTCAAATTCCTGAGGCGATGAAGATAATGCATTGTCATTGAGCTGTGTTGTCGGCACTGTGGTGTTCTCGAAGCAACTATTCATTAGAGTTGAAGGCAATCCGTTGGTTCCAACCGGGGCAAAGTCTACATTGCAGGGATTTTGCAGAAAACAGCAAGAAAACACACTTCCATAGGCCCAGCACTGGATTGGCACCATTTGCTGGGGCAGTACTCACATTTGGCAGAGTCCAGGGGCCGCAACAGGATTAAATAACGTCTTGGATGTCCCTGATTCTTCAGAACAAGAAGAGTCACTTGGTTCTGGGGATGTAGAAATGCGGGTCCTGTCCTCACTACCAGGCAAAGAGGGTAGCAGGCAGCAGAGCAGGCACAGAAAACCAGGAGTCCAACAGAGTGCCAATCCTTTCAGCAGCACAGCAGTCCTCCTACTTTGCAGAGTGTCCGTGGGTCTAGAAGTTCACTGAGTAGGTGGTGTCAGGGGTACAGTATTATACCCAGTTGTGCCTTTGACGTAGGGGAGACTTTAAAGAGGCCTTTGAAGTGCAGAAGTTCCCTGTACTGTCCCAGACTCACTACAGGGGAGTATGCAGCTCTTTCTGTGGGCACAGACACAGCCCAATTCAGGTGCCCATCAGGGTCTGAATGGCCCATTAGACACAACTCAACTCCCATGTGTGACTGTCTACAGAGACTGCAAAAAAGCCCAGCTGTCACCCACTCCAGCCGTGTATTTGGAGAAAGGCAGAGGCACAGAATGGTTAAAGTAGGAAATGGCAACCTAACAGTGCCATTCCAGACTTACAACTTAAAATTTGACGTTATCTTAAGTTGTGTTTTTGAAATTGTGAGTCCAGTGACACCAAACTCAAAATATCCATATTTTCCCTCATTCGAATCAACACTTATAACATGTAATAAAGTAATTCCAATGTTATTCAATAGGAAAGATAGGCTCTACAGAAGTGGAAAACAAATGTAAAGAGTTTTTTACTATCTGGGTATGTAAAGCTTAAAAGTACACACTTGACTTTTTAATTACACTGAACGCTGCCCTTGATGCTGTCCAGGGCCTACCTTAGGGGGTGGCTTCTATCTTTTAAAAAGGAAGTTTTAGGCCCGGCAAGAGGGTTCACTTGCCAGGTCGAAATGGCAGTTTTAAAACTGAACACACAGGCTCTGCAATGACAGGCCTGACACGTTTAAAAGGCCTAGTTGCATGGGTCGCACAATCAGTGCTGCATACCCACTAGTGATACAGTTATGAAATGGTCCTAGACTTCTATTCATAGGTTTATATATATAATCAATCAAAGAAACTATTTTATATATAAAATCATAGGACTTAATCCTAAAATAAAGAAAAACACATGTAAAAAGCCAAATGCATTTCAAAGCTAAAACAGAGAAATGGTACCCATAATTAATTCAGAGAAACAACTTTGCATAGAGATATATTATTTCTCAATTTATTATACAATAATATACACGTATTCATGAATACGTGTATATTATTGTATAATAAATTGAGAATATATATAAACCTATGAATAGAAGTCTAGGACCATTTCATAACTGTACCATTTGATACCCAGGTCCTGTGGTTTTGTTGGGTCATACCCCATTTTCTTAATGGCATACCCACTAGTAACATTTAATTTACTGGGCCTTGGCACATGTAGTGCACTTCACTAGGGATTTATAATTAAATATGCCAAGTTTGTGTATGCCAATGTTACCATGTTTTAGGGAGAGAGCACATACACTTTAGCATTGGTTAGCAGTGGTAAAGTGCACAGAGACCTAAAGTCAATTAAAATGAATGCAGCAGATGCTGCAGGTTCTGCCCAACAAACACCACTGTGGCAGTATAATTGGATTTATAAAAAGCCCAGAAAACTTGCTTCCGTCTCTCATGGCTCAAATTTTATTAAGATCTAGGTGTTGCAGTGCGTGATTCTGCTGAAATAAGATGTGCAAACCAGGGTTCCACTTTGGGGCATCCACCTTCCTCAACTGCCGGGAGCATCATTATATTTATGCAAAGGGCACTAGTGTTGAGTTTTTAGAGTTCCGAGCCCCAAGCAAGTTGAAATGTGACTTTGCCGATGGAAACTTTCGAGCACTGAAGATCCTTAGCTGGCAATATTTAAAGTGACAGGGAATCAGAGACATCCTTGTTAGTGAGGTGGTTGTGAGGTGGTGTTCGTTCACAGCCAGGGCACAAGTCCTAAAAAAGAAGTGGGGGGATTAAACAAGCTAGGCAGTATGCAAGTGATATCATGGCATGTGAAAACACAGCGCATGACACTGCACCTAGCATCACAGGAAGTAGCATCACAACCCATTACCCTTCAGCAAGTGACATCCGATCCCAAGACCTCACATATATGTTTAGCAACACTATCATGAGTATATTTCAGCACATTAACAAAAGTGACACAACCCTGATGCAAAATCTGGGCCTCCACTTTCTATGTGTTTTAAAATCTGCCAGAAAGAAAATGGAAACAAGAAGAGTGCCTTGTTTACACCAAAAAGCTCCATGGCACCCAGTGGCTTAAAAAACAAAATAGCCCCCCCTCCCCCCCACCGCAGTGCATGGGGGCCCGAGCTCCGGGGGGCCCCCTCAGCCTAATTCCCCGGCCAAACAAAGAGCTCCTGAGTGAGTCTGGAGGGGGGTCCCTCCATGTACTTTGCATGGGCGCCCCCTCAAGTTTTGTTACACCACTGATGACGCCAGCATCTAAGGGTTCCTGGAGCTCAGGCCGGGTTCGAGCTTTTCCATTGCTATGATATCTGCCCTTGAAAGGACCATGTGATCAGAGACCCTTCCTTTGTGAGAACCAACATGGTCACTGTGTGAGTGACAACAAAAGGGGCTGCCCTTATGCAGTGGGAGCTGGTATGGCAGGGAGCAAGGGGGCAGTGTGAGAGCAGAAGGAACAGGGAGTAGAGGAAGTAGTGGGTGAGCAAAGGATGTAGTGTGGGATAAAGAGCAGATATAGTGGTGTGTGAGCAAATGGGCCACTTTGTGAGCAGAAGAGACACTGTGTATCTATGACACTTCATTGCATTTTTAAACAACTTGCTAATAGTTCTTATTGAATACATTTTTCGAGTGGATATGATCCTCCTACGTGCAATTCTTTTATTTTGCTAATACAAATGTGATATTTAACAAGGACCCACCAGTAGATTTATGAACTTGGCTCACATGGAACGCACAGCCCAGAGCATTTCTCCACCGTGGCTCTCTCTAGATTTATCGATTTGCTGGTAGCTGAGGAAGTAGAATCCAGTTCTAAACTTATGGTCGGAGTCCAGTGCTGCCTCAATGCTGAGGAGGGCAGTTAGGCACCCGAGCTCTTGGTGAAAGATGGGCTAAAAAACGGACCATATAAAAACCACTTCTTTGGACCAAGTTAACATCCCAAGTAATCGAAACACTCTATATCTTCGAAAAAGTAGAGCAGACTCTCGAGAAGGAATGAACAAGTACACTTGGCAGCCAATACAATACTGTTACTTTTAAAAAGTCAAATGCTTAGGAGGCTAAAAATGTCACCTGCCAAGATCACTTTCACTTAGAGGCTATCAAAACGTATATAAAATCAGACCGTAATGTAACAATTAATTAGAAGACGTGTAAAAGCACCAAACAGGGGGCATCTTTAAATACAGTTTGAAAAAAAGGAAACCATCTCTAGTCGGATTACTGCAGCCAAGTTAGAAAACCATTACATTGTTAATATGCAAGTGCTCGGACCTTTATATAAATCAATATTGCAATGTATGTGATGATTATGACTAGTTTGCTTATCCTTTTCATTGTAAGGCACATTCTTATTTTCAGTGCATTCCGCATTCTGGAGCATGCGCCATTTTCCCTTAAGTAGAGGCATCATTTTCTTTGCATACACAAGTACCAATCTAAGCTCGATAACAGGCATCCGAGAACAGAGGAAAAGCTTACTTGGATGTTTTTATCCACACCGCAAATTTCATCAAATACCATCAGCCTGACTTACCTACAAAAAAAGAGAACAAAAGATTAGAATTACCACAAAGCTTACCCAACATGTCAGCGTGAAGCGGATATAAATAATGCATCATGTGGAGTTTAACAAAGTGAAAAAGCAAAACAACTTTGAATGGAAATGAATTATGCATTCCAAAGCTCCTTTTCCCGGGCGTAATAATTGAAATTCCATTTTATCCTGATAATTTGATTATAAATCGTGTCACCATTTGAAGAAAGTATAAACTTGTTTTGCTATGCCATATTCACATTTAAAAAAACATGTTTTCTGAACGGCTGTTTTGTTCTTGTGTGTGTACCCCTATATTTCCTTCCGAGGTTTTAATATGTATGCAATATTACTCCTAACTGACTAGCATCGGGCAAATGAGAATCAGTTGCTGTGACAAGCTATGTGATAAATTCAACTGTAAAAAATCAAATGCACACGTACACGTTGGCAATGTAGCTATGCATGTGATTTATTCCACCATGCTTTTATCACCTACTATACTCCCAAGATATGTCTTTATGATGATTTTTCTCACCATTGATACATCGCGAAGGAAGCCTTTTAAAAAACTATTCCCGCCTAATGAAATGACTTCCACATCTGCTCTTGTATACAGTTTCTTACATACTATTTTCTATAGCCTCTATCTGCGCATCAGCGGGGAAGGGGATTATCTCCTTCTGCATTATCATCTAGGTAATCGTGGCACCAAAAATAACCGCATTTGGTCAATATAAGATAACTGGATGAACCAACAATACAAATCCCCCTCTCCTGGCTCCAGAATCAATAGGTTGGTCACTAGAGCACATCTGCTAACAACAAAGTCATCTTTTCCTACCTATTAAGTTATCTAAATTTAAATGTATAAACAAATTAGGAGTTTAAGATTGCCATATTAACTTGGGGGTGGAGGGGGTCACATTTTCTAGTTGGAAATGTGGATCAGACACCAAAGGCTTTTCTTCCATTCTGACAACTCTGCTGAAAGTTTGTATTTATGCAGGGCCCAGTTTTTACACTTTCAGGGGAAAAATGGGCAAACTTGTAGCTACTTTTGTGGAGAATCATAAAAATCCACAAAGAGAGTCGTGCAAATTTAGACAGATTATAGCTTTAAATAGACCTTATCCACTAAGTTTACTCCTGAGCCTTGTACACAAAGTGTAAAACATTCAGGACTACATTCAGCTGAAAATCCTTTTGCTTTCTTATCCACAGGAGTAAGATTTCCCTATTCATAGACCTCTGTGGTGTATAGGTGTGTTTACTCTGGAAATACAGGCACCTCTATCCTTTTCAGAAGTTGTTGAAAAGATTTCCCAAACTGATTAAATACATTCAAGATGTTTCTTCATATTCACACCTGTTATACCTGGCCCTTTTTGCAGGTTCACACTTAAACCTTTTTTCTCCTTCCTCTACTTTTTGATGATTTCGTTTTTACTGGGTTTAGGATTCTGAGCACTTTACCACTGCTAACCAGTGCTAAAGTGCCTGTGTTCTCCCCCTAAAATGTAGTTACACTGGCTTATCCACAATTGGCATATTTAATTTACCTACAAGTACCTAGTAAAGGGCACTCTATGGGCCCAGGGCATGTAAATTAAATGCTACTAGTGGGTCTGTTGTACTGATTGTGCCACCCACTTCAGTAGCATTTTAAGCATGGCTCAGGCCTTGCAATGTGTGTGTGTGTGTGTCACTGTGTGACTGCCTGTGTGTGCAGTTGAAACTGCAATTTTTACCTGCAAGTAAACCTACTTGCCAGTCCCAAACCTTCCTTTTTAGGTCGCGCAATCAAGACCTCTTGAATATACTTTAGTATATACTTATATGTGTATGTACTTTGTGGGCTCTATCGATCAGCTGTAGGGCTTGTCTACTTCCGTTCAGGGACTTTTTTCTTTCTGTTTAACTGTCTTGATAGAAACGTTTAGCAGAGGTCAGTAAAATACCAGAATTGCTTTCTGCTGAGTGACTTTCTTTTTTTATTTTTTTCTGGCAACTGCCTTTATTTAACTTTCTTGATAGAAAATGACCATAAGAGGTCAGTAGCATACCAGAATCGCTTTAGCATTCTCTAGATTCCAGTCCATTGAAATTAACTTCCATGAGCATCCGTAGACAATAATATTTTTTTCAACTCTTGTATTTTCAGTGATATGACGACGAAGGAAAATGAGTGCTTTGGACTATACCATTTCCTGCTGAAAGGCAATACTTCTCTCCATGTGTTCCCATACCTGGCATGTCACGCAGTTTGGTGCTTACTTTCCCTCCATGTTAAAGAACAGTAGATGTTTCAGCAGCCAGGCTAATGTGCTGCATAGCTAAATATATATAAGGTCCCAAAGGCGGGACCGATTGCATTGCAAATGCTTGTTATTACATGTAAGCCACCCCAAAGGTAGATCCTTGGCAGGATCCAGTGTATTTATAAAAATAGGACATGTACTTTAAAGTTTTACATGTCCTGGTAGTATAATACGCTCAAATCCACTACAACAGGCCCTATCTCTCCCATAGGTGAACATGGGGACTGCCTTATACAGTTATACTTGTAGTTTCCCATTGGGACAAGATTGGAAAATCAGGAGGAGCTTCGCGGGCAACCAAGATGGCCGCATAAGCTCGGAGCTCCGCGGACCTTCCGATCCTCCGCAACTATCCTGCCCGAAATCCTGATCCACGAGGGTGGATGCTCGTTGCTGAGAGCCCACTGAGGCGAGAACCGTTTTCAGATCTCGAATCGGAGTCTCCTACGCTGAGCTACGTCGAGTGGGACTCCGTGCCAGCTCAGTGCCATTGTCTCTGCGGATTCCGCTGCTACGCACTGCCGATCTGCGGAGTGCCTGCCTGCCCTCACCAGCGGCGAAGTGTACTGGACAGTGGTGATATTCGGGCGGCGGAGTGAACCTGGGATGGTGTTCTAGTGTCCCCCCGGACGAATCTCCGGCTCTCTGGGCTTGGACTTGCCTGGCATAGCCCTTTGTTCTCTTTGGATCTTACATGGCGGGCAAGAGGGACCTCGACAATCCGTCGAACAGAGGAGTTCGCGGTAAACCGCAACAACAGCAGAATAGGATTGAGCGCTATACCCAACCGAAGACGCCGCCTGTTACTGGACCCTCTGCCAAGGACAACCCGCACTCGGGCTTGCCGGACGACTCTGAACCCACTTTGAGCGACATCATGGGAGCCATCACAAACTTCCGAGTGGACATGCAGCAACAACACGAAGTCCTCACGCACAAGGTGGACGGCATGGCCGTTGATCTGTCCCTCATTAGAGCCGACTTAGGCAAAACTAATGATAGGGTCAAGAATTTGGACATCAAGACGACCAGTCTCACGGGAGATGTCTCGGACTTGCAGACTGAAGTCCGTAACCTACAGAGGACAGCGGAACAATTTGCGAGGCGGCTGGATGATTTTGAAAGCCGGGCCAGGCGGCAGAACGTCCGCATTGTTGGTGTACCGGAGGGTTCGGAGGAGGCGGCGACGGACCTCCTAGTTGAAGACCTGATCAGGACTCATCTGGCCCCGCCTGGCCTCAGCAACTTTTTCTCGGTGGAGCGTGCCCACCGAGTACCGGGTGGCCCGCCGAAGTCGGGCGTGGCACCTAGACCCATCGTGGCCCGGCTGCTCAATTTCCGCGACAGGGATGCTGTCCTACAGGCCTCCAGACGACATGGGCCGCTTAAATTCCAAAACGCCGATGTCCATTTCTATCCAGATTTCACCAGGACAGTTCAGCGACAGCGCCAAAGCTATGCAGGGGTTAAGCAAAGACTGCGAGAACTGGGTCTCAAGTACTCTATAATGTTCCCTGCTAAGCTCCGGATCGAGCACGAAGGTCGTGCCCTTTTCTTCGACTTCGCTGAGAACGTTAGTGACTGGCTGGACACTCTACCGCCGCGCCGAGAAGCACAGGAAGAACATGAGGGTGGCGCGGCTGGCGGTTCGGACCTATGAGACTTGGCTCTGTAATGGGTGATTCCTTGACTATCTTGCTTGCCTCAGTGGTCTATCGTATGTAGCTTTGATATGCCGTACTATCTTTCCTGTTAGTACATGGAGGGTGGCAGGAGGTGTTCGCGGGGATTCCTCACTCCTCTGGGTGTCTTTTTGTAGAGTAGTTATGGGGCGACAGGCACACTGCTGGTTGGGGGGGCTTTTTAGTCACATGCAGGGGTGCAGGGTGGGGGGTGCAACTATGCAAGTTTTATTGTTTGTTTGTTCTATCTCTTTTTCTTTCTTAAGGCAATGGACTGTGTGTTTTAATGTGCAATTGGCGTTTGAGTTGGATGGAGTCGGGTGGGGCGGTTTGTTTGGGGATGGGGGGTAGGAAATTGAAAGTGCTTAGCTGGAACGTCAATGGCTTAGGTGACCGGGTAAAGAGAGGGGTGGTGATCCAGCTGATAAAGAGACACATGCCTGACGTTGTACTGTTGCAAGAAACGCACTTAGTGGGGAACTCCTGTAGGGCCCTGAATCGTAAGGGTTACAAAATGGTTGCCCACTCTGGGTTCTCCTCGGGCTCCCGGGGGGCGGGCATCCTTGTGCGTGCGTCCCTTCCTCTTGAGATAGACGTCACACTACTTGATGACAGAGGACGCTACGCAGCTGTGGCGGGAAGATGGGAGGGGCGATCCTTGGCCCTGCTTTCGGTTTATGTTCCCCCTGGCCTCCAATCTAGCACCTTCCAGGACCTTGGTAGCGCCATCTTGTCCCTGCCTTCGGGCTTACTGATCCTGGGGGGCGATTTCAACTCAGTCTGCTCTGGCACTCTTGATCGCCAGCCACCGAGAGATCTCCTGGGTTTCCAAACGTGGCTGCCGGCCTTCCTTGACTCAATGGGTCTGGTGGATTGTTGGAGGTTATTACATCCTACGCTCCGCCAGTTTTCGTTCCTCTCCGGTGCTCATGGGAGCCTGTCCCGCCTAGATTATGTTCTCACCCTTGCGGCGCAGTCGCCTGCCATCTCTGAGGCACGTTTTTTGGCGAGGGGCGTATCCGACCACTCGCCGTTGTGGATCTCCTTCGATTTCGGTGTCCTTCTGTCCAGCCGCCCCGCTGCGGTGAATCCCTGGTATTTCCGCAACCATAACACGCGGGCACTCCTGGCCAAGGCCATCGGCCTCTACTTTACTGAAAACACGGGATCCGTGGGCTCTGCGGTCACCCTGTGGGAAGCATTTAAGACGGTGGTGCGGGGTGAAGCTTTATCTCTCATCGCAGCGGCTAAACGAGCTCGTGATGCTGATCTTCTGCATGTGGAGGAGGAGGTCCTGGATCTCGAGTCCCGTTTGGGGCCTGAGCCCGACCCTTCTCTCCTGCACGAACTCTCTCTGAAACAATCGGAGTATCACGATCTCGCCACGAGCGCAGCCCTGGCCCTGGCGAAGGAGCAACAGGGCCGCATCTATGATGTTGGGGATAAGGCTGGTAAACTGCTGGCCTGGTTAGACAGGCGGGAGATGGCGAGCCGGGTGGTCCCGGAGATCCTGGGCGAGGACGGAGTGGTGGTCACTGATCCGAGTGCCATCGCTGAGACTTTTGCGGACTATTTTCGGGGTGTTTATACTTCCGGCTCGGACCGCTCCGAGGCCGACTCGTCTGCATTCCTTTCGGCGATAGACCTTCCTTGCCTCTCGGAGGAAGACAGTGCAGATATGGACCGGAACATCACTGCGGACGAGATTGCTTTGGCGATCCGCGCTTTGCGTGCGGGCAAGGCAACCGGACCCAATGGCATACCGGTTGAACTATACAAGATTCGGCCGGATGTGATCTCCCCTTATTTGAGAGATATGTTCCTCCGCGCCCGTGAAGAGGGTGTCCTTCCCTTGGACCAGCGACTGGCCACCATAGTAGTTATCCATAAAGAAGGCAAACCGCGGGACGTCTGCAGGTCCTATCGCCCCATTTCTCTTCTCAACGTTGAGCCCAAGATTCTGGCTAAACTGCTGGCCAATCGATTGGTCGGGGTTATAAGCGACTTGGTACACCCGGACCAGTCTGGTTTTATTCCTCGCCGTAATACTGCCCTCAACCTGAGACGCCTGCACGGGGTTATGGCCAGAGCTCACACCCTTACGGAACCGGCAGTACTGGCCTCCCTCGATGCCACGATGGCCTTTGATTCCTTGGAATGGAACTATTTATGGGCGGTGCTGACAAGACTCGGGTTTGGACCAGGTTTCCTGGGCTGGGTGCAACTTCTTTATGCTAGCCCGCTGGCTGCTGTCACGGTTAACGGCCGTATGTCTGCTCCCTTTGCACTCCAACGCGGCACCAGACAGGGCTGCCCTTTGTCTCCGCTACTGTTTGCGCTGGCTCTGGAGCCACTCGCGGCTCTGCTGCGCTCGCACCCTGACTTGCATGGGATCTCCTGGTCCCCGGGCTTTGAGGACAGGGTCTCCCTGTACGCAGACGATATCCTACTCTACCTCACCTCCCCTTGCAAGTCGCTTATTGTGGCGTGTGATGTGCTCAGGTTGTTTGGGCGCTATTCAGGCCTGATTATTAACTGGGCCAAATCCTCCCTTTATATCCTCAAGGGTGACACGCCGCGCCTCCCCAGAGGTTGCAACATACAACTGGCCGGGCAAGGCTTCAAGTACTTGGGGATTTACATCTCGAGCAGCCCTAAGGCGAGGTATGACCACAACTTACTCCCCCCGCTCCACCGGTTGCGGAGGGATGTGGAGAGTTGGCGTAAGCTCCCTCTCTCTCTCCTGGGCCGGGCGGCATTATTTAAAATGATGTCCCTGCCCAGGTTCCTGTATGCCTTGCAGAATACTCAGGACCTTGTCCCGGCCCGTTACTTCAGGGAGGTTGAGAGCCTGCAGCGTGCACTGCTTTGGGATGGTCGGCCTCGTGTCGCTGTCCAGAAGCTCACCATGCCGTGGTACGACGGGGGCATTGCGTTACCTGACGTGCGGAGGTATTATTGGGCCTCTCAACTCACCGCCATCAATCATGGTTTTTACGGTCCTGTCGACAGCCCGGGCTATGCTATGGACCGATGGCTCTTACAAGGTGGGAACTACTACCGCGCCCTCTATTCTAGATCCTTTGATCGGAGCCTCACGGGTCCGACCAAGGCGGCGGTCCACACGTGGCGGACGGTTACTAAGATACAGGGTTGGCAGGGCAGACTGACGAAATTCACCCCTCTCTTCGATTCCGACATTTTAGGCAAGCTCTGGCATACCAAAGGCTTCGACAAGTGGGACCTCATAGGGATTTCGAGAGTTGAAGACATGCTGGCCAGGGGGGATGATAAGACTTTTCCGCAGCTGCAGGCAGAATACCAACTGAGTGGAACGGAGTTCTTCCGGTATGCCCAACTTAAGCATGCAATAGCTGCCGCCAGACCGGAGGAGGGTGACATCCCCGAGAGCTCCCCCTTGGAGGACAGAGTATTGGACGGGCATATGCCGGATAGTGCCATCTCTCTGTCCTACAAGAAGCTGATTAATGTTCAGGTCGACCTCCTCCAGCGCTTGCGGGAACAGTGGGTGGCCGATGGGCTGGAACTGGACGACGAGGTCTGGCAGAGTGCTGTGTCCTCCCCTAAGGAGGTCGCCATCTCCTCGCGCCTGCGGCTAGTCCAGTTCAAAATCCTTCACCGTGTGTACGTCACCGGCCCCCGGCTTGTGCGTATGGGCTTCTCGCCGGATGGCCTTTGTCGTCGTGGCTGCGGAGCCCCTGCTACTTTTCTGCATATATTGTGGGAGTGTCCCATTATTGCCCCTTACTGGGAGAGGGTACACCGAGTGATGAGGGAGGTGACTGGAGTGGGGTTGGCTCCGGAGGCGCGTAGGTGCCTCCTCAATGTCTGGGAGCCGAATGATTATAACACGGCACAGACCCGGTGGGCTACGCTGGGCAACATGGTCGCTAAACGGGACATAGCGCAGAAATGGGGATCCAATGTGGCCCCCCTGGTGGTACAATGGAAGGCCAACATGGACTGGTGTATGTTGCGTGAAAAGACTGTGTACACTGCCAGGGGGCGGCCTCAGACATGGAATAAGGTGTGGGGTGCTTGGAATGCTTACAGGGGTGATTTGTGTCTGCCACCTGAACCGGTGCCCCGCGATGAACACCTATCACCGTAGACGTTGACAACAGCTTTGTTACTCACGTTCTGTTTCTCCTGTTCTTCCTTCTCCCCCCACCCCCCTTTTCTTTTCTACATCCTACTTCAGTTCTTTCCGTATCTTCTCTAGCCTCTGACGCCTCCTACTGGCTTATAGTCATTTCTCCTTCCATTGCCTTTTCTGCGCCCTCGGGCGCTTCTGTTCACGTTTCTGTTTTGTATATAAAATAAAAAACAACCTGCATTGTTCTGTCATGAATCGCTTGGCACTATGACCGTTCTGAGACTCTGCTGCCTTGCCTCCGGGATGTTAGGCTGAATAGCTGTGTGCTTTACTATAATAAAGGTTTTAAAAATTTAAAAAAAAAAAAAGATTGGAAAATCATATTTGATGTCTCTGGACTCACAATTTATAAGCACATCGTATGATGAAGTTGGTTTTAAATTGCAGTTCTGAAAATACCACATTTAGAAAGTGGGCATTTTCTTGCTTAATCCTTTTGCTGCTAGGCCTTTACCCCCTCGTGCTTAGCCTTTTTTTGGCTATTTGGGGTAGTTTGCGCTTAGGTCCCTGTAACATTTAGACCACATAAGGTATCCATGCCAAATTTGCATCCTTTTCTAGCAACATCATGGGTATTTTAAAGGTTCCCAGGGTTTGTGGATTCCTCCGGAGGGGACCCAGAAATTAGCCAAAATCCAGCTACGTTATTTCTATTTTTTGGGGAAAAATGGGGAAAAATGCTGTTGAAGAAAGCGTCAGGTATTTCCCCCTGCAAATAATATGAACAAAGGGTTTGTGATGCTGAAGTCACCATCTTGTCAGCTTTCAGGGACAGGCAGACTTTAGCCAGAAAACCAAAACACTATTTCCAGAGTTTTGGCATTTTACTGGGACATAGCCTATTTTTGCTACTTCTTGTGCTCTCAACCTCCTTCCAGTTAGTGGTAGAAATTGGGTGTGTAATCAATGATGGATCCCGGAAAGCTATACATTTCTGAAAAGTAGACAACATTCTGAATTTAGCAAAAGGGTCATTTGTGTAGATCCTTCAAGTTTTTTTTTTATAGAAACTTACACTTGAAAATAAGAAAAATTGAAAATGTGGTGGAAAAAAAACAGCCATTTGTGTCAACGTTTTCACTTGTAATTTCTTCTAAGTATTACAAATTGTTTAAAGCAATATACAGTTACATCCACTGGACCCTTCTGGTTGTGGGCATATATAGAACTTGTAGGTTCGCCAAGATCCCAAGGAATCGAGAGCCAATCACTGTGTCTTGCCATGTTTTTTTTTTCATTGTGTACCGGGTATATAGCAAATTATTTGGAAAAAATATAAAGAGTGGAAAATAGGAATCAAGAACACCATGTATTTCTGAAATGGGAACAAAATATAAAGTTTAGAAGCAGTAGATATTTGCACATCTCGGAAATTGTGGGTACCCATACTAGCATGTGAATTATGGGAAATTTTTCGAAATTACTTCTTTTTTACACATTGTCTGACATTTGAAGGCAGAAATGCATAGAAAGTCAATAGATAATAACAGTTGCTCTACAATTATGTGTTCCGTAAGACTCTCAATGGAAATGGTACTGCACTTGTGTGGGTCGGCCTAGAGCCTGCAACAGGAAACAGGCCAAAATGCAATGTGGACACACACATTTCGCCAGTGGAAACTGACCCTTTTTTGCAATGTGCCTAGCTGTGGTTTTTTAACCTTAGCTCTGCCGGCACCTAGGGGAACTTAGCAAATCTATACATTTCTGAAAACTAGACACACCAGAGAATACAGGATGGAGTGACTTGTGTGGCTCACCAGGTTCTGTTACCCAGTTGCACACCTCAAACTTTGTAAAAAAACAACACATTTTTGTGATAGAAAGTTCTGGAATCTGCGTGGATCCACTAATATCGCATTCTCCAGAGTCTCCTGAAAAAAATGGTACCTCACTCATGTGGATGGGCCAAGTGCCTCCATCAGAGAAGGGCCCAAAACGTATTGTAGAGGCATCAAAATGACCTATAACAAAATGACCTGGTTTTGCAAGAGGGGGCACCTGGGTTTTTTGCCCCGGGCTCAGCGTCACTCTAGGGAAAATTACCAAACCCACACATTTTTGAAAACTAGACACACTGGGGAGTGCAAGGAGGTATGGTTGCATGGATCCCCGAACGTTTTCCTACCCAGAGTCCCCTGCAAACCTCAAATATAGCTGAATAAATCAAATTTTTCTCATATTTCTGTGTGGGAAAGTCGTTGGATCACCGGGCTGACACATATTTCATACCACCCAGCATTCCTCCAGTTCTCCCAATAAAAATGGTACCTCACTTGTGTGGGTGGGCCAAGTACCCTGCAACAGACAAGGTCCCAAAACATATTGTGGAGACATCAAAATACCTATCACAAAATGACCTGGTTTTGCAAAGGGGGGGCACCTGGACTTTTGGCCATTGGCTCGGCGGTTATTGGATTGGATTGGATGCGGATTTGTAAAGCGCGTGGTTACCCTGGAGCGTCCCAGCGCTGTAGAACCCAGACTACTGAAAGCAGAAAGTGGCATTAAAGGCCCTGAGGGAACACAAAAGTTTTCAGGAGCTTACGAAAACGAAGAAGATGAGGTTCAGCTCGGAGCTTAAGCGGTAAAGAATTCCACAAGGTTGCTGCATTGATGGAGAACCGCCGTCCACCTGATCGAGTCCTTTTTGCTCTGTGGACTTTGGCTCGACACTCATGATCTGAGCAAAGGGGCCTATTAGCTTTATAGGGGAGCACTAAGTCCTTCAAAATAGGGGGACCCTTGTCTTGTAATGATTTGTGAGCAATACAAAGGGATTTAAACGTTATCCTTTCGCGGACAGGCAACCAGTGCAGCATTCTAAGGGCTGGTTTTGCTGATGACATTGCACGAGTACCTGTTAGCAGCCTGGCTGCGGAATTCTGTATGTATTGTAACTTATTAATAGTCGCTTCAGGAGCGCCCAGGTATAAGGAGTTGCTGAAGTCCAGCCTTGAAAGGATCAATCCCTGAATCAGAAGTTTCTTTGAGGGGGAGGGAAGAAGGGGGAGAACCTTACGAGCTGAACGAAGCAAGCCAAAACAAATGGCAGCAGTTTTCTTAGCTTGAACTTTAAATGAGAGATCCCGATCAATCCACACTCCCAAACTTTTAATTTCACTTTTAGGAAGCAGGGGATCACCCAAACAGGCCGACCTAATGGCATCAGGCAATGGTGTCATCTTATGCCCCAAGAGCATTAGCTCTGTTTTTGAGCCATTAAGTTTGAGAGCAGACTTACTCATCCACGTGTGCATTTCGGCAAGGCATGAATGAAGGGTTCCAGAACTTTGGTCCCATTGGGTAAGGGAGACGACAAGTTGAGTGTCATCACCGTAGCTCACTATTTTTATCCCGAATGGAGCGACAACCTCCTCCAGTGGGGACATGTACACGCTGAATAGGGTGGGGCTCAGTGAGGAGCCCTGCGGTACACCACACTGGAGGGGGAATCAGACTAGATTGTGCATTTCCTTCCCAGACTTGATAGGTCCGATTGTCAAGGAAGGAAGTTAGCCATGCCAATGCCATACCTCCGATGTTAGATAGGCGCTGAATTAAGATACGGTGGTTAACCGTATCGAAGGCTGCACTCAGATCCAGGAGGATCACTGCCACTGATGCTCCTGAGTCCAGAATGCACCTCGCCTCTTCCATAACTGCAATCAGGGCCGTTTCTGTTCCCTGACCAGGTCGGAAGCCTGTCTGCGAGCTCTGAAGAAGCTCGTTAGATTCCAGAAAAGAGGATAGTTGCTGATTCACCATCTTCTCCGCAATCTTACTGAGTCCTGGTAACAGTGATATGGGTCCAAAATTGGCCAATTCTGTAGGATCCATCTGAGGTTTTTTTGGTAGAGCTTTCACAATCGCGCCTTTCCAGCTGGAGGGAACAGTGCCTTGACAAAGAGAGGCATTAATTAAACTAGTGGCAGGAGGTGATATGATGGTAGAGACCTGTTTAAGAATGTACATAGGTGCGGGATCACTCGGCGATCCACTTTTCATAGCCAATAGGCTTTTTTCCACATCTTCCACTGCAACTGGAGCAAAGGTATTCATCTGAGGACCATGTGCATGAGGCTTAATACTCAGGTCTGGAGTATCCCCTGATTCCAACAATGCTTTTAAAATGTTCTGAATTTTGGAATCAAAAAACACCGCAAGCTGATTACATTTCACTCCCGAAATGTCCGGGGCCAAAGGGGGGTCAGGAATCTTTAATAATTCCTTAATGATCTGTAAAGTTTCTCTCGATGAATTGGAAGATGTCCTAATTCTCTCTTCAAAGAATGCACTCTTGGCATTCTTGAGGGAGACTTTATAGGCTCTAATCACCACCCGGTAAGTTGTCTCACTGTGGTCTGCCCAGTCCTTCCTCCAGATACGCTCAAGTCTCTTACCCTTTTTTCTTTGAGCTCTAAGTTCTGGGGTATACCAGGAAGATTTGGACCCTCTGCCCTTTTTCTCAATTCTTTTCTTTGGCAGAACTACATCCAGCGAGCTAATAAGCCAGCTCCTGAGGTTTTCGTCCGCCTTCACAGGGTCAGGATCGTGAAGGGGAGCAGTCTGTTCGAATTTGTGCATCCAGTTTTCAACGGATAGTTTAGACCAGGCTGTATCATAAGTATATAGAACCGGGGTTCGAGGAAGATCATTCCTGACCTGCCTAGAAAAAGGGACCATAAAGTGGTCGGTCCCAGGGAGGGGGACTGGGGACTGGAGAATTGGAAACATTTCTGAAAACGAGACACCCTGGGGAGTCCAGAGAGGTATGGCTTACATGGATCCTCCAATGTTTTCCTACCCAGAAGCCCCTGCAAATCTCAAATCTGCCCCCATCAGCCCCCCAGGGAGGGGGTCAAAAAGCCAGATTTTGCCCAATTATTTTTGGGGGAAGCAAAGTCCCTTGCCCAAGGGGCTGCTCTCTCCTCCTTGGTGCCCAGTGGGTGGATCCCTGCTTTTGGATCACCTTCCTGGGGTGATCCCCAAGCAGGGGTGCCATTGGAAAGGGGAGATTCTCCCCTTTCAACATTACCTCTCCTGACTTTCTACATGCTCAGGGGGCTGAGATAGCCATCTGAGCACATAGAAAGTGAAACTGAAATGAGCCTATTGGCTCATTTCCGTTTCGGTTTCTATGAAATTTCATCAGCGCGATGTGCACACTGATCGTCATTTCACAGAAAGCAAAAACACAGTCTCAGGAGCTGGGGAAGCTCTTGTGGTCAAAAGGGAATACCTCTGGTGCCTGCACCAGAGGGATTGCCTGTGCCATGGCGTCTGATGCGTGGGAGCTGTCTGACGTATGGAAGTATAATAATATCACTGAAACAGAAAATATGGGTGCCTAAAAAAAAGGGAGTGACCCTTGCCTATGGGGCTTCTCACTGGCTTGCCCATAAACATATCCCTGGTACCTAGTGGGCTGTCTGCCCCCTTGGGGTGCAGATAAGGGGCTATTGCCCCATCTGCCTCCTGGGGGGAGGAAAGACTGTGGGATTTGTTTTGGGAGTGGGGGCATTGGCATGCCCATTTTGGGCAGCCCCCACCCCTATATACATAAAATCAATCCCTGGTGCCTAGTGTGCTTTCTGCACTCTAGGGGGGCAGATTGGGGAGTATTGCTCCCATCTGTCCCCCAGGGGAGCAGAAAGACTGGAATTTTGCTTGGAGGATGGGGGAATTGGCATGCCCATATTGGACTGCCCCCACCCCTAAATCAAATCAAAAAAATCCCTGGCTTCTGGTGGGCTTTCTGCCCCGGGGGTGGGGGGGGAGTCAGATTAAGGGCTACTGCCCCATCTGCCCCGCCAAGGAGGGCAGAAAAACTGTAAGTTTGCTTGGGGGTGGGTGGGGGCAACCCTCACACTTAAATCAAATAAACAAAAAACCCTCTGACTTCTAGTTGGCTTTCTGACCCCCGGGTGCAGATTTGGGGCTACTGCCCCCATCTGCCCGAAAGGGGGGACAGACAGACTGTAATTGTGTGGGGGTTGGCATGGCCATCTTCGGCAGCACCCACCCCTAATTTGAATGCAAAAAAAATCCTGGCATCTAGTGGGCTCTCTCTCTCCCCGGGGTGGGGGGCACATTGTGGGCAGAAAAACTGATTTTGCCCAATTATTGGGGGTCAAAGGCCCTTGCCCAAGGGGCTGCTCTCCCCTCCCTGGTGCCTAGTGGGTGGATCCCTGCTTTGGGCTCACCCTCCTAGGCATGTAAGGGGTTAAACCATTTGATGTTTTCTGACTGTCTCTGTAATCATGTCTGGGTTGGGTGACAGCCACACACAAAGGCTGAGTAGTTGTGACTGAGCAGCCATCTGAATGTTGATTGGTCATCCTGCTGCAGGATGAGACGGAGAAGCTGACACTTGCACCTGAATAGGGCTGTGCCCTTCCCCACACAAAGGGTTGCATACCCTACTGCAGAGAGTTTGGGACTAGGGCAGGAAAGGCAGGGTCTTGTGCACTTCAAAACATCTTTGAAGTCTTCCCACTTCAAAGGCCAAATTGGGTATACGTACTGGACCTCTGACAACATGATTTCAGAACACTTCTAGATCTAAGGACATTCTAGCAGGAAAATAACTGATGTGCTGCTGAAGGGACTTTCACTTTGCTATCTGCTTGCTGTGTTGGCCTGCTGCCTGATGCTTTTTGCCTGGGAGTGAGAAGGACTAGACCTGCATTCTACATCCTCCAAGAACTTGAGTGACTCCAAGAGCTTGCTGGCCTCCCTCCTGTTTTGATGTCTCAGGGCCATCAAAGACTTCCTTCAACTCTGCTTCAGCTGCTGGACTCCTCCAGCTGTGATTCCTGTTCTGCCAAAAGGTGCCAATCCCGTCCTGGGTGTTGAAAGTGGGTTCTGCAGCTGTTTTTCTACAAAAATTGACGCAGTGACAACTTTGCACCAATCAGAACTGACGCAGTGCCCTTCGATGGCTACACAGTACTGAATAGAGGACATCCTAGCGTAACTTGACATTGACAACGTGGGACCCGACTGGGAGGCTCAACAACGACGCATCACGTGCATCGAAAGGGGTTCGAGTGTTAGACTTGACACATCTACCCGACTGCATGGATGGGAGCCGACGCATCAACCCTTCAACGCCGACGCTTTGTATTAACATTGAAAAAGTCAATGTACACAATGATACATGTGTATATAAAAACAAGATCACATCACTGTTGTTGAAATCACCAGATATGACCTCTTCATCAACCCCGAGGTAGAACTGTTTTGGCAAGCAGGACTTGTAACCTTGGCCTGAGGCAACTGATTGACAGAACACAGGTGGGTGGCACGTAGCCAGCAGAACAAATATGCAAACAGGAAAAACCCAGATCAGTCCCACAGACAGGCAGCAATACCACAATGGTCCTGGGAGATTGGTACCAATAAAGCACACAAGGCCGGAGGGGTGCGCATGTTCCCAAAACTTGATAAAGTTAGATGTCACATGAAATAAGAAACACTCAGCCTATCAGGACACAGCACACACAATGATCACTCATTCCCCATGCCGGACATCTAGACCCATTACCCACTGGCCCTCATTGTGTCAAGCAAGGTCGAGACAACCTACATTTGTTATTAGGTAAATGACTCCATGACTGGGCCCACATTCCTCTTTCTCAAAACTATCTGAATTGTTTTGTGATGGTCTAAGAAATGCATACAATAACGCTCAGATCGATTTTACTTTGAGAGTGTCCTCTGACCCCAACTCTATTACGGTTCTCCTGTCCGAAGAGTTCCTGTTTGCCAAACACCTCTTGTCTTTTGTTTTTCCCGGTAAATTCACATTTGAGCAACACTTGCTCCATCCAAGGTACTTTTACAGTAGGCACAGAGTGGGTCATGTAGCCAGCCTGCCCTCCATCAGGGGCCGCCCTGAATTTTGGATTTACCCCGGTCCAGCATGACCTCATGTAACTCCTAAATGGTTTTTAAGCACAATTTTGCAGTATATTCTTTCAAAATTCATATCGAAACCTCTACTAATTGGATTTTTGTCTTTTTGGTCTTGTTTTACTCAGATAAATGTTCTCTATTTGTAACTGGTATGGAGTCTTCGCTATTCAACTGTATATTAGTAAGTGTTGCACAATTAGCCCTGATTGGCACTTTAAGTTTCTAGGCACTATGGCCCACATGCATCAAGCATTTTTGGAGTCGCAAACGGTGCGATTCCTTAAAATCGGCCGTTTGCGATTCCAAAAATGCTTTTTGGGATGCATCAAGCAATTTTAGAAATCTCAAAATTTTTGCGATTTATAAAATTGCGATTGCTTTTAAGAAATCGCAAATTTGCGATTTCTTAAAAGCAATGCATGATTACTTTTTAAATTGCGAATTCGCAATTAGAGAGATAAATTTACCGAGTAGTTGAACTACTCGGTAAATTTGCAAAAAGTGTAAATAATGCAGAAAATGCATTTTTAAAACATTCATGTTATGGACACACATGTCCTTAGGACATGTGTGTGTGCAACATGATGCGAAAAATACATTTCAGGGGTGCATGGGGGGGTCATTTAGACCCCCCTCTCCACCCTTGAAATGGATTGATGAATTGCGATTTTCAAATTGCGAATTCGCAATTCACATTCAATCCTATGGGCATTTTGGCCCATAGGAATGAATAGGAATTGCGAATTCGCGATGTGAAAATCGCATTTTTTATGCGATTCAAACTATAGTTCTGATCTGTTGTGGATTATTTTTGTTTGGTGTTTTTCACTATTTTACTTAATAAATTGTTGCACAAATACTTTACACATTGTCTCTTAAGTTAAGCCTTACAGCTCTGTGTTAAGCTACCAGACGGTGAGCAAAAGTTAAATTAAGTTGCATATCTGATTCACCCTGACTAGTATTGTGATCCTAATTGGACAGGGTGCACACCTCTGCCAAGTAGAGACCCAATTTCTAACACTAACATAATAGTTTGTTGGTATTCTGGCAGTTTGCAAGAATAGATATTTTCTGCCTGGTCACTTTTCCTTTCCCAACCCAAACCCTACGTTTACTATTGAGGCTAATCTGCCATACTTACAGATTGACTGCATGCATGAATCTCTTCAGATCCAAGTTCTGTTAATCAGGTTCTCTGAATGAAGGCCCAAAGAGGTTTATTTTTGCTTAAGAAATGTGTACTTGTGTGCATAAGGGTATCTGTGACTTGGGCCCCTATACACAAGCAGCTACGTTGACAGCAAGTGAAAAGTCTAGTGGCACATCAGTTACACATGCTGACTTGTCTTTAATTAATGCTAAGGTTTTACAATATACTCCATTCACGGCGATATACATTACACACAATAAGGTATACATTAGCCTTTCAGCTTACGTTATGAAAACAATTGGGCCCTGCTACTGAAAATCCAAGCATCATACATACCTTCTTAGTCACTAGCACAGAGTATTACTTATGGACACCACTTACATTTCACCCCAGAATCTCCCCTAGCCACATGCAAGTTGGGAGGAAACCCAAAGATTATTTGATCTAATTTTCTTTCTTGTAATAACTTCAACTTCCTAATTATGGGAGGATGGAGCTCCTAGAATTGATTCAATGAATCACAAGCAGTATACAGATTTCTATATCGACTAAATAGTTGTGATCTTGACAGACAGTCATGGTAATTACTTCGAAAGCCTGCTCTATGTAGGTGCCTTCTCCACATGAGAAGGAATTATCATAGGCTATGCTAGGTGTCAATTTTCACCAGGGTCCTTTGTAGTCACAGGTTTTTCAGTATTTGTAACACCCACTCTCAAAGTCCTATTCCTATGAAACTGCAGTCATATATGTATTTGTTTCTGTCTATTTTGAAGAACAATATTTTCCACACCTGGAATTAAGCGTAGAGGCAAGGAGAAGGCAAACAGACATCCTAATATGCAAACAAGATATACAACAAATTCACTTTCAACCAGCAACAAGTTTGTGTATTGCAATTTTTGCCAGCAATTTAGTGCCAGAGCTGGAGTTTGTCCTTGCAAGAGGGATGGAGTTTTAACCTTTGTCGTGTCCTCAAAGGGAATTTGATGGACCAGAAAAGATGCAGAAAGCTACACAGCTTCCCCTCACTCAGTCAAAGGCTCAGGTAAAAGCTATTGGCCCTTTTGCCCTGTTGCCTGAGCTATTGATCAGGGAACTTTGAATAATACAGGTCAGTGTCAACTAAGGTTGCTGCTATGGCTACTCAAGTTACTGCCACTGATATAAATAGATATTATTGAACATGCTGCTATATCCATATTATCTTCTCATGCAAACCCATCTCCGCCGAACAATCAATTTCCAGGAATTTCTTTCCAGAACACAGCCAAGTAAAAGGCTTTCTAGGCTCTTTGGCACTAAGGACTTTGTCAGCGTGCCAACCCGAGTTAGAAAGCCAGATGCACTGAAATCCACTGAGGATTATTTGAGTGAGATGGATTTTGGGTACCAATCAATTCAGTGAGACATCATAGCGATCATTAGAGGAACCCAAACCCCTTTTATCATGGAAAGGCATTTTCAAGACCACTAGGACACCAGGAATATACCTATTCTAGTACATATAATGTGAATAGTAATTACTATCAAAACAAGCAAAACTGTGGTAATGATACTTATCAGGAGGGGGAACAGTAAAAACATTGTAACATGATCATAAAGCTCATATATTAGTATTTCCCACCCCACCCTATTTTCAGTGAACTAAGCTAAACTCAGCGCCACAAGTGACCTATGTTGAGTTTCAGAGATAGTTAACATTCAATTACCTCTTCTGAACAACAGAACCAATGTTCAACAAAGTATCGGCATCCTCTATTATTGTCTGTGCTGTCATGCAGACCGGAAGTCCAGACTAGAGAAGGTTAGATGCACCTTCCTGTAGCTTTCAGCGAAGGAAGGTGATTACAGCTTTGAATGGCCTTGCCGTCTTGAGTCTGTGGTATGCATTTCCTCAATATCACATTACACTCTTTTCTTCGTTTTATAAATTGTATTTGAATATTTTTGAACATTTTCAGAATAAACAATTAGTAGAACGGTCCCCTCACTTTTTCACTTAATTGCATTCTGTGAAACCTTGTCTATTTAAAAAGCACTTCATGAGAAGTGAAGTTTCTGTGAGCCTTATCAAACTGCCAGGCGATATGGAGAGGGAGAATGACCTGGTATGGTGTTGGCACAGACGCTGCGCCCCCCGTATAGGAAAGCCTATGTTACTGAACTGCGCTCTACCACAAATCAGACATTTACATCTACCTCAGAGATTCGTGATGAATTTCTGGATTATTTTACAACTTTATACACTACTAAAGTAGGGCATAATTCCTCTGCACACAAATCTCATCTGTCCGAGATTGCGTTGGTCTATCTTGGAAAAAATGTGCAAGACTTCCTGGCGGAACCAATTTCCAAGGCCGACGTCCTCGGGGCCATAGATGCCCTGCGCGGCTCCTCTGCCCACGGGCTAGACGGCTTTACTGGGGAAGTTTACAAGGCATGCAAGGACCTGCTGGCGTCGCAGTTGATCGAAGTCTACACCGAGGCCCTCGAAAAACAAATACTGCCCCCCACTCTTTGGGAAGCGGTTGTTATACTCCTCTCCAAAACTGGTAAGGACCCATCCTTATGTGGGTCCTACAGACCACTGTCCCTCTTGAACTTAGATTACAAAATCTTAACCAAAATCATTGCCAACTGCCTATCCCAGTTGATGGAATTCATCATCTCCCTGGCCCAATCCTGCTTTGTCCCTGCCGATCTACCTCTCTGAATCTTAGGACACTTTTTTCGGTCCTTCACAAAATTAACCCTGCAGTTCCAGCTGCCACAGTTCTATTAGACACAGAGAAGGCCTTTGATTCTCTAGACTGGCCCTTTTTCATTTCCGTCATGCGACGCAAGGGCATGCCCGTCGAGTTCATATCCACCACAGCATTGCTATATAACTGCCCCACAGCGATATTCACCTGAATGGCACTCTATCCCATTCCTTTTCATTATCTCGCGGTACACAGCAGGGCTGTCCCCTGTCCCCCTTATTGTTCATCCTGGCTATGAATCCCTTAATTCGCCATTTCCAGGAGAGGCATCTGCAGAGAGGCCTACAGTTCAATACAGGCCCCCTTCTGGCATCGCTCTATGCTAGTGAGACTATCCTCTATGTTAGGATTCCCAGGTAAACTTAGAGCCACTCATTAGAGAGATTCTCCTCTTTGGTCGCTTCTCTAGTTTGGGCATTAACTGGCGCAAGTCGGTGATCTTCCCATTGACCTCCAGCACAACCCAATGGGACTGCGAATTCCCTCTTGAATGGTGTACTGACTCCGTTAAGTATCTGGACATCCATGTTCACCTTGACAACGCCCAGATTCATCACCTCAATTACGGGCAAGCAATTGGAGTCCTTCAAGCTCAAGTGGAGAGATGGCTGAGATTACCTTTGTCCATTACCGGTGGAGAAGCGATTCTTAAGATGGTGGTGCTTCCCAAATTTTTGTATCTATTCAATAATATCCCCGTACCCCTCTTGAACAGTTTTTTTTTGACGTTACACACACATTTTATCAGAGTGGTATGGGGGGCAAACAGGCTCGCGTTTGTGGGCAGGTATTGACCCTCCCCTATGAGAGAGGCGGGTATGGCGTGCTGGATTTACACTTATATTATCTGCTGGCCCAATGCTGCTGTACCTTTGCATGGTTTCATCCCAATGCCAGCATCCCATTTCTCCATCCAGAGGCAGACTTTGTTCTCCCTGATTGCTGTGCACTGTGTTACCCAAAAGCGTATGCAGAGACCCGAAGGATATACAGACATTGTCCACTACCAGCTGGGCCTGGGTCAAGCTGAAGCAGATCACCGGTGCCACTACATTATACTCCTCTGCCCTACCTCTCCCCAATGCCTGCTGGCTACTGATTATGGGTGAAAGGCTGGTGCGGCACACTTTAACCAAATTTGATATTATCAAACTGGGAGATTTATACCCTGGTGGCCACATCTTCTCGGTGTCTGAGGATGCCCGTTTCCACAACGTCACCTTTATGGACAGCTTCATACTGGGTCGGATCCACTCGGCTCTGTGCGCCACACTGCCCGGTTTCCCCAAAGAACCTGACTCTTTCCGCTGATCATTGAGAGCGTTACTGGGGCTCATTTAATATCCAAACTCTACAAAACATGTGTTGGGATGCGACCAGTAAACGATGACAGGGTCTGTAAAGACTGGGAGGTTGTCTTAGGCCGCCAGATCACAGACGAACAGTGGGTTAGGTGTTGCACAGTCGCAAAGGAAGTCTCTCTCAACAGTAGGCACAAACTACTCCATTTTAAGTTCTTACATAGGATTTACATAACACCTGCCAAAGCAAACAGACTGGATGCCTCCAGACCCCACAATTGCCATAAATGTGCTGCCCCACATGCAGATTTTGCACACCTCACATGGACCTGTCCAAAACTCCAGACCTACTGGGAGAAGGTACACAACACACTAGGCGCCATGATTAAGCTATCCCTTGTTCCCAATACCGGAAGTGGCATTACTGGGGTACATAGTCAACTTCCCCAGAAGTGTTAGAAGGTTTGCATTCCTATGTTTGCTGTTGGCCAAAAGAGAAATAGCGATACACCGTGGCCGCTGATCAGCTCCCACTATACAAGGCTGGCTACATAGCCTAGCTCACTGCAACATTAACAGTGAAGTATTCGCCAGCAGAATGCCTAGCTCCTCCTGCCCTATAGACATTCAGGGACCATACAGGTCCTATGTGGAAATTATTCAACAAACCACCAGCTCTCAACTCGACAGGGGTATAGTCCCTGAAGGTGTGGAGTAATTGGTTACACACATCTTTCTACTAGCTATGTATTTCTCCTAGAACCTTCTTTATGCACACAACTCTTAGATGATGTGATTTTCTTTGTCTGGGGATTGCAGATATTCCAGGCGATCTTCTGTTGACCTACTACTGCTACATGGTGTGGGCTGAGGAAGGTCTATGGGACTGTGTTTAGTGGTTTTGCTGAGCCCTTTATATTGCAAGTCACACAACTTGTCGAATGTATAAAATTAACCTGCAAGATTTTCCATTGTTATTTCAATTGTACTGATGATGGCAGTGAACTTCTATCCTGAAATGTTTTGACATGTATCAAAATGGTAAATAAAGTTTATTTAAAAAATTAAAAAAAGTTTCTGTGAGCCTTGTTCATTATTTAAAAACAATCCCTGGAAAATAAAATTCAATCCATAAGAAGGAATATATTCAAGATAATATAATCACCACATTAGAATGAATAACAATATGAATAAATGTGAATTTATATTTGACGCTTATTTGACCCTTATACCTAAATGATAAGTGATTCTGCTTCTAACATATATTATGTGAGTGGCTGTGTGACTGTATGTAACCTTGTGTGCATTGGTGTGTGGTTAGCTTTGTGGGTGTATGAGTGGCTGTGTGAGTAGTTGTGTGTGAGCGGCTGTGTGGGTGTGTGAGCGGCTGTGTGGGTGTGTGAGCGGCTGTGTGGGTGTGTGAGCGGCTGTGTGGGTGTGTGAGCGGCTGTGTGGGTGTGTGAGCGGCTGTGTGGGTGTGTGAGCGGCTGTGTGGGTGTGTGAGCGGCTGTGTGGGTGTGTGAGTGGCTGTGTGGGTGTGTGAGCGGCTGTGTAGGTGTGTGAGAAGCTGTGTGGGTGAGTGAGCAGCTGTGTGGGTGAATGAGCAGCTGTGTGGGTGAGTGAGATGCTGGGGGAGTGGCTGTATTGATGAGCACATGGTTGTGTCAGTGGCTTTATGAGTGAATGGTAGTTAAAGTGGCTCTTTGTATGGGTAAGTGGGTGTGCGGTGACTGTATGAGTGAGAGAGTGGGTGTCTGGCTATATGAATGGGTGACTGGGTGTGTGAGTGTCTGTATTGGAGAGTGAGTGTGTGATTGGCTGTATGGGTGAGAGAGCAGATGTGTGAATGGATATGTGAGTGGGTGTGTGTGTACTTCTATAGGTGAGTGAGTGGCTGTGTTGAAAGGCTGTATAGATGAGTGAGTGGGTGTGTGAGTGACTGTATAGGTAAATAGGTGGGTGTGTGAGCAGCTTTATAGGTAAATAGGTGAGTGTGTGAACAGCTGTACAGGTAAATAAGTGGGTGTGTGAGCAGCTGTATAGGTGAGTGTGTGGCTATATAGGTCAGTGAGTGATGGGTTGTATGAGTGGCTGTAGGAGGAGTGACGGGTTATATGAGTGGCTGTATGGGTGAGTGACAGGTTGTGTGAGTAGCTGTATCAGTGAGTGGCAGGTTGTGTGAGTGGCTATATGGGTGAGGGAATAGGTGTGTGAGTGGCTGTATGGGTGAGTGGGTATGTGAGTGCCTCTATGGAGAAGTGAGTGGATACGTGAGTACTGGTATGGTCTGTGAATGGGTATGTGCATGGTTGTATAGGCATGTGAGTGGGCACATGAGAGGTTGTATTAGGGTGTGAGTGGTTCTGTGTAAGATGTCATCAGTGATGAGTACTGTAACATATAAGGTCATAAGCAGTGCAGTGAGGCCCTTAGGTATAGTTTGCTCAGGTAACTATAACTGCTGGATTTCACTGGTTTTGTATGAGGGAAATACAAGCCTAACCAAAACATTCCTGTAACCTTTGTTTTTTTTCACTAAATTTCTAAGGTTTCTTTAATTCTAATTCCCAACTATAATGTCCCTATAACCTTTGCTTTTTCAGTGAATTTCTAGGGTTTTTAAAAATCTATTTCCTAACCAAAATGTTTGTATAACCTTTGTTTTTTGAAGCAAATTTCTATGTTTTTTTTAACTGGTAGTCACATTTGCAGAGTGGTGGAGAAACGGTGGGCCTCCTCACAGCTCTCAGGAATCCTGCTTTAAGGGACTTCGTGGAGGTAAAAGGAGGGCTTCTTGGTCCCTCAGCATCCAAAAGGACTTAATACCCCAACCAATATTGCACCTGGAGGCGTGTTTGCAGAGTGGTGGAGAAAAGGCCATGGCCTCAGAAGTCTTCAAGCCAATCATGCTCTGTGGAACTGTGTGGGAGGCTTTGTGGGACTTACTGGAGGTATCAAGAGGGCTTGTTGGCCCCCAAGGACACTCTGGACCTAATGGTACTTCATACCCCAACCAAGGCACATTTGAAGAGTGGTGGAGAAAGGAGATGGGGCTTCTGGTAACTTGCCTGATGGCCTTTTAAAAAAAAAAGTTGATTTACTCTGGAAGGGGGGCTGCATTTCTTGAATGGTGAGGGGGACTATATCGGGCACAGCCTAGCAGTAATATGGAAGGGGGCTGCCTGACCCCTCCTCTCCCTGGGCCAATTTTGGCCCCCCCTCACCTCCCTGGGCCAATATTGGCCCACTTCCTTCCCATGGTCAATTTTGGCCCCAGGGGCCTGGCCAGTAAAAGTGGGTGCCTCCAGGGGACCAACTCTCCACTGGAACTGCAGGGGAAAGCTGAAGGACCAGGCCGTCCCTGCTAGCTCCTCACCTCATGAAGTAGCAGGCATTGCTTTGACAATCATGCAGCTCCCTCTCTGTCAAAGCAATTGTGCTCCGCTTTGAGCAAGTGAGAGAAAAATGCTCTCCCTTGCTCAAAGCAGAGCACTGTTTGCTATGGTTTGGCAGGAGTGGTAAAGCTCCAGCCAAGCCATAGCAAACCGCTATGTCCTGGGGGTGACACCCCGGTATTTTGCAGGAACCCTGGCAATTTTCTTTTTCAAAAACAGAGGCACAGGTTATAGTTATGTTAGGGCACAAGTTATAGTCATTTGAGAACTTGAACTGACGATTTTAAATATTTTTGTGTGTTTTTTTAAACTCTGAACATAACTATAAGGCCTCCTTAACCGTTGTTCTGTCAGTTAATATATATATATATATATATATATATATATATATATATATATATATATATATATTCTAAATGGGAAGAGAATCACAGAACAAAGAAACTCCATCAGCCCTCTTATCACCAGGCAAAAAGACGCGTTTCGACCACGTCTGTGGCCTTGGTGCCATGACCACCTCTCGGGCCACACCCTGTTTTTAAGAATACCCAACACGTATGTGGACACCACGTGTCAATTAATAGACATAAAAGACATTTATAAACAGAACATAAAATACAATCATCATGTATGCTGAATAGCATGTACATTTCAGGAATATTAAGTTGATCTTTAATAATGGCTTATTATTAACGCATAATAGTCACATTAACGCTTGCCCTGTGTGAGAGAATTCAAATTGCCCACCCAGTGTTTGTGGGGACTTGTGTATATGTAAACTGGTGAAGTACTTTAAGTACCCTGTGTTGGCTGTGTTAGTTGGCCATGCTATGTATGATACCAGTGCAACTGGCAGAGGCAGGTGACTGTCCTGTGATGCACAGGCACCGCCGCAGTTCTGGTATAGTCCCAAAATTCAGGGTAAACTATTAATTTACTGTTACCACATGTGGATGCATGGTGTCGCAGTCTGTTCTAATTGTGTGTTTCAATGTAGCCCAGTGACGTGATCTCAATTGGTCAGTGTGAGGTTGACTACAGTGACTAGGAGGGGTGTGAAATGCCGAAGACGTTCGTCCACTCAAGTGCGCATAGTAGTAACGGAGGTGAGTGAGTCCATTAGTCAAACACAGCCCAGTGTACCTGTAAAAACAATTTGAAATATAACAATTAATTTTTGCAAAGTCATCAGTATTCCAATTGTACAGTCATAAATACAATTCTGGATGTGTATCACCTGGGAACCATGCTCTATGTGTGTATGTACATCCTATAACACACATCTTGATGGATACATTTGCACCAATAATATACATATGAGGGAATAATAAGAGGGAAAGGAGGAAAATGGGGTGAGGCGTGAGGACTCAGATCTACACTGCCAGTATGTAAGTCTGAACTATTCTATAGGTGGGAGTGTATCTCCTCATCCAAGTTGAGTCCACCAGGGACTTTGGTGCCAGCCTGTAGGATTAAGCGTGATTCTCGACTGCGCAGGGCCACTTGTTGATTACACCCTCTGGGGTTCAGGCTCACTGAGTCCAGGCCAAGGTATTTGGCTTGAGTCCAGTCTCCCTCAAGCTCGTGGGTGAAGTGTCTGCCTGTGTTGTATCTGTGGTCTTTGTTTGTAATGGCCTTCCAGTGTTCTAAGATCCGTTTTTAACTGGAAATGTTGTGGGGACAGTGTATCACAAGCCGCATGGGCACCCGATAGTGTACACCACAAAATCAGTGCTACAAGTAATCAGTCTAGTGATCTTCCATTTTGTTCTCACTCTGTCTAATGTGACTTCTGCCACATTGTTGCTATGTCTGCATGCTTTGCAATTGCCGCACCTTCGGAAACCTTTGGTTTGTTTAAGCCAATTGGTCTCTTTGTTCTGGAGGTGGCTATGTACGAGAAGGTCCTTAAGGGATGTACTCCTCCTGTATTCCTGTATGGAAGGATTGGGTCCTACTTTACACCTCAGGATAGGATCCTGTCTCAGAATCATCCATCTGCTTTTTAATATCTTTCGTACCTGCTCTGCATGGCTGCTACATTTTGTAATGAACCAGATGGGTTCTGATATACTCTTTGGGTATTCTTGTGGAGGTTTGTTTCAATAGAATCTCACTCCTAGATAGTATTTCCACCCAGGCTTCTGCTTGTTTCAGTGCTTTGGGTGAGTGGCCTCTTTCTCTGCACCTCACTATCATATCTTGCTTGGTTTGTTTGTACGTAGTTGCAGTGCTGCAGTTGCGTTTGGCCCTTGAAAACTCACTGTAGGGTATGCCCCATTTGAAAAAAGGTGGATGACAGCTGGAGGCATGCAATATCGAATTACCTGCAGTTTTCTTTCTAAACAGATTGGTACAAATGGGGCCTTCTCAACACTGAGCTTGAGGTCGAGGAAATCAATTGATTCTTTACTGTAATGTCTGGTAAGTCTTAAGCTAACAGAATTCTCATTTGACGCATCAATGAATTTGTTACAGTCGATTTCTGTCCCTTCCCAGACAAAGAACACATCATCAATATACCGTAGCCATTTTCTTTACAATGTAGACCCACTGTTCCGTTTTTTTGTTCCAGAGCACCTGCTTCTCCCAGCAGCCCACCACGAGATTGGCGTAGCTCGGGGCGAAGCCCACGGAAGTCCTCTGTAACTGTATAAAATGATTTTTCTCAAAGATTAATACATTTTCATTAAGACAAATCTTGATCATTTCTAATAGCATGTGTGTGTGTTCCAGGTGTTGTATTTGACGTGTTTTGAGGAAGAATTTTCATGCTTTGAATCCGTCTGAGTGTCTGATGCTAGTGTATAAAGCTACAACATCTAGACTCACTAGCCAGTGGCTCTCTCTCATGATCACATCATATATTTTCTCTAGGAAATCAGTTGTGTGTCTCAGGTATGATTTAAGGTTTTTTACAAAGGGGAAGAGAACATAGTCGACAAAAGTCGAAGTGTTCTCCAGAAGGCTGTTTTTGGAGGAAACTATGGGTCTACCCGGTGGTTCCTGGGCATTTTTATGGACCTTGGGTAAGAGATAGAAAGTAGGTGGGAGTCTCATTCCTGAGAAATTGCTTTTCATCCCATGTCAGTAGTTCCCCCTCATGCCAATCCTATATTCTACTCAAATATCTATGCTGTAAGTCAACAAGGTACTTCTTGTCCACGCTGCAGTAGCACCTAGTGCCATTCAGTTGCCGATATGCCTCTTTGGTGTATATGGCCCTCGTTAACAGTACTACATTGCCCCCTTTGTCAGAAGGTTTAATAATGAGGTCATGGTCACTCTGTAAGTTATTGGCAGCCTTCCACTGTGTTTTAGTCATGTTCTTATGTTGTGGTGTGGTGTCTATAGGTATCTGAAGGTCTTGTGCTACCAGATCACTAAAGATATCTAATTTTTCTTTTGTAGTTGTAGGCATATTCCTCGATCTGGCCCTAAAGTCAATGGAAGTGGCTTCTCCTGTTTGTATGCCAAATAGTGGTGTAATATCATCTACATGTGTGGGGTCAAAAGGATCTACTTGGCTTGTCTCATTGGGCTCTTTTTCCTTGCCTGGATCCCTCATTATCTGTAAAGCAGGAATGTCCTCAATAGTCAATCTAGTCTCATCATTGGCTGGGGCTTGTCTTCCAACGGTGGTGCCTGTGGTGTTGTTTAAAGTGTGCATTTGACATGATTTCAGTTTGCGTTCAAATTTGTACCAGTTGACCTGTGTCTGAGCATAGTCAAATTCCATTTTGGGACAGAAAGACAAGCCTAATTTAAGTACATTCTCCTCCTCATTCCTTAAAACCCTATCGGTCAAGTTCATTACCGTACGTTGCATGACCCAGTCCTCCATTATGGTTTCTTGCTTGTCTGGCCTGTGTTCCCATGCCAACGGTTCTTGTGATTCCTTTGTCTGTCCCTCCATTTCCTGTTTTGTCTTTGTTTCTGCGTCCTCTTCCTCTCGTGCTCCCTGTGGTCGAATGTTTTTTGTCATTTGTAGAAGGCGTAATTCCTCGGAAAAAGAGTGCTGCTCCAGGGTACTTGATGACATGCTGTCTACTGACTCTTGGTCCTAGCTGAGATCCATTGTTGACCCTTCCTTGTTTGCTTCTAGTGTTCCAAGTGCCTTGTCTCTAACCACTTGCGATCTCACCTTGTGGAATTTTCTGGCGAATGTCAATATTCTGCTAGTGGCATGGTTTCTTACGTCCCTGCAGAACCTTCGTTGTTTCCTGGCCACAATTTCCTTTTCATATGTTTTAATTATTTCATTTGTTTGAGCACTCTGTCCGTCTCTGTTTAATCTGCTTTTTTTTAAAGTCTTCCATCAGTTCCTGTATGTGTGACATAAGTTCCTTATGTTCCTCCCAGCATTCATGATGAAGATCTATAGCATCCTCCTGGAGCACGCGGTTGTGTTGTCAATCCAATCTTCGAGGACATGTGATTTAGAGATAGCAAGGGTTGGGGTGATAAAGATTCTCAAGCCTCTCGTTATTCTGTTGTCTTCGAGGTAGTTTTGGAGGGAGGTTTCCTCCCACCATCGGCTGATTTCCTTGTGCCTCAGGCATTCTAGTATGTTGCGTCATTGTTTGATTCCCACTGATGCCGTTTCTGACCTCATGCACCTCGATGTACTCGCTGGTATATTGATGGTACTTTTACAAACAAAAGCTTTGGCCGAGCCCTCACGCCCCTTGAGAAATTCATCTACCATAGTTACAAAGTTCCAATGTATTCTGGATTTACAGTAGCGTGGCAGGGTGATTGTGAAGCCACAGTAGCGTGGCCGCGGCTGACTCCTGTGCCCTATTCAGGCAATTGGAAAGCAGAGCAGGGACCAAATAGCATGTTAGCGGTGTGTAGCCGCCTACCTGTTGCCTTCGCCACTTTCCCCGGTGCCAATAGCGTTCCTCTGTTGATTGCAACAACCCACTGGAAACCGGTGGGCGTTCTTTACGACAACTGATCCAGATGCAGCTTGGGTGGAAAGCGAATGCCCTTCCTGACGTGAATATATATATATATATATATATATATATATATATATATATATATATATATATCCATCCACCAAGGCACACGCGCAACCATCAGCAGCGTGAAAAACCGGCCACACCAACATGATTCCAAATCTTTATTTCCAGGCAAACAACGTTTTTGCAGCAGGGCAGCATGACGCGTTTCGAGGTTAGTCACCTCTTAATCATATGCATAGTTATATATATATTTTCTTGAGGCTTAATGAAATATCCAGCGCTGTGTCTCATTGTGCCTGAATAAAGGACTTAACCTTGGTGGTTGAGTTCGCCTGTCATTGCGTGCACCTCAAACTGTGGCAGCGTAATTGGATATATATATATATATATATATATATATATATATATCTGAGAACTCTGGGTAGTTACCAAGTTTAGGTGGAGAGCACCTCCGTTATAGAGCAACCTACACCACCAGCAATGCTATGAATCTGCTCATCTCAAATGGCTTTTGTCATTTTTCAACTCGGTGCAGACAGCCCTCTGCTAATCCTATGCTCGAAGACTTTTCTTTAGAAATAGCAAAAGACTTTGTCCTTTTCTAGCTCGACATGGATTGGGCTGTGTTAATCCTATGCTTAAGAACTTTGCTAGAAAATTCGGCGATGCAAAGTATAAAACGGTTGACTGCATACCATATATGTAAAAATTGTTGGCTTAACTCGTAGCAAGTAGAGAAAAGTAATCTATATGGTTAATATGAACTACAATTCCCATCTCACCTCCATCATTATCACAGGAAGTGACGTTTTGTAAATGTTTTTGGCGGTACCCTATTGAAATAGGAGAGACTCACTAATTTTTTTTGTATTGACCGTGAGAAAGCTGTGAGTACACAGCGAAACGCGTCGGTGGTGCTTTATTGCTGAACAACTGAATGCCATTTGTTAAATAAATCAAAGGAAAACGATTTGACACCGGGAGTGCGTTTTCATTTCTTCTTTTCGGAGGAGAGTTGGATACATATAATTACGGCTGGGCTCGGCCAAGGATCACGCACCGGAGTGAAGCAGCGCCAGGGGTCTGCTAAATCGGAGCCAAACTGGGGAGATTAACATAAAGCGGGCCCGGTGAACACCAACAAAGTAAACGGTGTCAACAAGGACGTACCCTGGAAAAACAAACACGAACCGGCGGACCAGCATCGGAAGGTGAAGGTAAGCACGGGGAAGGTTTGTCGGACCAGGAGGGTGCATTTAACGTGACACACAAAAAGAACATTTGATTGTTGGTTTACTTTGCAACAAAGGACTGTTTAGTCACTGAATAAAATACCGCAGGATAGATTGAATGTCCAATCAGCGGAACGGATTTAAACTACGATAGTGACACAGTAAACTAACCAAGTTGCACGGTAGTCAATTTCCTGGATTACTGTTTAATTCCCTGCTGAACAAAAAACGGGGGATACAAATCTGGCAATTATATTCAGTTTTTCGGTTTATGAGTCAAAATTAACAAAATGGATAGAAGAGAAGCCAAAAGAACTGAACTATTGGACGCTGCCTTCTTTGAACAAAGGACAAGTACAGCTAACAAGGATAGAAACAAACAGGATAATTCCAAAACGGACACGAGGAGCAAATTAAAACTGTGGGAAAGGCTGAGTAAAAAGGAAATAAATAAGTGGTGGGAACTCATCACGCTCAAAAAATATCTTGAAGTAAAAAGAGTTCCCCGAGGCTTACGTTTATCATTAATGCCGAGCCAACAAGATGTTTCGGATGCATTATTGAAAGAATGGGGGGATCATCTCCTGGGTTCCTCGCTCGGCCTGATCACAATTTTGGTGAAACATCTTGAGGAGTCATTAGGGAAAATCAAGGAAGAATTGGCTGAACTAGAAAAAGATCTAGCAACTACAGAAATGAGCCCAGAAATGACGAAATTAAGAGAAGACCTAGAAAAATATGTGGACAAACATGAAGAGATTGTGAGGAATCGGAAACAATCTAAGTTTCAACGAGATGCTGATGACTACACATATGGGAGAATATTTACCTATGCAAGAAATTTTGACATTTTTAAAAACCAAGGAGAAAAAGGGTCAGGAGCAACAAGTGAAACTTCTCTAACATCTACAGGTACATCGGAAGACGGATCGGAGATTGGAGATCAAGCTACAAAAGATTTTTTAGGCGACATGAGACTGGTTCTAAAACAAAGATCGTGGGAACTAAACCAGCCTCAAACAACAAGAGGAAGAGGAAGAGGCCGGAGATGGGTACCAAAATCGGGCACAACAAGAAGAAGCCAAAGGAGAAAGTGGCCCCCAAAATGTGGGTACAGAAACCAGATCAATGCGCAGGAAAAATCAGAAATAGATTGGCATGAAACATCTGACAAAAAAGAAGAATTTGAAGTACTAAATTTATCTGACAGGACAATCAACGAAAATGAGATCGCACTATTGAAAAAAGGAATCAACTTTTGCCCATCTCAACCTATGGACCTGGCACAAACCAGAATTGATGTATACAAATACATAAGAAAAATAAAACTGGCAAAAGTGTTTGAGGAAAATGAACAAATGCCAAAATTCACTAAACAAAAACAAGACAAACGACTAAAAAATATAGATGAAGAACGAGGTCTAACAACTAAAGACCTTCCAGCAATAGCATTGCTAACAAACTTAGATGTAATGGATGAAGAGGAAACAATCTCGGAATCAGGTGTATGTCCACAAAAAGGAGCAGGACTAAGTGGTATGAAAAGACCCTCAAAGTTCTACCCACAATTACCACCAGGCAATAAAATTGATATATTCCAGGAGGCGATCACCAAGGAAATTTATAAAATCAAGGGAATAAGATATAAAGATAATCTTAAAAAGGAAGAGAGAATGGCGTTAAAGGAATTGACGGAGGATAAAAGTATAATCATAAAAAGGGCGGACAAAGGAGGCAATGTGGTCATCCTAAACACAAAAGATTATGTAGCGGAGGCTCAGCATCAATTGGGAGATAAGAGCTATTACAGAAAATTGGAGAATAATCCTGCTAAACTATTCAAAAAGAAATTAGATGATAAACTCAAATCCTGGACGGAACAAAATCTATTAGATCTGGACGAGGAAAAGTTTTTAACAACGGACCACCCAATACTCGCCACAATATACTTTCTTCCGAAAGTCCATAAAAACCCACGAAAACCACCAGGGCGTCCTATCGTTTCTTCCAAAGGATCACTCATGGAACCGATTGCCAATTATATTGATTTTTTCCTAATGCCCTTTGTAACCAACCTAAGCTCCTATTTACGGGATACCACAGACTTGTTAAAACAACTGGAAGAATTACCATGGCAATCCAATTATATGCTTGTTACCATGGATGTAATATCATTATATAGTAACATTGAAAATGATATTGGACTGAACGCTTGTGCTTACTTCCTAAAAGACCAGGATATACAATTCAAAAAACACAACCAAATGTTAATGGAAATGATTGAACTGTGCTTTACCCAAAACATATTTCTGTTTGGAGAAGAGTTATTTCAGCAAGTCAAGGGATGTGCTATGGGCTTTGCCTTCAGTCCGGCATATGCATGTCTTACAATGGGGTGGTTCGAACAACAAATTGCCTGGCACCCTGATAATGATTTTTTTGTGAACAAAATTGCCAAATGGGTCAGATACATCGATGACCTTCTCATTGTTTGGGAGGGTACGAGTCAAGAATTCGAAGCATATTTCCAAATCCTGAATTCATCCAGCACCAACTTAAGATTCACATATAACATTGATAAAACAAAAGCGATATTCCTGGATACGGAAATTTACATCAACAATGACCGAGTAGAAACGACTCTGCACAGGAAACAGACTGCAACAAATTCAACATTACATGCAAGCAGCTTTCACACACCTTCGGTGGTACAAAATATCCCATATGGGGAATTCTTAAGAGTGCGAAGGATCTGCTCAGAAGAGAAAGAATGGAAAAAGACAAGCTTTGAAATGGCACAAAGGTTTAAAAAGAGAGGATATAACAAAAAAGTCATTGAGAGATGTTGGAAGAGAGCAAACAACAAAGGAAGAAGGGAAGCACTTACAACAAAAAAAAAGAAGAACACTGAACAAAACATGCAAACAAATGACAGAAAAATAAGATTGATCCTTGACTATACGAGGGAATCCAAACAAATTGTCAACATAATCAGGAAAAATTGGAAACTGCTACAATTAGACCCGGTTACAAGCAAAATAGTGGGCAAGCACCCAGAAGTAACATATAGAAGATCAAAAAATCTAAAAGACAGATTAATTCAGAGCCATTACAGGGACAACACCAAAAAAAAGAAAGGCATACAGTGGATGAAAACGAAAGGTTTCATTAAATGTCAGCACTGCAAGGTGTGTCAAATTGCGGTGAATAAAAAGGAAGTAATGATGCCCAACAATAAAATATGGAAGATAAAAGAATTGATAAATTGTGTAAGTACTCATGTGGTATACGTGATAGAATGCCCGTGCTCACTCAAATACATCGGGAGCACTAAAAAGGAATTAAAAAAAATAATTCTGGAACATGTGAGAGTGACAGTGAATAAAGATCGCAATAACGCTGTGGCCAAGCACATGGAACAACTACATAATGGGGACTGGACACTTCTCAAGTTCTATGCCTTGGAAACAATCCTCCCACATGACAGAGGGGGGGACCGTGAAAAAACTTTGAGATGTCGAGAGTCACAACAAATTCTAAATTTTAGGACGATGACTCCGACAGGCCTTAACCAAAGTGAAGAACTTTATGTACACTTATGAGTTGGGACTCTTCACGTTGAACTATGATCCTTTGGCTCAATGTAGTCAGATAGGACAATAGAATTCAGTATGTTGTATATTACATGGGGGTATGTGGTTCAAGTGGCTACGAGTGGTTATGTAATTATGAAAAAAAGAGTTGTTACAGAATCAGACAAATGTGTCAATGACACATAGTATGTAGTCATAGCCCACTGGAGGGCAGAATAATTAGACGACTAAGCCCACTGGAGGGCAGTAAATTCATACACATATCAAGGGAGCGGGGGCCCACTGGAGGGCACTCACGGGTTGTCATAGAAATATGCATTAATTCATGTGCTTTGAAATAATCGGTGATGCAAAGTATAAAACGGTTGACTGCATACCATATATGTAAAAATTGTTGGCTTAACTCGTAGCAAGTAGAGAAAAGTAATCTATATGGTTAATATGAACTACAATTCCCATCTCACCTCCATCATTATCACAGGAAGTGACGTTTTGTAAATGTTTTTGGCGGTACCCTATTGAAATAGGAGAGACTCACTAATGTTTTTTGTATTGACCGTGAGAAAGCTGTGAGTACACAGCGAAACGCGTCGGTGGTGCTTTATTGCTGAACAACTGAATGCCATTTGTTAAATAAATCAAAGGAAAACGATTTGACACCGGGAGTGCGTTTTCATTTCTTCTTTTCGGAGGAGAGTTGGATACATATAATTACGGCTGGGCTCGGCCAAGGATCACGCACCGGAGTGAAGCAGCGCCAGGGGTCTGCTAAATCGGAGCCAAACTGGGGATATATATATATATATATATATATATATATATATATATATATATATATATATATATATATTACAGCATGCTTGCCTCGATCCTCCTATCGCGGGAAGAAGGCAAGTGCAGACCCAAGTCGATTAAAAGTGATTTTTATTGTGCTACCACCCTGTCACCATGGCGCGTTTCGGACGGAGACACACTTGTTCACTCTATATATATATATATATATATATATATATATATATATATTGTTCTCCAACTAGAAAAACGGCAGCGCCTCTGCCCGTCTCCCCAGCGCGCAAACAGCAATAAACGTCCCGAGTCAGGCTTGCAATATACCTTCTTTTATTATGTCATCAAAGTGCAGGGTGCAGAAGACATCAAACAGACGCGTTTCGGGCGCGGACGCCCTTGCTCACTGTCAGCGAGAGATGGACACGTCAATCATTAAATAGCAAACATTGGTGTTCAAAACAGCGCGCCAGAGTGATCACAAAAGTTAACATAGACAGAGGACTAATAGTGAGAAACCTGTGAATAGGTAACTATCACAGCGGCCATTGGTAAATGGTTAATCAAACCATGATCCTACATAAACGTACAAATACAATAACATTACCAATGGTGACCACAATATTGCAAATAGCATTATAATTAATCAATTTTAATGTAAACAAATAACATATGTGCAAATACGCAAATTGATGTGCAAATAGGCAAATATATAAAGTGTCACGTGCAATTGCATAATGCCTAAGCATACAGTACTTAACTGTTTAAATGCATTATGTTAAAAGTGCAAAGTGCCTTGTAAACTTAGTAATTGTGCAAATACGCAATTTTAAATGCTGTCACATTAATGGTAGATCAAACTTCAACCATATGTCATTGCACATCATTCTTTGGCACGTTGAAGTTTCATTAAGTTGGTCGTAAATGCTATAGAAGTGTTATTAAACTATTAAATATGTATAGTTAATCACATGTGGTCTATGATATTTAATATCCGCCTCTGTATGTTCTATGGTTTACAAATATATTTTTGTGATCAAGCAACTAGTGCACATCTCATCATAAATGATAAGTGTCCATCTATTAGACAAATTGTAAACATAAAATAACGGTGGGGAAGGAGTGTGAGTGAGTGTAAACCAAAATGGTGCCAAATGAAACTTAATTAAATATGAGTCAGTGTGTGCCTATATTCGAAATAAGAATAATAAGAAAAAATCTGGCCTTGCTCTACATAATAGGCAGCTAAATGGTACTAGACTACTACCTCAAAAGAGGTCTACTGTTTGGACAGAAAGAGACAACTTAATGAAAGTGAACAGTCAGTGAGGGTATTTACAGGAAGTATATATATATATATATATTGTGCTAGAAGCCACTCTGTAGTTACAGTTAAAATTTCCAGAGATAGGAATTCCTCAAATGTTTTACTTTACACTGTTTGTCAAATCTTCACGAAACATTGCAGAAAATTGGCAGACAATGCAACATTTCACTGTGATTCGTAAAGGGGGTTTCAAAGAATAAAGGGGTTCCCAAAACACATTTTTCCACCAATGAATTATACACAGACTTTTTTGGACAGAATTTCATGAAATTTGCCAGGATCCTTTTTGCTATTTTATGAAAATAAATTCAGTAGTTTTGTTTGATATATTGGGTCGTAGTATACCAAGGTAGTTTGGTGGTACCACAAGGCAGTATATGATTGGCTAATTGCTGCCTTTACAAAAGTAATAGTCTGCCATTTTGTTTTCACCACACTTTGGCTCTGTTCTGGGTTAGGGCCTTAGATAATGATAAGTAGTATGTTTTAGTGTTTTCCCTAGCTATTACCACTTTAGGTAATAGGTAGGGACAATTATATAGATTAATCTATATATTAAAACAAAGAAATATGGAGTACCCCAGTACTACCTAGGAAAAAATACACTGTACTACACTAGGGCTCGGTTACGATGTCGGGCTGACTCACATCCGCCTGACGATGTTAAGGAATGGGAGACGACCGACCTCAGGACAGCGGTTACGAACACATCATTTGGATGTGACCACCTACAGTGCAGTCAGAAACATCAATTTTTCAATGGGAGTTTGTGTGGTGGGTGGAAAATGCCAGCAGCATGCTCCCATAGAAAAATAGATTTGTCCACACACCCTGCACCGTGTGGCAGGCACCGCAGGGTGCAAGGATGTTGGTGCTCCCCAGGGCAGTATGCTGAGGCCGCGGAGAGATGAGGGTCCTGCTAGGGGCCCCCAAAGACACTTTCCGACAGCAATTCAATGTCGGAAAGACCAATATGGAACTGCTGTCAGAAAGTGCCATCATAATCCCGACGGCAGAAATGCAGTCCTTAAGAGATTATGAGGCTTTTGCGACTGGCTGATGGGCTTCTTGAGCCTGTTGGAACACCGTAGGAGTGCTTGGCCTGTGTAAACTCTGACCGCCGTCATTATAATATGGCGGCCGGACTTTAAACCTTCAATGTCGGTAGGAAAGCCTCCAACCAGTGGATAGAGCATTTCCGACTAACATAGTAATTAGTCCCTATGTTTCACAAATAAAGGCCCACATGCATCAAGCATTTTTGTAGTCGCAAACGGTGCGATTACTTAAAATCGGCCTTTTGCGAATGCAAAAGTGCTTTTTGGGATGCATGAAGCAATTTTAGAATTCGTAACATTGTTGCGAGTTCTAAAATTGCGGGTGCTTTTAAGAAGTCGCAGATGTGCGATTTCTTAAAAGCAATGCATCATTACTTTCACAAGTGCAAAGTCGCAATTAGGGTGCCAAATTTACCGAGTGGTTGAACCACTCGGTAAATTTGGAAAAAGTGTTTAAAATGCTGCAAATGTTTTTTTTTCTACATTCATGTTTCACACACACATGTCCTTAGGACATGTGTGTGTGAAACATGATGCGAAAAATACATTTCAGGGGTGCATGGGGGGTCCTTTGGACCCCCCCCCTGCACCCAGGAAATTTTCAAAGTGCCACTCGCAATTTGCTGATGCCTTCCCATTGACTCCTATGGGCCTTTTGGCCCATAGGAATCAATAGGAATTGCGAAAATGCACTTAAGAATTCGGTATTCATTTGGGATTCGGTAAAAATTGCGATTTTTACTGAATCCCAAATGAATACCGAAAACAATGATGCATAGCATTTTGCACTTCTTAATTTGCGATTCCTTATTTTTCGCAAATTAGGAAGTGCAAAATGTAACAATGATGCATGTGGGCCAAAGTGTACTAGATTGTGTTTGCATTAAATATTTTAGACATTTAATTTGTTTGAAAACAGATTACACTTATTCTGCATTCTGGGTTGTAAGGAGAAATACAGTGCAGTACAGGCTACTTAAACAGATGTTGACATGTTGAAAATGTAAAAAGCCAGGTACTGCACTATATTCCCACTTACAACCCAGAACGCACAGTAAGTGTGGTGTATATCATATTTCACACTTTAAACTTCAGAAGAGATAAATATTAATTACACCTGACATAGTCTGGGTTTTAAGGGGAAATATTGATTAGTACAGTGTACTTTTTTTTTTTTTTTTACAAATTAGATATGTTATTTTTTTTTTATCTACTAGACTATATTTACCATTCAAACCCACAATGCATTCTAAGTGCATTCTAAACAGTATAGGTTTACACAGCACTCAGCAAACCTTTCCTGCAATATATGAAGTAATAATACAAGTTTTACTTACCTTTACACATTTATATAAACTGACTTATCCCTTCCTATGCACTTATTAAAGAGTAGGAAACTATATTTACACTTAAAATCTAAAACACAGCCTAAGTGCGGCTTAAAAAATATGGCTACCTTTTACTTTTGGAAGAGCAGTCAGTAGCAAATCATAGGCTGTTTTGTCATCGGCATGAGCCACGGTATACCTCAAGTTACTGCAGAAAAACACAACCCAATCTATGATTAACTTTTGGTGCCTTATTTACTTTATTCACATCTGTTTTTTTATGTGCAGAGACTCCGCAGTCTTAAAGACACTACTTGTAAAATACCTTTCTGAATAGCAAACAATTGTAAATATACACAAAAGTGTAGATTTACCTTTCTGAATCAGACCCTATACTTTTACAACTATTGAAACAATTTAGATCTAGGACCCTTTACACCCCATGATCATTCCACTGTAAGCTATTCGACTCTGTGCCACTCACCTCAATGCTATTCCACTGTACACCACTTGACTCTACAGCACTCCATTCTATACCACTCCACTCTATTTTACAGCACTCCACTCTGTTCTACAGCACTCCACTCTGTTCTACAGCACTCCACTCTGTTCTACAGCACTCCACTTTTTTCTACTGTACTCCACTCTTTTCTACTGTAGCGACTCCCCTGTGTGCTACTCCGCTCTTCATCACTCTACTTAACAACACTCCACTCTATAACCCACCACTTAACAACACTCCACTCCACAACCCTCCACTCTAGGATTGGAAAACGTTTAATAGAAAAATAATTCAAAATCAATAAAAAAAGTTTTTTAAAGTTAGTTATGGTTCGAAAAACTTTATGTATTATTTCTATGCAAACCAAACTTAAACTACACAAATATTGGAAATTCGAAATGTATAGTTATATCTTTAAATCTATAATTTATGCACCACCTTCAAATTACCATCACTCATGCACCCCCATACACAGTGTTTCCAACTCGCTATCTTGGATCGGAAAAAAAAGAAAAATGAACATAATGCCCACAGTGGGTGCGCACAGGCATTGTGGTGCATGTGGACACACACCCACACTCACCCACGCACCCATACCTGCCTACTGTATGATGCAGCACCAGTGATGTCAGAACACGTACGCTATGTATATGTATCTTCATCACATCTGTTTTCTTTTTGTCAGTGCTGCACAACATCAACAAAAAGCATTTAGCTTTTTACCAATGCTGTACAACATCAACAAAAAGCATTGGCAAAAGCCAATAGGTCACAAAGGCAAGAACTGTTGTCTAACTGTGGGCTATGCTTAAAGCCATGTTTTTGTTATCACACCCACCTGTAATGTGCCACTCAAAAGGCTGTCCTAATATAGAGAGGACAGAATATATGGCAAATGGGTTCCTTTCAACTTGCAGTTGAACACGATTGGTAGGTGTTATATAGTTTTTGCACCTTTATTTTAATGTAAATTGCATATTGAAATGAGTGCTGAACATCATCCTACACTGAGCCTGATTTTAGGGCCTTGGCCGGCCAGAAGGTACCTCCCATATCTGCTTTGAATATTGAATACATATATAAAGCTTCTAAGCGCAATGCCACATAGGATTGAGCCAGCAGCATCACCGCAAACCTTGAAAGGAATCCCGCAAACATTCAGGAATAGAAAGGGGCAGGGAAGATTGCATTTTACATGTCTGTTCTGATTCGCGATGAATGAGGGTATCACAGGCAGTGTTACAATTTACTATTTTTTGTTTGTATCGTAATCGAACAAAAGAAAAGAACAGAGGGACCAAAAAATAAGAACAATAAGAGAAATCACCTTGAAGAAATAAGAATTAAAAAGTCATAGTCGAATGTTGAGACGATAGACAAGATCCACGCATCATTTTCCACTCCAATCGTTATTCAAATTTCTTTGAAGGTAGATTTTACCAAAGAGCAACTGAGAGAAACCATGAAAAATACCACCACAGAGAAAACGGCAGTATCCCATTTCGAAGCTACTTAGGGTGCCACCATAGAAGAGATAGAAACCAGTGCTTCTGGGGCACATGAAATTACTTAAGGGAAAATTAAATGGCAAATACAAGGACTAACAATGTCACTCTAAACGAAGGAAGCAAATTAAATGGTAAAAATACATCTCTTTATTTCTTTAAAATACATCTACTTTGTGGACTTTTTCAGACTCTAGAAACCAAGATGTGGAGGAAAGGCTGGGAATGGCTACAATACAAATGGTCAACAGGGTGTTGAATGCTTTGCATTTGATCAAATGCTTCTGTTCTTTCATCATCTAATTCAATACTTCAACCCTTATATTTTATTGGCCATTTGCAATGTATTAAATTATGATTGGACTGGACTACACAGGCTCAGCTTTTCTGAAAATTCAAAGTTTTTGTGTCGTTTGTTCTCTCTTTAGCATATATAGAGATTGAAGTGGTCCTCACAACTGCATGTGGCATAAAATTAACCTTTCTTATTTGAAAATGTAATCAGCGAAAAGAGGACGTGGTGGTTATGTTGTGTGCTATGTTACGTGTTATGTGTTTTAAGTTATGTTAGGTGTTATTTTACCTTCATGTTGAAGACTACCATTGGCTGTGTCATTGAATCAATCTATAAATTGCTAAAACTTAATTAGAAAACCCATACTGAAAGCGGGTCAGCTCGCATTCCATAAACGCAGGCTGACATACCTACTAAAAGTGATAAGGTATCATGTAGTATGTATGACTGAGCCCGAACGCTTTAAATCAATGAAGGCATGCAATGTCAACTGAATAGAATGATTTGCACTGGTGAAAAGTACAGATAGGCAAAATGATTTTCACTCAAGAGCTTTGGGTGGTCTATGAATGGTGCTTCCAATATGCAGGGTCATAGGAGGAAAACGCACTCATCAGCTAAGCATTGAATCTCCCAGTCACATATGCCCAAAGTTAGGCACTTGTCTAATCTTATACTGTGCACGTGTCTAAGGAATGCAATGCTTTACTGGAGGGGCCCTACAAGACAATGGGTGGGATGCGTTGTGGCTCACAAAGGTCACACAGTTCTAATGATAGGGGTGGGAGAACTATACTGTTCTATCGAAACGTTTTTATTCTGGATCCTAAAAAACCGTGGCCAAACTATGCTCATGAATATGATTGAAAATGATCATTTGTTGGTGTTACCTCCAGTGCTCTGATGGTGTGCAATGGACCGTCGAATAGTTACTTGTGACCAGGGTGTGGGACGGAGATCCCTGGGAACCCTATCCACCCCTGTCAAGAAGAGTGCACCACACAGTCCGCCTCCACTCATCCAGCAAAGGTTTGTCCTGCAGGCCTCCCCGCTTCAGATTAACAACCGCTGTCCCGGGTGAGTTATTTTTATCTGAATATTTAAAAGCAACTAGAAGATTGTCGATTGCACATCACAGCAGCACTCGAAATAACTAAAGAAAGGCCTGTCTTGTTCTGGGCAGTGTTATCCCTGTCTCTGACAGGATTTTAATTGCAAATGAATCACATTAGGGTTTCATAGGATGGCCCTATCTGCAGGCAGCTGTTTACTCCCAATTGTAAGTTACTACCGCTTATAAAAAGAGGGTTTAATGGTGGTCTGGAGTATAACTTTAAAATCAACCACTTAATTCTGTTACACACTGCCATTTTAGCATTTTCTGTTGTTCTTCTATCTTGTGTTGTTTATTGTTTCTACTGTTTTGCAGTGTTTGTGTTAAATGCAGTATTAACTTTATTCAAATCATGTCGTCGTTAAGTTCCATTGCGGTCCTCGTTTTGGACGCACTCACATAAAACTGCAAATACTGGAGAGAGCTTTTAACCAGTTCTGCGTCATAGGAAATACATCTGCTTAGGGACATCGAACGGCAGCCTACAGCAGTCAACAATGTGCTGGAGATAAAAAGCAGTCTGCTGCCCTCTGCTGCTTTTATTCCAGATGAATAGAACTGAAACTTCAAAGGCACACAATCTTCAATGTACTGCTGGTGTTAACGCTAGCTAATGATCCGAGAGGGTTTAATTGGTGACCATTAATTCTTAGATTCGAATCAACCTTTGATCTCAAGTGCATAATATCTAATTAAAAAGACACAATCTTCAAAACGCTGTTTCGTAATTCTTACTGTAAAACATGGTGTATTTCGACAGTGAATTACAAATGGCATTTGCAGAAAATATACGGCCTAAGTCAAAGAAAAGGATTCTACGAGTGGTGTGGCAAAATCATATGGGAATTTAGCGGGCTAATTTGCTAAATCATTTTGCTAAGTGTCAACAATATTGAATTTACGCAATTTTCTTTGCAGAGACTTTTTCACGGCTGGGAAAAGAGGGCAATGGACCAGGGCCCCCACTTTCCAAGGGCCCATCTAGGAAGCGGAACTTTCCCTTTTTACAGTTTTCCCTAAGTTAAAATCTAACTCTCTTCCTAGGTGCGGGAAAGTCATCCTTTTTGGCCCGATAACTCCCATTTTTACTGATACTCTCGGTAACTGACTCTCACTGTGTCATGCGCTCTCCTAATCAAGCCCACGGCCATTGCTATGATTAAAAGGTATATATGTCAATTGGGACTATATTCAGTCAGAACTGGTTCTCTTATCTTCTGGGGTTGTCAGAATGTGCTTATTCTGTTAATGCAATTCAACTTAATAATGATTTACAAAATGAAATGCCTTTATGCAAAATTTAAGGTTCATATAACTTTTCATTTTGATCCAGGCTGCCATTGACAAATGTATGTTACCTACTAGGAGCTGTATTATAAATAGGGCACATTGCCCCACTCTGCACCACAAAACACCCTGAACTGTGTGTGCCAGGTTCGGCCTGGGAGAGAGTCACCCATATGCCATTTGCGGTTATTTTAAGGACAGAGACTTACTTTTTAAAATCAGACTTTATCCCCGGGCAAGAGAGAAAGACATGAAACTGTGAAAGGAGGAAGAGAAAACTGGAATACCAGTGACAAAAGGAGAACGCAGGGATGAAAAAGAACCTGCAAGATTGAACTAAAATGTCAGAGAGTGTTTGGGGGTGGGCTGAAGAGCTCTGGGGTGGAATCACGACTACAAGCCTTTGTATACACAGCCCTAACATTAGGGAGCAAAACTTTGGGGCCATCACTTTTTCTTTTACAAATTAAGCCGAGAGGGAAAGGCAGACCTATGGCTAGAAGCTGCCAACCTCCCTTTCAGGTGCAGCTTCAGTTTAAAGGGAGAGGGAGCTCTTTTTGTGAAATGGCCTTAGGACATCAAAAGTGCTCACAATTTTTAGTGTTAGATATACTAAGGCTCGGTGTCCAGCATTTCTTCAATGACGATACAGAATTATTTTTTTGCTAAACATTTTTGTTGGGTTTTAACAGCCATTGAGTGGCCAACAAGAGCAAGGCATGTATTAGGCAGAGAGCATCATGCGTACAAGTTACAACCAAATGAGCAGGGATTTGTACAAAGAAAGTTATTGAGTTCCACCCGTGCCACAGTTGAGATACAGCTAGTCAAAGGTGCAATCATTTGCTCCACAAACGCCCAAACTTTAGGGGGCAGCCCCTCGCCTTAAACACCACTCTCTCCTGCTGAGCACACCAATCAACCCCAGGACGATACAGACTTTTTGACTGATCAGTTGTGCAATCAATGAATGGCATCAAAGTTTTGCTAATCAAGTGCACAGAGCTTGCACTATGTGAATTTCCTAACTATGTGTACCTCAACCAAAATCGTCGTGAGATTGAGTTTTACCAATAAAACGTGTGCTGTAGGGGACTGTTAACAAAAATCTTTGCTTTCTGGGAGAATGTTATTGCTTTGAGCTAATTTTGTTCCTTTGCATATTACGCTTAGTGGATTTTTGCATTTTTAATACACCTTTCTATCTTTGAGAAGCTAAAGTTTTTGAAGTATTAAAAAACATCGAAATGGCAGTAGAAATTTCAAAACACTACTTGGTATTTATTTTTTAGCAACATTGAAAGTACACAGTATATGCACAAACAGAAAGTGGTAAATTCCTTAATTCTTTTAACTCTATCAGATAATGGATGTAAAGATGATAGAATGAAGCTTCATTTTTAGAAGGGTGTGTGAGTGGTAGACGTGTGAAGTTAAGACAAAGTAGTATACATGAATACAATATTAAATGAGAGACAAAGAAATGGAGGAACAGGGTTCAGGCTAAAGTATGGCAGTGTTTAACAAATGATGCAATGAAATCAGGACAATTGAAAGGAATTTAATGAAATGAGGGCTATGGAAAAGTCATGGGTCATAGTTTTCAAGAGTTTTCAAAATTAATTACATTGAATGATAAAACAGTCCGAAAGTAGTAACAGTGTCTGTAAAGGACCATAGACGTGTTTGCTTGTCTGATGGAATAAAGGGAAACACACTTGACCGAAAATATTGTAGAGTTAGCATTTGGGTACCATCTGTTAAAGAGGATGGTTTGCATTGTTTACTTAAGAGAAGGTAGATGTAACGTAGAAACAATTGATTTCAGATTCTTCTTGAAAACGTTCATAAGGAGGCAGAGCCGCAGCCATGATGGCTGCTCGGAGTGGAAGCTCTGTGATGAACCCGCACACCGGCATCTAGAGTGCCGTTTCGCCGTGGCCTTGTCCCGCCAAATTCGAGAATTCTGCAATTGGAGAGCTAGCAGATCATTCTGAATGCTAAACCGCCTCCCTACGATCCCGCCTCGCCAAGATATGATTTGCGTCATCCCTGCACGGAAACAAACTAAGATGGCGCCCGGTGAATTGTGAGAAAACACCCGGGGGCCAAGAGAAGTTGACCGCAATGTCACCAGCTGCCGCTTTAACATCCGATTGCGGCCTCCCACCCCCGATGCCCTCTTCTTGAAGCAGGGTTCTGCCAGCTGACTGCCCTGCACCATCAGCGAGGTACGAATGCAGCCGGAGTAGGAGGGGTCCGGGAAATTGAGTATGCTCCCCTCCTGCGACCGGGCCCCCACTGAGGCCGGAGCTTTGGCCGGAGAATATAGTGTTACCAGCACTAACTGAGCACCATCCCATCTCAAGCAAAACACCCCCCTTTTAGTGAGCAAACTGTATCGGCAGTGTCCTCCGAGATTCTCAGCGGACGCTCTCCTGAGGCAGTAAGTGGGGGTCCGTAAAACAACCTTTCATGACCTGAACTCAGGTTTTTAGATCCTGCTGGCACCTAATTTAATCGGCACTTACTTTCTAAACAGATCTCACGGGGCCCGACTCAAAAATGGCGCCCCCCCCCAATGTTTTTTCACCGTAAGGGAAGATGTCCCATCTGACAATGGGCTTAGCTGAGGAAACTATCCAATAATCTAGAGACAGTACCACCTTCAAGGTCTCGGAGATCTACAGACTCGAGTTGCCTGACTTTAAGATGGCTTCCAAGCTACTCCCTAACTATCCAGCTCCACCAGCCGGTCTCTGGACTCTAGAATTTTGGTCCCTTCTTGATTCTCATTTTTACCGGCGGAGTCAGAAATGTATAACCGATACCCGGTGGTGCTGATCTGACAGCTAAAGGGGAGACAGGCTCTGGCACACCGCCATGGCTGTCAACTACCCAGATGGACCTCGGACTTATGTCTGGTCTCTTTCTCCGCTGCTGACTCCCTCCCGTGGACTCCCTGCACTCACTTGCCTTTTTCTTTTTCTTTCTTTTTTCTGGATCTTGTTTTTCATAGTCGCTTATAACTCCTGTATTGAATTTGTATCCTTTCTGTAATTAATTTGATTATTTTTGTAATTATGAACACGCTGCTTCCTTATGTAAAGAGCTCTGATACCTCCGGGTCTAGCCAGCACTCTATTAAACTCAAATAAATAAGCAAATTAATAAAGTTCCAAACGATTGAGCTGAAGGTTTTCGTTCTACAGCTTAGAGTTTCAGTGCGAAGACTCCCCTTACTGAGCAACACAAAAAGATCTACACACTAAATGAGCTTTTCGTTCAGTGGCGGCTGGCCCCCTAAATATTTGGCGAGGCTACCACTGAACAGCAGTGCCTGGTCAGCGCCAAAGCAATCAGTCACGACTCATCATTATAAACTGAGTTTATAAAGGAGCGCAACTGAACTCTGGCATTGAGGCTGAAGGCAGTGCAAGTCTTACAGTGCATCAATGCTTTAAGAATAATGAAATAAAAATGTACTCACCCAATGCATGCGCTGCCTCACTGCCAGTCCTACTGCTTCAGTCCCTCAGTGCTGGTATGGTCTGCAGGCTACAGCAGTTCTCCACACCAATCTGAATGTTGCTCATACGCTGCTGATAATTTTAGCAGAATGAGAGCAGTGCCAGGATTGGTTGGAGAGGGCTACCTCGATGCTCCCGCAGGCACTGGGGGCCTGTGCATGCTCTCCACCTAGCTGTCTTAGGAAGCTTGGTGGAGAGGTTTACACTGTACTTGTCAGGCTAGCTGTTGCAAGATAGCCAGCCAAAGTGACATGGTATTTTAAACTATGAGCACCACTCCCCTGCTGGCAGTTAGCAGCAGTGTCTCTGCCCCAAAACATGGCTCAGGCTAAGGAAAGAAAAAAAATGATAAATTCATTTTATTACGTTTTTATTTTTCACCTTTTGTGGTGCTGGCAGTGGGGGGACTCCTCTGCCCTAATGGAGGGGCCACTGCTATATTTATTAAGACAGCTTGCAATCTGAGGTAGAATTTTTTTATGTAGTCGGCAAGCAAGTACAAAGGCAAATATGACACATGGTGTGGTCCAAATCTCATTGAAGGGCTACATTGAAGCAAATTTGGTGGCATCTGATTGACAACCCGGCATTGCTTCATCTGCCATGAATAATAAGAACAAAAGCAGCACATTGTTTGAAGGAATGCTTGTATTAATCTCAGCTACTGGTGATTGCTTGGGTTCGTTATATACATAGACTTGTCTTATGCAAATCAGCCTTGGTCCTGCTCCAATAGAAACACTCCATCCCAAACTGCCCAGTTAGGTCCCATCCAGATGGCAACATAAGCAACCTCAGACCTGTTTCAACCAACTTAGGTCTTATCAGAGAGGTAAAGCTTGTGTCCCATATCACAGTGAGCAAGGGATTCAGGTCTGGACATCCATTGCTTTTTTGTATTTTTCATTCTGACACCATTGTGGCAACCTAAATGCAACCAGTAGGCTCAGACATGGCTCTGATGCACACACTGCCACTAGAATCAAGCTACTCCTAACTGAAGAGGACCAAATAGGCTGAAACCAATCTTGTGTTACTTGTGTTTCCTTTCAACGAGGACCTGACTGTTTGGGCTTTACTGTTCCTACTGAAGCAGGATTGAGACTGACTTGTAAATGACTGGGTCTAATCTGAGATTGCTTTGTGTTGGTATTCTATTTAACTATAGATATATCTAAGCACTGAAAAAGTCACAAATAGATGAAACACGTGGTGGTTGCCAGCTAGCAACATATGAATTGTCTATCAGCACTTGTGCGACTATTTGGAACACATTTTCAATAAATCTCTTTACTTTTGGAACTAATTTTGAAAGCCTGGTCAATGTGACTGTTGGACAGCGTTTTGGAGTGTGCTTCAGTATAATTATGGCAAGTTGGTCGATTTGAGGAGTCTGTTGCAAGCACAAGGAGAAGATTGGGCATCATGGATGGTTGCTGTTTGGTGCGAAGAGTAGGTCTGCTCTGGAGCTCCATTTGGCAGTAGATGCAGACTGTCGCCGGTGGTGCTGGATCTCTGAGCGGACAGGAAGAGCAGGTTGTTGCTGGAGATTTTTGTCGGTGGAAGTTGCGGATGGCCATCGGGTAGTGCATGGAGGGTGTTCTCGGTCACAAAGAGCCCAAAACATCTAGAACCTCACCTGGAGCTTTAGGGCATGTGGGTTTGAGGGAGGAGTAACAAGAGTGGAGCCAGGATTTGAAGGGGCACCTCTTGGAGATCAGGACTCACTCCAGCAGAGGCTGGCAGCAGGGCTCAGCCATATTCAGTTGATGTTGGTCTACCCAGTTGCAGGGAAGGTTCTTTTCATCCTATAGCTTAAACAGGAAATAAGCCAACTGACCCTTGGAGTAACTTCTGGGGAGCCTCGGATCAAGGCAAGCAGGTTCAGTCTTCCCTCTACAGACAGGAAGGCAGCTCTTCTTCTGAATCTTCCACAGGTTCAGGAATGATCTGACTAGAGGTTCTGAAGGTGCTATTTTCTTCCACAATGCCAGCCTACAGATGGGTGATATAGCCTTTCTCTAATCTTCCTCCCCTCTCCTATGTTTGGTTCCAGACTGTCTGGGGTAACAAAGGGCAAACAGGCCTAGGTGTGAGATACATTTCTCAGTGGCAGGCAGGCAGCCCTTAGAGGTCGGGTAGGGGTGGGCAAGCCTTGAAGCTCAGGAAGGCTGAATCCAACCCACCAGAATTTCTGCTCAGAACATGAACATCCTGCACCCAAGGCTCTTTTGTTCCCATGGGATACATTTGGTTTAGGCAGAGAAATTCCAGCTTTCTAAAAGTGCCAGTATCTGAACAGTAACTTTAACATGACTTTACCAGTAAAGAGGATTTTAAATTACAATGCATTTCTCATTCTGGTCCTAAACTGTACTTGGCACATATTAAGCATAATTGGTTAATCCTGTATTAGTCTATGGGAGGGATAGCCTTACAATAGTTAAACAAGACTTTAGGAGTTTTTCACTGCCAGGAGAAGTAAAACTTAAATAGAGATGTCGTACTCTTTGAATACCATGCACTCTGCCCTAGGAGCTTTTAGGGCTTACAGTAGGGGTGACTTAAAAGCAATGGATAATGTTTAGAATGTACTTATTAGAGGTGATAGCAGTCTACTGTTGCAGAAAACATATGATTCTCTCCCTCACTGATATTGGGTGCAGGATGAGTCGCAGCATAGAGTAACTTGCTGGAGAGTTCTGCCTCCTTGAGGTTGATGTTGTACCTTCTGCTCTCATAGGAAAGGGCTGCCTTGGTACACTGGTATATTGCCACTCCGTGGGGGGACCGTGGCAGAAGGCATGTGGCATGAAGGAGAAGCATGAGGTCACTGATCTTTTGCTATTAAAGCTTTGCTTGCTTTATACTCCTAATCCGGGTCGTTGCAGTTTTAATTATATACATTCCTTTACAGACACTGGACAGTGTCAGCTTTTCTTTCCATAAGTAGCATGATCTGTGCACTGCACAGCACAGTCACTTTAGATCATTTGACAGAAATTTATTTGAAGGATTGTACATTAATTTGACTCAAGGATCTTCTTCTAATAACGATTTGGGTAACTATAAAAATCTGTTTAGACATGATCATACTGTAACTCCATTTTCTTTCTTAGTATAAACCTCACTAGTGAAATTTTTTTTAAATGATCTACTGATGCTCTGCAAATTGATTACTATCCTGATGATGACACTATAATGGTCCTAGAGGTCAAAACGCCTTCGACAATAGGCAAAAATACTTTTTACGAAAAAGCTGATCAACTAGGAGCTACCAATAAATTGATAGATTCTTCCATTTTTATGTCTAGCCATTCTGTTTCTTTGCCCTGCAACAGACCACATCACTGTCTATTATCTGTTTCACAATCATCTTTTATGCTCTTTTTATCACTGCACCCACTTGCACGGTGAGATCAGTTTATTTCACAGAGCACCATTGTTGCCTATTGTAGATCCTTCTGTGAAGTGTTTAATTTTCTCAATAGTTTATGTACACAAAGGATTATTGTCCTGTAGTCAGGTAGGTCTTTAAGTATTATTGCTTACATTTATTTGTTTGTGATTGAATTAATTGACAATCAACCATTAACTCCTTCCGTGCTCATGACGAGCTCAGCTGGTCATGAGGCACGGTGCTCGGGTGCTCAGATGAGCTGAGCTCGTCTTGAGCCGTGGAACGCTTACACACAGTGCTAATTCCCCATCTGTGCTGAATGTTCCACGAAAGCGGGCGCGGTCATGACGAGCTCAGCTCGTCATAAGCACAGCGCCACCGTGCTCGTCACAGCACTGTGGCGCTGTGCGAGCCCCCCTGCCCCTCAGCACAGCGGGGGAATTACCCCTACTGCGAAGGGGTTAGTTTTGTTCATGGTGTTAATTGCAACCTTCAAGTATATTTGTTGCTTTTTTGATTACTAGATAGCATATCCTTCCTAGGTACATGGGTTGCTTCTTTGGTTGACTATGCTTTTGTTACTATGCAGGGGCCCCATGGTTGCAAGTGTGTTTTCTCTTTTCGGATTGTGGTATTAATGATGGAGTTCTGCCCTTTGATGTGGGCTGGGTCTTGCGATTAATGTTTATACTATTTTTTTTATCACCTGAAGGGTCACTACCTTAGTAGTGACTGACTCCTTACAATCCTCCTTTCCTTGGTCTAAAATAAGGTAGCATTGGAAGTTATTGTTTGTTTCTTTCAGAAAGATTTAGTTTCCCCTATAGAAAACAGGACTCTGTCTGGTCCTCCTCTAATTTACCCCATATTTGTCTGCAAATCTTTTGATGACTGCTTTGTATATGGTAATGTCATAGGGTGGCTGTTAGACCTGGCATATCTTGGCCTGATTACCCCAGACTTTTTGCCTCTACCTCCTTTGTTTTTAGATGCTTTGGGTACTTTGCCACTGCTGATCAGTGTCAAAGTACAAGTGTTCCCTGTATAAAGTGTAAAGGTAATTGGTTGGCCATGATTGGTATGTTTGCCTTACTAGTAAAATCCCTAGTGATGTGCACTGTGTGTGCCAGGGCTAGTAAGTCTGTGTTGGGCCTGTGCACAGTTTGCTAAGTTAGGATGTTGTCCTGACAAGTGCAAGCACTTGTCAGACCTTACTTTCCCTTTTGCGTACACAGAGGGGCCCCCCTGTGGTAGGTCCCAAGTAACCCCTGGGCAGGGTGCAGTGTAAGTAAAAGGCAGGACATATACTGAGGTGTGTGCTATGCCCTGACAGTGAAAAACACTCCATTTCGTTTTCACTGGTGAAAGGCCATCCTGCCCATAGGACAGAATGGGGAGGCTGGGTATTGTGTTTTGTTAGCCTAGTTTCCTGTAAGTTTAAAATGGAGAGGTGAAGTTTAGTGTGTATGAACTTAGTGTCATAACACATCTTTATATGAAAGTGGTTTTGTCACTGTGTGTTCAGAAACCACTCTTTTGGAAAGTGGCTGAGTATTGTGATTTAAGCATTTCTGTGTGTCTCTGCTGAATGTGGATTGACTGTCTGGATCTGAGAGGTGAGAGGAGCTGGGGGAGGCCTTGACCCATGGAGGGGGTTGAGATGGCACCAGGCTGACCTGCAGCTGGAAAGTTGGCGAGGAGAAGCCCCGGGAGGTAAAGAGGCCTGGGCTGCTGCTATAAAACAATTGACCCATCTCCTGCTGAGTGATTAAGAATCCAGACCCCCAGTAACAAAGGGAGAAAGGTGACACTGGGAGGGAGACATCCAGAACTGATTTAGGGAGCACAATGAACTTCAAATACATTAAGGGGTATAACTATGAGAGCTGAAACACCTGAACGTTGGAATGGAACAGAGATGGATTGAGACTGAAAAGGCTTCAACCCATTTAGTGGTCAAGAGGAACCTCTGCTAAGGAAGGAACAACTAAAGAGGCTGCTGGGGAAGGACAAACCCTTGCTTCCTGATCTGGGGCTGGTATGCAGTTTGCTGTTCTAACCAAGGAAGAGGCTGTTGGGACTGTGCTTGGTGCACTGGGTCCCCCTTCTTGATGAATACAATGCTTTGTGTTGTGTCTTGTTACCCCAAGGGCCCGAGATGAGCTGACTCCCTGTTAGGAAACACAGGAGCATAAAAGTTTCCGGAGAAGTTTCAAGCGACACAGTGGGTGCGAGTTGTGGCAGCTTGAGATCCTCGGAAGGTGTGCCCTGTGATCTTGTACACACAGAGGAGAAGTCAATCAATCAATCAACAAGATTTGTAAAGCGTGCTACTCACCCGCAAGGGTCTCAAGGCGCTGAGGGGGGGTCGCTACTGTTCGAACAGCCAGGTCTTGAGTTGTTTCCTGAAGGAGAGATGGTCCTGGGTCAGCCGAAGGTGAGTGGGGAGGGAGTTCCATGTCTTGGCCGCCAAGTAAGAGAAGGATCTTCCTCCGCAGTGGATATGCGAGTACGTGGGACGGAGGCGAGGGCGAGGCTGGCGGATCGGAGCTGGCGGGTGGGTGTGTAGAATGTGAGGAGGCTGTTGAGGTACTTCAGGCCCGTGTTGTGGAGAGCATTGCGTGCGTGGGTGAGGAGTCTGAACGTGATCCTCTTGCTGATGGGGAGCCAGTGCAGGTCTTTCAGGTGGGCAGAGATGTGGCTGTGTATGTCCAGGATGAGTCGTGCTGAGGCGTTCTGTATGCGCTGGAGTCTTTTCTGGATTTTGGCAGTGGTGCCAGCGTAGAGGATGTTCCCATAGTCCAGACGGCTGGTGACGAGGGCGTGGGTGACCGTCTTTCTGGTTTCAGTGTGGATCAATCGGAAGATCTTTCGGAGCATGTGCAGGGTGTTGAAGCAGGAGGACGAGACGGCGTTGACTTGCTTGGTCATCGTGAGGGAGGAGTCCTGGATGAAGCCCAGGTTTCGTGCGTGGTCCGTTGGCTTGGGTGCGGTGCCGAGGGCAGGGGGCCACCAGGAGTCATCTCAGGCAGAAGGGGATGGTTCGAGGATGAGGACATCTGTCTTGTCTGAGTTCAGTTTCAGACGGGCATCTTCATCCATTCCGCGACGTCTTTCATTCCTTCCTGGAGGCTGGTTTTGGCGGTGGTGGGGTCGTTTGTGAGGGAGAGGATCAGCTGGGTGTCGTCGGCGTAGGAGATGATGTTGAGGTTGTGTTGGCGAGCGATGGCTGCGAGAGGGCTCATGTAGACGGTGAACAGGGTGGGGCTGAGTGAGGATCCTTGCGGAACGCCGCAGATGACTTCGGTGGCCGCGGATCGGAACGGGGGGAGGCGGACTCTCTAGGTTCTTCCGGCGAGGATCAAGATGATCCACTCCAGTGCCGCTCCTTGGATTCTGGTGTTGCTGAGGCGCTGTATCAGGGTGCGGTGGCATACAGTGTCGAAGGCTGCTGAGAGGTCTAGGATGATGAGGGCAGCAGTTTCCCCCTTGTCGAGCAGGGACCTGATGTCGTCGGTGGCTGTGATGAGGGCGGTCTCGGTGCTGTGGTTTGCTTCGGAAGCCGGACTGTGAGGGGTCGAGGGATCCGTGGTCTCGAGGAAGGTGGAGAGTTGTCTGTTGACGGTCTTCTCAATGACTTTGGCTGGAAAGGGGAGGAGCGAGATGGGGCGGAAGTTCTTGAGGTCCGTGGTGGGTTTCTTCAGGAGGGCACTCAGCTCGGTATGTTTCCACCTCTCCTGGAAGGTGGCGGATGCGAAGGAGCTGTTGATGATGTTCCGGAGTTGGGGTGCGATGATGGAGCCGGCTTTGTTGAAGATGTGGTGTGGGCAGGGGTCGGTTGGGGAGCTGGAGTGGATGGTGTTCATCAGGCGAGTGGTGTCTTCGGTGCTGACAGGGGTCCAGGTGCAGAGGGTGGTGGTGGGGGGCGCTGGTTCAGTGGTTGGGTGCGTGGTCAGCGCGCTGAAGCTGTTGTCTATGTCGGCGATCTTGCGGTGAAAGAACGAGGCATGTGAGTCGCAGAGGTCTTGCGAGGGTGTGATCTCGTTGTTGCAGGCGCTGGGGTTGGAGAGCTCTTTAACAATGCTGAAGAGTTCCTTGCTGTTGTGGGTGTTGTTGTCCAGTCGTTCTTTGAATGTTGTCTTCTTGGTGGTGCGGATCAGCTGGTGGTGTTTGCGGGTGGCGTTTTTGAGGGCTGTCATGTTTTCTGCTGCCTGGTCGTGGCGCCAGGCTTTCTCGAGGGTGCAGCAGATTTTCTTGGAGTTTTTTAGGTAAACCACGAGGCTTTCCTACTGCCGGGAGGATTCTTCAGGGGTGCGAGTTCATCGGTGCAGTGGGTAAGCCACTGTGTGAGGTTGCGGGCTGCTTCGATGGAGTCCGTCGTGTTGGTAGGCGGGTTCTGGCTGAGGGTGGTGGTGAGCTGGTCGGCGGTGATCTTGCTCCAGCTTCTGCTGGGAAGCTGTTGCGGGCGGTGGCGGGTCGTGGTTCTCCTGTAGTTGAAGTGGACGCAGCTGTGGTCTGTCCAGTGTAGTCCGGTGGAGTGGCTGAAGGAGATGTGCTTGCTGGAGGAGAAGACGTGTGGCCGGCGTAGTGGGTGGGGGTGTTCACCAGTTACTTGAGTCCGAGGTTGGCGAGGTTGGCCAGCAGGGCGGTGGTGTTGCAGTCCTTGTTTTTCTCTAGGTGGAAGTTGAGATCTCCTAGGAGGATGTAGTCTGAGGAGGTGAGGGCGTGTGGACTGACAAATTCTGCGATGGTTTCGCTGAATTATGTGCGTGGTCCCAGGGGTCTGTAGATGAGGGTACCTCTGAGGGTGGTCTTGGGGTCGGTGTGAATCTGGAAGTGAAGGTGCTCGGCGTCGGTGAGAGTGTCGTCGGAGTTGGTCGTGATGTGGATGGTGGTTCTGTGGACGATGGCAATGCCTCCTCCGGTTTGGTTGACGCGGTCCCTCCGGGTGATCTTGTAGCCCTCCGGGATGCCTATGGCGATGTCGGGGGCTGAGGAGGCGTTCATCCATGTTTCTGTGAGGAAGGCGACGTCTGGTGATGTTGTGTCGAGGAGATTCCAGAGTTCGACGGCGTGCCTGTGGACGGAGCGGGTGTTGAGCAGGATGCACTTGAGGTGGTTGTTGCTGGTGCTCGGCTTGGCGGGTGCGGTGCAGGTTTGGAGGCAGGTGAATTTTCAGGCTTGGCAGGTGAAGGGTTCGTGGGTGCGTTTCGGGGTGGCTTGGTAGCAGGTGGGGTTCCGGCGGCATTGAGTGCATGGAGGGTGATGGCATCGTAGGTCCGTCATGTGGGCTGGCATTGTTGAGGACCAGGGGTCCTGGCGCTGGGCGCGGTCCAGGCCCGGACGGGCTTAGACGGGCTTGCCTTTAGCGCACAATCGGCGCGCCCGCTGCGCACGTCTGCTACGCTTCCGTGTGGCGACCTCCTGAGAGGAGGTCCGAGAGGCAGAGAGAGTGTCCCGCCCAGGTAGTGATCCACGTTATCTCACCTATTACAACTGGAGGTTCTGACAATCGCCTCACATTTGACGGACCATTTCTGGTTGGGTCTTATGAGGTAGCTTGTATGATTACAAAGACATAGATAGTCCATTATCTTGGGAAGATTAACTTGTCCACATCTATACTGTTCCTGTCATTGGATAGACTGACTAAACGTACACACCTTAGATTCGGAAGAATCACAATACACTATATGCCTTGAAAAAGTCTCAGGATTGAGACGAAACATGTGCTGGCTTTGTGAGCTGAGAAGTTTTAATATATTATGAACCTTTGAAATAAAGAATTTGAAGACTACTTTCTGCACTGGATCTTTATATCTACATAGAGCGCTACTATTGTTATGGACATTGTAATAGCTGGTGTTTTTCTCCTTATATTATAGGTGGAAATTTGTGCCACCTGGAGATCTAGTACTGTCTAGAATCATTATAGTTGAGTCCACTAGTGGAGTGCTGGCTAAGAGCTGTTCCATGGAGAGTGGACTGGATATAGGAACCAAGTTAGGCCACCTGAACACTGTAGCTTAAATCCAGGTTATGTAGAATTGCAAGATCCCACATGGATGATGTGTTGTGCAGGTTGTTCTGAAGGGCTGGGATGCAAGATCCTGCATCGAGGAGGTGTCACTCAGAGGCAGTTCTAAAGAGCTGAGGGCTCCTTTATTGGACATGCATTCTGCAGTGGCAGTTCCAATGCAGAGCTGCTAGGCAATGATATGCACTGCATAAGTCCTACTTAGACCACAGCTAGGCTGCCATAGAAACTTCAGGCCCATTTCCAATGGTCCATGATTGGGGTGGCACCACTTAGGGGGCAAGACTCACAGCGGTTAGAGTCCAGGTGCTAAGTACAAGATGGTTGGACCCTTTTTGTAAACTTTTCAAATATTGCATGATTGTTATATGGTCTAGCTTTGGAAATGATTTTCATTTATGTAAAAGAAGAGTGGTTATCCTTGTTTTAGTTCGAGTGTCATGTAAACATTGTAACTGAAAAAGTGTGTAATGAAAACACTGGTCAAGTTTATTAAATATCTTGCACTTAAGTAAAAAAACTTAATTCATTCAACCACCCCTTTGATTTTTTATAACTTTATAAAGTGGCATCTCCAGAATAGTGACTTAAAATCTGACTTTACCATTAAAGAGGGTTCCAAATTGCTTTTCCTTAGACACCAAACTCAACAAGCCTACCTGTTCCCAATTGGAAGTTAAAACTTAATAAATGCAATAAGATACCCCAGTGCTATCATAAGGGAGGGGTAGGCCTTGCAGTAGTGAATCACAGTTTTAACAGTTATTCACTACCATGACATGTAAAAGTTTAATGTACATGTTCAGCATTTTCAATATTCTGCACCCTGCCCAAGGAGATGTTTAGGGCCTTCCATAGGGGTGACTTACATGTACTAGAAATGAATGCATAGGCTTGGCAGCAGATTTAACTTGCAATTCGAAATGGCAGTTTAAAACTGCACTCACAGGCTGCAATGGCAGGCCTGAGATATGTTCGAAAGGCTACTTAAGAGGGTGGCACAACAAGTGCTGCAGACCAACTAGTAGTATGTAATTTACAGACCATTGGTACAGGTAGTACAACTTTATAATGACTGACAAGTAAATTAAATGTGCCAATTGGGTGTAAGCCAAGGTTACCTTGTTTTAAGGAGTGAGGACATGCTCTTCAGCACTAGATAGCAGAGATAAAGTGAACAGAGTCCTAAGGCCAACAAAAATTAGATCAGCAAAAATGGAAGAGTAAAGCAAAAGGTTTGGGGGAAGCCCACCCTGAGGTTGACAGGTCTACCAGGCAGCAAACATGCTTGTGGTTTTACCTGACGCTATGTGTCAATTTTTTCCACACCATTTCCATTAAGTAGGCAAGCAAGAGGGGGAGAAATTGTGTGCAAGACCATCTCAAAGTGAGATTTATGATAGCGAGCGGTTGTGGCATGTTGCTGCTGCTTGCGTTGAGAAAGCTGCTGCTTGCGTTGAGAAAGCTTCCGCTTGCTGTTGAGAAAGCTGGCACTTGTCACACCAAATTGGTACCTGCCACAGCTCGCAAAGCAGGAGCAATTATATTGTATTTGTTAAATAAGTACTGCAGTGCCAGATGACCAGTCAAGTTGACCGCATCAGCAGCTTTGCAGAGCTGCTGAAAAGTGAGAGTTTCTCTTAAGCAGCATGGTTCTAATGCTAACAAGTAATGGCTCTTAGAAAAATCAAACCATTTTTCTTAATACTTTAAGGAGCGCTCCAAAAATTAAAAACAAAATCTCTCTGCATGCTTGTGCTCAACTCTGAATCATGGGACATTAAATAATTGTACACTTGGAAACCAAAGAACTGATTTTGTACTCTGCCCTTTAATTTATCCTGCAATATCCTGAAGATGCCTGGTACCTCCGGGGCACTCAGCTCATCCTTCTCTAGCAGCAAGATAGAGATGCTGAAAATGACCAAAATGTCATGAACAAAGAAAAGGTAATGTTTGCCTTGTGACATAGTTTTCCTCCCTCTTTCAAATCCTAGAGTACCCCATAATACTCTGGATATTTTTTCTTGTCCAAGGGAAAGGAAATAAGATTTCAGTGCTGCCCAGCATTTCAAAAGTTGTTCTATGGTTGGGAACAAAGTGAGCCACTGTGTTGGGACATGCTGAAACAAAGGTTGCCATTCTAGGTCCAGAAAAGAAAAAAATTATCTCAGACTGTTCGCTTAGCTGAAGAAGAGAAATGGATGTAGACTTTTAAAATAAAGGATTCTACATCCATACAAAGCCCGGTAATGACTTGTTTAGCACAGTTGTGCAGGATGTGGGAAGTATAGTTTGCAGGCAGAATGTCTTCATTTGCTCCCTTCAAAAACTGAAATACAGAATTATGTAATCCACATTGTCTCCACTGTATGCATTGATATGCTCCAATTTCAACCCATACTCTTTTAATTTTGTCATGATCTGCTGTGCAATTTCTGTAGCAGTCTCAGCTGCAACCTCATAGAAATCCAGCAGATTGTAGTTCACACCAGAAGTGAAAGTAAAGTGTCACAACAAAAGTGGATATAGTTTAATGTTTCCTTTGTTTGAGGCATTGCTGCAAACTGAGAAATATCCATATTTTAATCTTCATATGCTTGCTGCAGTAATAGAGGTGCAAGCACATTCATAGTGATACTTGATGCCTATGTGCAACCACAGGATACTTTCATCGTAATTGATGAGTCAGGATAAATTATTTTGGATGGCTTTAAATCAAAATCCAGGGAGTGGTAGGAGATGTGATGCTTCGCAGCATGGTACACCTGAGTCACCTCTACAGCTGTGACCTAAAAAAAAAAATCAAACATATAAGCATCACACAAAGAAAGTCTCCACTGCTGAATAAAATGGTGGCCAAAATGGGGTTTAGAGCTGCAAATTTAAATTAAAGGGTCAGCTGCTAGCCCAAAAGCAATTATAATGTGCTCTTGATATAAACAGAGTGAGAAAACCATGTTGAAGGCAACCTGACTTGGTAAAACCTGCTGCACATTTAAAGAGAGTAATAGAAAATTGCACAATGGCTGCCATAATCAATGTGGGAGTCTTATGAAGAGTGTGACAAAGCAAGAAGAGTGTACATGAATTATTACAACCTATGTCACATTATGACAAACCAAGCAATGACTTACTTTGCCTACTTCAGGCTAGAAGCTTGGTTGCAGGTATGACACGAAATTGTTGCCCTCTTCGCCCTGCCTGAGGAATTTTTCTTATGTTGTTCTCCTGCCTCATGCGTTTTGATATCCCACTCTCCTCCATGGGCAATGGAAAAGTCTTCATGGAACAGTCTGCACTTGGCCTTCTACACATCTTCTAATGGCTTTCGGATGTTGGGGTGTGTAAGTTCCCATTCTGGTCTGTACTTCACAAAGCACTTTTTTGCTTTTTTCTTTGGTGTCCCTGGCAAGGAATCTGCCTGCGAGGTAGATTGTTTTAACATCACCAAGGAAAGGGTCTTGAATGTTTAGATCATATTAAAAAAACTCTTGTTAACATCACGCTTCAGAATTACAATGAAAGTGGTCCATTTGTGCTTTCCTATTTGCTGATATGTTTTGAAACTTTTCCAAGGTTTATTTACACGTATTTAAAAGTTATTGTGTGTTACAAAAAATGGACAGCTTACATCCATTGTGTTTACTTGCCCTTTACCACCACAACAAGATTGTCAACTAGCCCAATTTTCTATTATGTCTTTGACTGCAAAGTTAGAGAATTTTGAGAACACCAATACACATTTTTTTTTTTTTTTTTATTTATTTTTTTTTGGTGTTCAAAACTGCTTTATTGATAAGAGCACATAAGGATACACAGCTTGAGGTGCCTACAACCCGGAGGCCGGCAGCAATAGTGGAGCAACAATACACAGCCTTGTAGCCGGCATCCCGGGGGCCCGGCGGCACGTTACTATGAAAAGGCTTCGTACAGCGCTGTCCGGCGGGGCAGGCCAAGGAAGGATGTACTGCAGCCGAACAGGTTTTGTGTGAGCAAGATGAGAATCTCGCTCCTAATTTTTTGTAACGAGTAGAACAAAAAAAAGGAAAAAGAGAAAACCCCAACTTTTCAACGAGGTTACGCGCGTGAAGTGGTGCATTACAATGCGATTACAATGTATGATAGTGGTGTAGTGTGGTGGTACCGCCAGGCGCTGGTGCGTGGGGCGGTGAACGTCCAGAATTCAAGGGCCTAAGGCATCGGTAGTCCATGGGGCTAGAGTGCAGCGCTGTTAGTGGTATGCAGGACAGCACCCTCCGGAGGAGGGGGGGGACGTCCGGTGGCGCGTCGGAAGGGGAGGACGGTCATAGGAGGGGGGAGGCGAGGGGGGCTGTACCGTGGAGGCCAGTGCTACACCTTCCACGAGGAGACTGCAGGGGCATAGGGATCCCATGGGTGTAGGGAACCAGTGTGTGTCATGTAACGCCAGGTGGCAAGAAGGCGAACAATAGTGCTAATGGGATTGGGAGGCAGTGAGCCCATCGCCTGACGTTGTGTCATCATCTGAGCACTTGAGCAGGTAGTGTACCAGTGGGTCCCAGATATTCCTAGGTCTGCTTGTGAGAGGTAATAATTCCGAAAAAGTGTTATGCTGATCCTGGCAATATGTTAAGTCAGTTAGCCAATCCTTGAATTTAGGCGCTCTGCCTCTGCTCCAGCGGCAGGCGACACGTCGCTTGGCTAGGAGGAATGCTATATCGACGAATTTTCTACTTTCCTTGGATATGTGCTTCGTGTATCCAAGGATGGCCACCAAGGGGTCCGCGGGGATCTCCTCATCCACCATCTGCACAACGGCCTCGATGACTTGTCGCCAGTAGTCAGCAATCTGGGGGCAGGACCATGCTAAGTGGAGAAAGTCAGCGTGTTCAGCGCGGCAGCGTTCACAGCGGTCATTATCGGCCAGCCCGAATCTGTGTTTCCGGGCCGGGGTGTAGTAGACCCTCTGCAAGTATTTATAATGTATTATTTTCAATCTGCAACTGGCAGAGATGCGGGAAGTCAATGCGCAGCAGTAGTGCCACTGATCGTCCGAGACCTCTGTGTCCAGTTCCGCCGACCAGCGCAATCTGGCAGTAGAGACCGATAGGGGGGCAGCTCCACGACATTGGCGGTAGAGCCCAGAGACTAGATGGGCCCCATCTGGAGATTCTAGGAGATGGTGTAGCGGAGGCAAGGGCACAGGTTCAGTGGGGTAATCCGGAAGGATGTCTCGCATCCCCGCGCGCAATCGAATATAGTAAAACAACTCGAGGGGCGAGTGGGCATGCGATTGGAAAAAGAGATCCGTCGTCTTGAACGTTCCGTTGTGGAACAGGTCCCCCCAAGAGGAAATGTGCAGTTTGTTGCAGAGCAGGCGAAACCCAATTTCCGACAGCAAGGTAAGGTTTGGGTGGTAGGTCAGAGGAAGCTTAGGAGAGTAGGGCATCGCACAGAGGAGTCGCTGAGCGATTCGCCGCCACGCGTCTAGGGTGCAGGAGACCGAGGTGTTCGCTGTGGGGATGGAAGTCTCGGGACAATGCATCAGACCATTCAACGGAAGTGGGTGTGCTATCCAATCCTCCACTGCTACGTGAGGCATGAAGGGGGTAGGAGCCATCCAATGGTAGGCAAAATGCGCTTGTGCGCACAGGTAGTATGCTTCGAAATCTGGGATGTCGAAGCCACCCTGGTCGTAGGGAAGGGTCAACGTGGACCACTTTAGCCGGGGAGATTTGCCACCCCAAAAAAGTCTGCGTAGCTCGGCGCGAAGCGTCCTGAAGAAAGCCCCTGGATAATATGGGATGTTTAGGAAAAAGTACAAAAAGCGGGGTAATATCACCATTTTAATAAGGGAGGCTCTGCCAGCCATGGAGAGTGGCATCGTGATCCACCTGTCGACAGAAGCGGCCAGTTTGGTTATAGCCACTCCATAATTGGAGCGAAGCGTCTCATCTTTGTCCCGTGCGATGCGGATCCCCAAATAACGAAGATCGTCTTTGCACCACACCAATGGATAATCTAATGGGAAATCAGTTACCGCATCAGTTAGGGGAAAAAATTGTGACTTGGCCCAGTTAATATGAACGCCTGATAGCCCCCCGAACAGGACGAATTCGCGGAGTAGGGGGTTAAGGTGTAGTTCCGGGAATTTGACATATAGTGTGATGTCATCCGCATAGAGGGACACATCAATTTGCCGCTGCAGGCATTGAACCGCTCCCTCCCGGTGTAACTGGCGGAGGCGGCACGCTAGTGGTTCGACCGCGATTGCAAACAACAGGGGTGAGAGCGGGCATCCCTGGCGAGTGCCTCTGGTAAGACTGATGGGTGGCGATAGCTTCCCATTGATCAGTACTTTTGCCGTGGGATCCGTGTATAGGAGGCGTACCCAGGCCAAGAACAGTTTAGGGAACCCCATGCGTCCCAGAACCGAGAAGAGGTAAGGCCATTCGACGGAGTCGAACGCCTTGGTGGCGTCAAGGAACACAGCTGCCACTGGGACATCAGGATGGACAGAGCGTATTAGAGAAAACAGGGTGCGCAGATTATGGGAGGTGGACCTGCCTGCTACGAAGCCAGATTGGTCGGGCAGGACGATTCTAGTCATCAGCAGTGATAGTCTCGTGGCGAGAACCTTAGCAAGGATCTTCACATCACAATTTAGAAGGGAGAGTGGGCGGTAAGAGTCACAGGAAGTAGGGGCCTTGCCAGGTTTCAGAAGGGAGGTGATAACCACTTCACGCATAGATCGAGGTAGTCTACCATCAGCTAACGATTCGGTGAAGACTTCGTTAAGCACGGGTGCCATAATATCAATATAAGCTTTGTAAAATTCGGCCGGGATGCCATCGAGCCCCGGGGCCTTCCCATTCTGTAGGGACATAATGGCCTCGCGAACTTCCTCGAGTTCAAAAGGAGCCGCTAGGAACTCCCTGTCACCGTCGCTAATCCAGCATAGCGCCACGTCGTTCATATAGTCAGCGTATGGAGCATCAGCTTCCGCCTTTGAGGTATATAGTGTCGAGTAGTGCGTTGTGAATGCAGTCAGTATCCCATCCGATTCTCTAGTGACAGTGCCATCCTCATCAATAAGTTCTAATATCGTGGTGTGTTCACGTGGCGCGCGCGTGAGTGAGGCTAGCACTTTACCAGGCCTATCCCCCTCGCAGTATTTCCGGGCCACCCAGTGTTTGCCCCGGTATTTCGCCTCTCTTGCAGTCTCCTCCTCATACTTGGATAGTGTGTCCCTAAAGGTCACCCGTAGGAGTGGGTCATCGCTCGCCACCATTTGGAGCTCTAGTGCATGCAACTCTTTTTCCAATGTGGTTATGGTACGCAGAATATCCCGCAGGACCCCATGGCTCTTAGAGATGCAGAATCCCCGAATAGTGACTTTGAAGGCCTCCCATATGTGTTCCACTGATTCTACTGAGCCCTTGTTTCTAGGAAAGAAGTCCCTGATCTCCTCGCCCAACTCCGTGCGAAAGAGCTCATCAAGGAGCGTATCGGGGCTCAGCCTCCAGTGCGGTCTTGGACTATCCCACCCAGGGGTCCGGAACCGTAGTCTAACAGGGCTGTGATCTGAATAGGTCCTGGGCAGATGATCGGCCTCTAACAGCTCCCTAGTGACGCCCCGGTCTACCAAAAAGTAATCCAAGCGCGCCCAGGTCCCGGTGTGATGTGTAAAGTGCGTGCCTTCCCGCCCGTGGGGGTGTAGCTGTCGCCAGGCGTCAATTAGTCCACCCTCCTCCATTACCCCCTCCAAAACCTCCCTAGCTCGGGGCTTGTAAGAATTAACACCATCCGCCCTATCCAGGGAGGGTACCAAGGCCAGATTAAAATCACCTCCCCAGATGACGTGTCTTGCCCCGATGGACACAATCTTGCCCCACAGTGTGGAAAAGAAACCAGGTGAGTCAATATTCGGTGCGTACATTGAGACAAATAAATAAGTGTCATGCCCCATCCTCCCCCACAACAAAACATATCTCCCCTCCTTGTCCGCCATTTCCCCCATGTGTAAGAAAGGTACACCTCTAGCAACTAGTATCGCCACTCCTCTAGCATAAGACGAATAGGAGGAAAAAGCACGGGTACCCGCCCATTTCTGTCCAAACGGGGCGTCCCTGCATACGGGCAAGTGTGTCTCTTGTAGTAGAGCTATTTGTACATGGTGTCTATTCAAGTAGGCGATAACATTCCTGCATTTCCGAGCATCGTTCAACCCCCGAACATTCCATGAAAGACATGTTAATCGCACAGTTGAGTTCACCGCAGCCATAAGCACATTGACATTAAAGAAGAAGGTGCCCAAGCGGGCCAAAGCATGGAGTTACAGCCGCAACAGGAGCGCCAAGCCCCACACCACATCAGCATATGCAAACACCGTCTATGCAATAGTAACCTCATAACGTCCGAACCCACCCCAGCATCCCAAACATGCCAGTAGCCACGAAATCCCCAAGAACACCCCCCCCTCATACCCCTCCCCCCCAACTTCAGTGTGGCAAAAAGCCAAACAAACAATTGTTCAGTGGGGAACACCCAATTAGGGAACATCTAAAGGTGCGCGCTGCCACTATCCGGCCCATAGCTCCAGTCTGTACCGCCCTCGGTGGAGGCTAGGGCCAAGAGAGCGGTCCTTGGTATACGTTACCACAGGGGGTGCGATGTCCAGTAAGTCCGATCCACATTAGGCATGAGCGAATTTTGCGGATCTCGCGTTCGCGAATTTTGCGGATTTGCGGATTCGCAATCCGCAAAATCCGCGAATTCCCGCGAATTTGCGGATTTTTTTTTTTTTGTGTTCGCCCGTGTTTCTGCCAGTTCGCGAGGGTTTTGTACACTTTCGCAAATTGCGAACTTACCTGTCGGGTCGCAAGTTTCGCGAACTTGTTGTTTCTACGTGTCCAGCCTGTTTGGGACACTCTTCTTCATCACTGCCACTCTCTGTCACCACTGCCACTCTCTGACTACTCATGCCACCCTCTGGCCCACCCATGCCACCCTCTGTTTCATCACCACACCCTCTGGTTGTCCAGTGTACATTATTTTCGGCAAAGCAAAGCACACCTTCCCTGCCTCAAGTGACCTGAATTAATTTGGGGCTGAATAATGTGTCACAGAATATTTTTTTAGCTGGCACCTGCTTCCTTAGTGCGCCCTGATTAGTGATCTTTTGCACTTGCTAAGTGCTTTCATTGTTGCAAAATTAGTTACAACACCTGCCCTGCCCCAACTGACAATAATGAATTAGGGGCTGATTAATGGATTTTAACTTCCAGCCTGGCTCCTGCTTGTCTCCCTTAGCTGTAATTCAGGACCTTTGTGGCATATGTGTAACTATTCTGAGGTTCAGAGCAGGGTCACATAACAGTTTCAACTGGCAACTGAACTCTGGAGGGGCCCCTCAGGAAGCACTACAGGAAATGGCTACTAATGATGAGCCTGAACTTTTGAACCTGGTAAGTAGTTACTTTCAGTTTTGCTAAGATCGTATTTCTGCAATTTTGCACTTATTCGCGGGGCGCGAACTCACGCGAACTCACGCGAACAGTGCGAGCAGTGCGAGCAAAATCCGCTGCTCGCGGACTTGCGGATTTTGCGGGAGATTCGCAAATCTCGCGGATTGCGGATTTCCCGAAAATCCGCAAAATCCGCGAGCGGAACGGATTTTCCGCCCACACCTAATCCACATGATGCTGCCTATCCACCCAATGGTGAGTCAGCACCAACCAGTAGATGATTACGTTCTTGCCAAATGTCGAAGGTCATGAAGGCAGTTAATCCTCCTGGCGTTCAGGTGGCAGGTCATCGTTCTCCAGGTCGTCCTCAGGTGCCTGGTCGCCCCTGCGTGCCCTTCGGATGGATTTGAAGTAATCTTCGGCTTTCTGCGGGTTTGTGAAGAAGCGTTGTTTGCCCTGATGAGTAACCCTCAGCTTCGCCGGATATAAAAGTGCATAGTCTATCTGGGCTTCACGCAGTTTCTTTTTTATTGGAAGGAATTTGCGCCTTTCATCCTGAACCATTGGTGTAAAATCAGGATAAATGGAAAAGGTGATACCTTCATACCTCAGCGATCTCTGTGTCCGGGCCGCTCGAAGGGCCGTGTCGCGGTCCCGGTAATTCAGGAGTCGAGCGATTATGGGTCTCGGTGGTAGGCCAGGCTGGGGCATAGGTGCCAGTGATCGGTGAGCCCTCTCCACTATGAATTGTGAGGAGAAGGCGTCCTCCCCAATTGAGCCCTTGAGCAATTTCTCCACATAGAGTTCCATTCTGCCTGTGGCAGTGGATTCCGGCACATTGGTAATGCGAATATTATTGCGGCGGCTTCGCGCTTCTAAGTCCTCATTCTTTGCCGCAATGACACGGAGGAGGTTATCCATTCTCGCTAACTGTGTTGCGTGGGTCGCGGCGGCGTCGGTGTTGTCGGAGATCCTTTGCTCCGCAGTCGTAAGGCGTTCCTCATGGCAATCCACTTTATGGACCAAGGCGTCCAGCCGAGCCGTGACTCCATCCACTTTCTCTACCACGGTGGCAAAGCCCTGCCGCATCTCCTGTAGAAGGCTGGCGATATCCGCAGCAGGGGCATCAGGCTGGGCAGGCTGCGGGGGTGGCTCACCGGGACCCTGGCGCGTCTGCGTCGATGTGTGGCCCTTGCGAGTACTATCAAAGCTTAGTTTGGGCTGGCGAGCGTCGGGACGCCCCATGGTGATATCTCCAAACAAGTGAGGGTCCAGATAGAGTAGCAAGGATGGTAGTGGCCAAGCGGGCGATCAGCAACCGGCTGTGTATCAGGGGTGACTCAAAGGCTGGGGCCCAGCAGCGATTCAAAGCGCGCGCAGTGACACAGGTAGCGCCACGCGGCCAGCAGTTGTTCTATGGCAGCAGACGTCCGCCGCGCATCCAGCAGCAGCCCCAGGTGCCAGCCAGGTAGCGTGGGCACCGAAGCGTCAGTCTTTGCGCCAAGCCTTCGGGCCAATTTCCCTTCGCCAGCCGTCGCAACGCGCAATGCAGTGCACCAGGTAGCCCTTTGGGGGAAGGGCACTCAGGCCTCCTGATCGCTGTTGTCCCCTCCGCTAGTGGCTGAAGGATCTGTGGCGATTCATGAGCAAAGAGCAAAGAGCGCTACCAGCAGCACGGGGGCTCCACTCCGTGCCAGCAGCCCCGCTGTCTTACCGCTGGAGCCGGGATCGGCAGGCAACGCTCAGAGCTCCGGGTCCGTCGTGGCTCCGGGGACAGGCTCGGCCGCCGGCTGGGCACCGGACGCCATGCTGGGAGCAGGTCGTGTAGCGTACCGGCAAAGCTGCGCTCAGGATGAAGTCGAGTGCAGGATGAGAAGCGCCGCTTTCACTTTCCGCCTACACCGTGGTCCGGCTCGGAGGAGCGATGCAGGCAAGATGTCCGCGCGGCCCGGTGGCCTCGTGGCGGTCCCCGGGGTCGCGTAGCTGCGGTGGCCGGGGTCTCTCCCCAGTGCGCTCCAGGGCTGATGTCGGGCGATCTTCGGGAGCCCGTATCTCCGGCTCCGAGCCTCCTAGCCGCTTCAAACTGCGGTCGAGTGCAGGGAGCACTCTCGTGATGCGGGGACCGGGCTACTGGGGGTCACACGGTCCCCGTGGCAGCAGATCGATGCAGGATCAATATCCAAGGAGCGGGAGCTGCAGGTCTAGGCAGCCATTCCGCAAGCGCGCCCTCTAGCGCCCCCGAGAACACCAATACACATGTTAAAAGAATAGGCAGCTTTGTGGTGGGTTTTCCCATGCAACACCCATGGATATTAATGCTGCCCCAGATTTACTTTATCATACAAACCTGGGAATGTGCTAAAACATAACGCCTCCCCAGAGCAGGCGTAACAAGGAGAAATAATTTTATTTCACCTTTTTTTCCCTCTTTTCATGTGTACTGCACAAATAGAAAAAGAAAAATGCCTCTCTGGATTGTGTTTGTTCAGGATGGGGACTCTACATTGGCACTACACAGCCCATTGTGGGCCAGCGCAGAGGGGAAGGACAGGAATGCACTATATATCATAAATATGATGCATTCCTTCCCTTTCACATTGGTTTGAGGCAGCGCAGCAAGAAGACATTTGGTGCTGCCCTACTTCAATTCCACACAAATAAGCCCCACTGTGAACAGTGAGATAGTGTGCTAGACAGAGTAAACCTCTAAACATCAGCATAGTCATCCCAACAACAATGAGGCAACATAAAACTGGTGGCATGGGAAGCCATGAAAGAGCAACATGGAGCAAGAGGAAGACAGTGGATATAATAAAGGAGCTCCATGCCACTGATCAGACAACAGACACAGAGGAAAGGCAAAAGACTGAGACAGTGACAAAAAAAAGCAGCCAGGTGACCATGAAAAGGTGGCAGCAGCCTCCACTGAATGGCGAATGCGAACACAGCCAATACAGAGTGAATATTAAGAGCTGTAACCACACAGAGACATACAATGCATGTACTGGATAACCAGAAGATCTATGTATTAAAACAGACTACAGAGATGTGCGTAATGTTAACACGGAAAAACAATATGCAAGCTTATACTGTATATATTCACTAAAAATCAATCCAAGGTAACACCGTAGCAGGCACATCCCTCATGAAGGAAGGGTGGGGACAGTGCAAAGTCCATTGGTGGTGGTGTATAGGTGGAGTATTTGGGGGTATGTGAAGTTCATCATGCAGGGAATAACATGGAAGTAGAAGATATAGCTCAGGAGATGTTGCTACAGCAACACCAGCTGCCAAATAACACAAGCAGAAGGGCAATTGCCAAAATAACCTTAAGATTATAACACAGAACATAAATAGTATTGTCAGCAAAATAAAATGGAGGATGCAACACACCAAATGCTTCGGAAAAAAGGTCCTAAACCTTGTGGTTCATCAAGAAATGCACTAATAGGTAACAAATGTCAACTGCTATTTAGAATCAATCATTTTTATTGCGTGGTAAAGCATCTTTATACACAGCTCAGCTGCCTACATCCAATTGCCTAGATTCTAACTAAAGGGCTATAATTTGTACCATCTAAAAGCACAGATTTCATCAAACTAAAAACAGAGGCAATAGAATTCTGTAGGAAGATCAGGTTAAAAACATTCTTTGCACAAAACCCCTACGAACCTCCAGTTGAAACAACAGGCCTACGAAATAAATAGTCATTCTGATTCTGCCCACCAACCAACAAAATTCCGAAGGAAGTTGCAACATTTGAGAGAACAATCCTATCAGCTATAACAGAAATGGAGAAAAAGAAAAAGTGGATTAAATATAACACAACTAAATCAGAATCAGAGGCACTGACAAACCTGAGGAAAGATACGTTGGTTATAATAAAGCAAGCCGACAAAGGGGGTTCAATAGTGATATGAGATCGAACACAATACATCATCGAAGTCAGGAGACAGCTAGACGAAAATTGTTATAGGAAAATCCGCAGGGATCCCACATTGGAACTTAAAAATCAACTACACTCCATTCTAGATGATGGCAACATCTAAGGCTTTGTAGGAAAGAAAGAACTGGAATATTTGAAAATAAAGAACCCATGGATACCTCTTTTTTATGTACTACCTAAGGTACATAAGAGTGAAACTGCACCAGCTGGGAGGCCAATAGTCTCCGGCTGTGACTCCTTGATGGAGCGTGTTGCCAAATGTGTGGATTTCTTTCTGAAACCTTTTCTACCAGAAGGGAAGTCAATTCGAGGAAAATGTCCACTTTTTAGTGACCATGGATGTGGTGTCTTTATACACCCAGATTTCTCAAGCCGAAGGCATTCATGTGTTAGAATCCTTTCTAGAGACATGTGAGAGACCACAAAAAGTCCCTACGGAATTTATTTTGAAGCTAGCTTCTTTTGCATTAAAAAAAACTATTTTTACTTCGACTGCGATTTCTATTTTCAAACAGGCGGAGTCGCCATGGGATGTCCATTCGCTCCTGAGTTAGCGATACTATTTATGGCCAAATACAAAGAAACTTACATCTATCAAAACAATCCTTTTGCTGGATCCATCGAAAATTGGAGTTGCTATATCGTCGACATTTTTTTCGTCTGGATAGGTAGCGAGGAGGATTTGAAAAAAATCCATGAATGGTTAAATAATCGGACACATGAAATACAATTAAGCCTAACTTATTCGAGAAACAGAATGCCATTCTTAGATGTTGAAGTGTATCCATCACAAGGAGGGCTAGCAACAACTCTTTAAAAAAAAAAAAAGACAGATCTCAATAAGTCCCTTCATTTCACAAGCAACCATGCTCACAGTCTCAAAGAAAATTTACCATTTGGTCAATATTTGCGAATTCGTCGTAATTGTCAGTTCAAAGACGAATATCAAATCCTTGTAATGAGGCTAACAGAGAATCTATTGGAACAAGGTTACCCCAAAAAATTACTCAAGAGGTCAGTGAAACTGGCGTGGTGGATGCCACGGGAATGTCTCCTACAAAAAAGTACAAAAAAGAGATGGAGAGAATTGTATTCGTATCGACATATTGTCCCAATTCTAATCTGTTAAAAAAGGTCATCACTCGCAATTGGCACCTGGTTCAAAATCTACATGAAACACTCAAGAACGTACCATTGTTCGCCTTCCCAAAAGATTGCAGCATAGCTAACCAACTTGTAAGAGCAGCTCTCCCTCAAAAAGAGCAAATCAGTATGAGATCCTTTGTGGGCTTACCACCAATACAAGGCCACCACAGATGTGGGACTGTTATTTGCTGTGCCACCTCCGAAGAAAGGCGTGTTTTCATGCATAACAACATATTTTGGAAACACGAGTCCTTCACCAATTGCAAATCACGGTATGCGGTTTATGGAATAAGATGCCCTTGCAATAAGTTGTATATTGGCAAGACAAATCAAGAAGTGGCCCCCCCAAGGCTCCAGAGGAATGAGCTGTAGAATTTGTCGGTATTTCGGGCACGTGACTTCCCTCAGATCTTTAGAAAGGAGTTGCAAGAAAGGATCCCATAGCTTCGCGTATTCAGAACCCTTCACATCAATGCCCAGCGAAAGGCGTTCCATTGCCAAAAGATGCCAAAGCCTCTGGATCCAATCAAGTGGATCAGGTGTGGTCGAGGAACCCCATTGCGCTAAAAGAATCTGTCGCGCCGCCAGCAAAGCTAACGCAATCTGTCTACCCCTCAGCTAGCGTAAAGGAAAGGCCTTAGGATGAGGGAGTCCCAACAGCGTGTGCTCAGGTGCCTGGGGAAATATGATCTGAAAGGCATCGTCAAGTTCATCAAGAATCGCTTTCCAATATCGCACCAATTTCAGGCAATGCCATAACAGGTGCACCAAAGTGCCCGGAAGGCCACACCCCCGCCAGCAGAGGCCTGACTTCGCTGCATCCCAAGACTTGATGCGAGCCGGAGTATAGTACCAATAAGCGGCTACTTTATAGGCAGATTCCGCACCTGCGTCGCTAAAGGCAGTGTGGTGTGCTCAATAAAAGGTATGTTCCCATTCTTTACGTGTCAAAGGGTGCCCTAATTCAGTCTCCCAGCGAACCTGTGCCTTCGTACGCTGTTTCTTGGGGTGTGTCAGGATCATCATATACAATTCAGATATCAGCTTACGGTCATCCTTCTTGCAGACTAACCATTTTTCAAAAACGGTCAAGGGGCACGACATTGAAGCGAAGATGGACGGTTGGGTCACCCAGTGTGCTAACTGTGAATAATGAAAAGTGTCGGACTCTGGCAGATGGAAGTAGTCCCTACACAATTGGGGGAAGGGGATCAAGGCTTTAAGGTCAAATAGGGAGCACACCCTTTTGCAGCCCTCCTCCCTCCAGTGGTGGAAGACTGGGGACGCGCACCCCGGTGGAAAATCGGGATTGTCAACAAAAGGATTCATAGGGGAGGGAAACATATTCCATCCTTTGCGCTGTGCTAATTGATCCCAAACTTTCAAAGTCGGTGAGGTCACCGGGGAAGAGTAAAGGCCCCACGCTCTGTTTTGCGCGCCAGCCATAGCTCACGCCAGATATTACAGCCCGCTACTGTCTGGTTCATGAAGTTCCAGTGTTTGCTGGACAAGGGCCTATTCCACTCCATGACATATCGGAGACAGGAGGCCTGATAATAAGCCGCCAGGTGTGGAAAGCCCAGCCCACCCTCAGCCTTCAGCACAGGGATGAGTGATAATGCGAGCCTCGGCCGTTTGTTGCTCCACTAGAATTTATTAAGGAGCCCCTGTAGCTTTCGAAGGGTGCCCGGCGGGGGGCTCACTGATAGCATCTGAAAGAGGTAGAGGATATGCAGAAGCACCATCATTTTTACCGTCGCCAGCCTCCCATACCAGGCCAAGTTGAGGCGGGACCAATTAGAGAGTGCTTTTGCAGTTTGAGCCACCAATAGTTTATAATTAAGGGAGGCCGTAGTAGTGATAGAGGAAGTCAGCCGGATGCCCAGATATGTAATATCGGCGTGCACCCACTGCAAGGCGAAGTCCTGCTGCAGATCTTGGACCTCTGCCTTCGAAATAGAAATATTAAGAATTTGCGATTTTGAGAAATGTACTTTATATCCTCAGCCTTCCCGAATTCGAGGAGCTTCGCCGACAGGTACCGCAGTGTGGAGTGAGGTTGGGGAAGCGACAGAATAACATCGTCAGCATACATACTAATTTTGTGTGTGTCAGCACCAAACTTAATTCCTGCGATACCCACATTTGACCGTACATGTTGGGCAAAAGGCTCCATATAGAGCACAAAAAGCAACTGGGACAAGTGACACCCCTGTCGTGTCCCTCCAGTGATGGGAAAAGGGCTGATTTGCACCGCTGCTGTAGGGGCCGCATAGAGGCATTGAACCCAACAAACAAAGTTATCACCCAGCCCGAAGGCCCTCAAGACTGCAAACAGGTATTTCCAGTCCACCCGATCAAAGGCTTTCTCTGCATCGATGGAAAGAAAAAAACCTTAGCCCGAGATCGGTGGACCAAGTCTATGAGGTGAAGAAGCCGTTTGGTATTATCCCCCACTGTCGCGTAGGGATAAAGCCTGCCTGCTCCGGATCTATGATACCGTCCATCAAGGGGCTGAGCCTCGCTGCTAGGATGCTGGTGAAGAGCTTCGCATCAATGTTTAGAAGAGAAATCGGCCTATACGAGCCGCAGTCTCTAGGGTCCTTCCCAGGTTTAAGGATGATCGTGATCGCTGCCTCTGACATTGAGGGAGTCACATGCCCTGTATCGAGCAAGGAGTTAAAGAGTCGGGTTAAAAGAAGAGCCAGCTCCACACAGTAAGTTTTGTAGAATATGGCAAAAAAGTCATCCGGTCCCGGGGATTTGGCGACCTTCAACCGAGCAATCGCAGATCCTCCTCTATGCGAATCGCAGTATCCAAAGCGTCCGCTGACGTCTTTAAGAGAGGTGTAAGGTTACAGGTTATCAAGTAGTCCGCCACCCCCCCAGTGTCCGTCGCCTCCACCCTATACAGGCCCTGATAGAACTGACTGAAGGATTCCACATTAAGGGTGTCAGTGGTATGCTTAACAGCCTGAGGGTCTCTAATGGACTGAATGGCCGTCATCTGTGCCCACGCTCGTAACCTATGCGCCAGCATCCTCCCCCCTTTGTCCCCGCTAAGGTAAAATTTGTGTCGTAAGCGCAGGAGGGCGTGTTCTGCTCTATCTAAATCGAAGTGTTTCAACATGCGCCGCTTTGTCACCAACTCCCTCCAAACTCTTGGGGCCCCGTCCTCTTACGTATCGCCTCCAAGGCACCCACCTCCTTCTCCAGCTCTGCGCGCTTCTCTTTGCATAATCGCGTACAGTATTCGTCGAGCGCAATAAACTCCCCCTGCACCACTAATTTCAAAGCTACCCATACCACCACTAGGGGTGTAACTTCCTGGTCATTATCTGCGAGGTAGTGGGTTATAGTGTCCCGTATTCGTTTAACCACTGATTCGGAGTGGAGCAGGGAGTCACGGAGGTGCCAGCCGGGCGGCAGGGGTCGCTTGCCATGGAAGGTGAGTTGAACCAAGATGAGGGCATGATCTGAAAGGGAACGCGGTGTAATATCCGCTGAAGATAAATGAGGTAGGAGAGAGGATGTGGCCAAGAAGTGGTCTAAGCATGCGTAGGTTTTGTGCGCTGCAGAGTAGTAGGTGTAATCGTGCTCTAGGGGGTGCTGGACGCGCCACACATCATTCAACCCGCCCTCAAGTAGCCACTGTCTCCCCCCTGCGACATTGCTCCTGTCTGCTAGGACCTTTGCTCAGACCTATCCATCCCTGGATCCATCACTATATTCAAATCCTCACCCACCAAGATCGATGCAGCTGGAGACACCAAAACCTCATAGAGGGCCACCCGCAGGAAGGGCTCTTGTCGTTCATTCGGGGCATACAGTGACCCTATCATGATCTGCTATCCCCCATTGGACGCAGACAGCTAAGAATCTACCCTTAATGTCAGCCACCTGAGAAAGGACTTTCCAGTGTGCGCACGCCCTAAAAAGGATCACCACCCCATGTTTCTTAGCCGGGCCTGAGGACCAGCATTGTAAGGGGAAGCGCTTATCTTTCATCCGATTAGTATCCCTAGAGAGGAGATGAGTCTCTTGTAGCAGGCACACATTGCCCTCTGCGCTCTCCAAGAGGGAAAGGATGGTCGATAGCTTAACAGGGCTGTTTAAGCCCCTGACATTCAGGCTTACAACCTTTAAGTCCCTACCCATAACACCCAGAGGAGAGGTAAAAGCTATTGTGGTGCCTAATGCCAGCAGTACTAGGTGGGCAAGGATGCACCGACCACGGTCCAGATACTCGCCCGGCCTTCTGGAGAACTGATGCGGAACCCCCAAAACAACCCCAAACCCCTAACAAAACCCCAGATGCCAACCATAATACAAGAGAAAACAAAAAGGAAGGAGACTCAAAAATCACACATAGTGACAACAGTCTGTATTGTGGGTCTAATGTTCAGGGGAACATGGCGCTATCGTGGAACATGGCACGCACCTGATACAGGGCACTTCTAACTTACAAGGACTGGGATAAGAAACAAATCCTCACCAGAGAACTTCCCACCTCCGGCGCCGAACAAGAACCCAACTAATGCCAATTGTGTGGAGCTCATGGGACTCCAGAGTTGTCGGTCACCAACGCCACAGAGGTAACAGCAGCCTCTCTCTCCAGCATACTCGTGGACACATCTGGTTTCCCAGGCGGGTGGTACTTCCCAACACGTTGCCATTCAGGGGAGCGCCTGCGCCGTCTAGCAGGTGATTCGACGTTCCCAAGCGGAGGAGCGGGCTGCTCCAGCCCTAATATCTCAAAGGCGGTGTTCAGTGAGCGAACCTGCAGAAGCTTGCCGTTGTGCTTGAAAATAAGCCGAAACGGGTGGCCTCACGAGTAAGGAAGGCCTTGCTCACTTAGGTGATTAGTGATGGGCTTAAAGTCCCTACGCTTGACGAGGGTGGAGGCTGCCAAGTCTTGGTAAAGCGCCGGTTGATGGCCCCGAAATGGTACGGGGTTGGGGTCACAGGCCTTACGGAGGCTCCGCTCCTTAATCTGAAAGTTGTGGACACACACCAGTAAGTCTGGTCGAGGAGCTCTGGCACAGCAGGGTAAGCCAACACGGTGGACACGGTCTATCTGAATTCTTGATCCTCCCCTTCACCCAATATCTGTCGAAAAGCTCACCAACATACTTGCGTAGGTTATCTCCCTCCCTCTTCCATGGGACCACCCGGATTCTAATATTATTCCACCGGGACCGGTTTTCCAGATCCTCGGCATGGGCCTGGAGATCCATGTTTTGTTCCATGAGGCGAATGACATCATGCTGGAGTGGTAGATTTCATCTACATGTCCCAGGTCATGCTCCTCCAAGGTCGCCACCTGCTCCATAATGGCATCTACATCTCGCCGTACCTCGCACAGGTCAGAGGAGAGCTGAGAGCGGAGTTCCAAAATGTCCTCCTTTACGGCTGAGAACAGTTCAAGCATGAATCTTTTGGTCGCCGGCAGATCTTTGTCCTCAGGCTGCAGGGATTTGACATCCGACGGAGAGGCAGACTGACCTTATCCCATTTCTGTAGTAGGTCCTTCAGGGGTTTGTCCCACCTATTCCTTGAAGAAGACATCTTGCCTCAGGCAAGGGCCCGCGCGCAGTAGCATGTGGACAGGGAAGAAGTGTAATCAGCCCCTTGGGGACGCAGCTGGAGCCCACTCACGTCGGGACAAAAACGCAAGCCCAGTCCCAGTCAGCAGCTCCTCAAACCACAGCACAATGCTGCCCTTGTGGCTGTTCAGGAGAAGAAGTGCCAGAGCTTGGTCGGGCCTCCGCCAAGCCATTCAGAAGCCCCGCAGATCCCAGTGACAGAGGTCTCACCTCAGCAAGTGGAAGAGGACACAGCAGGGAGTCCGGGCACTGGATGTAGAAGGATGCGAAGGGTGGGGGTGGCCAAAGCATCATGGCCGAACAGTTCTCCACACTGCCCACAGTGAGGCCTCCCTTGGCCAACACCGTCCCCCAGTGCTGGGCCGCACCACACCACGGTCCGCCGATACACGGACCGAGCAGGCGGCTGTGTCTCTCCACACGCCGTCCCCACCACACCCAAAAAGAAGCAGCCTTCCAGGCTCCACTCAGGTCAGTGGGCATTCAGCACTCTCCCCGCAGCTCACAGCTAAGGCGAGGCTCAGATCCCAAGGAAGAGACTTATGGGCCAAAGGTAGGCCTCCCACTCCCGCAGGACCCTAAGGCCCCAGCGACACAGCCAGGCTCACTCTATATCCACTCCACGGGGAGGGGCGCCCGCCACAGACTTGCAGGCCTCACCACTATGGGGGCGCTCTCAGCGCAGTCGCTCCATGCAGCTCCCACACACTCGAAACAGGGCCTTCTCCCAATCAGGCGAGGGGGGCCCTCGGACCGCCTCAGACACCAGCGCAGCTTTAGAGCAAGGAATGCGGCCCGCCTTCCTCAGTCCGCAGGGCCTCCCACTGTTCGCCGCCTGCGGACCGAGATCAAGGTACAACACCTGCCGTCCCTCCGCTCCTCACCTCGTGTCTCATGGTCCCAAGCACCTCAGCCCCTTGCTGCAGCGTTCCAGGAGCTAACACCCGCTCACCAGGGGCTCGACCCCTGCTGCCTCAAAGCCAGAATTGCTCAGATCGCACTGCACAGGGTCGTCCTTGCTCCCGGGTTCCACACTCCTCGCGCATGGCAAGGGCCCCAGAGTGGCAAGATGGCGGCTGCGTCCCAGGGCTCGTCACCACTCACACCGCTCCGCTGCTCCTCCCTTGAAGTTGCCGCTCAGTCCGCCAAACCGTGGCCCCGCTTGCGCCATCAGACGCCCCACTAAGCAGCCGGGGCACCACAGGGCAGTAGGTGGCCACTGCGACTCCGCTCAGCCAGGCCCGCCGGGCAGCCGCATGACCGGGGCCGGGCCATCCAGAAAGGGCAGAAAGCTGCTCAACAGCGCAGAAATAGGCACACCGCCAGAGTCTGGAGTGTTAGTGGGGACAGCAGACCCCTGTTAGCAGCTCAGATGGGCACCAGAAGGGGTGATATCCAAAGCTGTGTTCAGGCTGTGCCAGAGGGACAGGAAAGCAGGTCCTACTCTGCCGCCATCTTGGCCACGCCCCCGTCAATTGCTATTTAGAGGCAAGTATAAAGTGCTGTCTCATGCCGACTTCAATCCTGAGACAGAGGGTGGCAATACTGGCAAAAGTTTAAATCCACTCATAATTACAGATTCTGGGTTGGACCCTGAAAGATGTTATGTATCAGTCTGTGGAGATTGAAAAGGTGAGAAAATAGTTTGTCTCACTATACAAACATCACCACATACACTACAATAGATATTATAATATTATAAATGGACCAAGTGGGATGAGGTTAAATCTTCCCACATGGCTAATTTTAATAGGCAGAGTCTTTGGTGTGAATGAGGATATAAACAATCAACCATAAAACAAGAGGCAATTCTTGTGTGTGTGTGTGTGTTATGCAGTGTTTGTTTTGTAATAACTTGAGCTTATTCCACCACCTTGTAGGAGCAAAAATGGTGTGCCAAAGAGAAAGAATCATATCTCTCTGTCATACTTTGTAGCAGGGATTAAAGCACATGGCACACAGGCAAGCCATGACCTGATAGCCCCTGCAGTTAATTATTGTGTGCAGTTCCAGACGGGCAGTCCATAGCACCTGTAGCTACCCAGGGGTAGGATCTGAAGATAAGAAGGTTATGTGAGAATAAGAGCGACAGATTGAGAATGGTGTTTGCACTTGGATGAGCCCTTGCATACAGAAGCAATTTGTTTTCTGACATGAAGATGGTGTCTTCATACTGTGCAATGAAGCTTCAGGCATGTCTGCAGTGGTGCTGTGCAAACCAATACAACATTGATTCCAATACTGTAGTAGTGCTTTGAAAACCCGGGGTATACGTTCCCGGCATCGCAGTAGTGTTTTACATATACAGGGGCTTTACAGAAATAAATGGCAATATATGGATTTCATACTGGGGCAATATAGACTTTGAGATCATGGAGATAATAAATCTAACATAAAATATAAACTAAAATCCAAAGATTGAGCAGTATGATAATAGGTCATAGCCTTGCCACGCTGGGGCAGTCTCCTGACACAGCCAGCTGTTAATAACCAATAATGACTCCTATAGATCACTAATCAACCCATATCAAGGTTTTTCTGCTATGCTTGAGTGACAGCATTGGCAGGTGCAAATATTTAGAAACATTAACCCCTCAGAGATCTCTAATTGCTGAACAAGAACTTTAAAGGCATTGGCAGAGAAATTCAAATGTTAGCACTTTTGGCATAGATTTTGTTTTTGGCGTTCATTCAGAATGGCACCCTGTATCAGAAAGGCACTGCAGCTCCTGTGGCACAAATATTTGCCTGCTGTGCCTCTTGTGAATTGGTGCCTGACACATCTTGCAAAGACACATTATTTTCTGATTTGGAGAAGCACTGCTTCTGAGTACTTTGGTGAACAGTCAAGGACTATATAGGCATGCACTGGTATAGGTAATGTCATGGGTTGTAGACCCACAGATGATGGAGAGATATCCAGTAGTACTGAAACAGTAGGAAAGGCCAGTAAACGACTGAGTTTAGGAGCAAGATGGAGGCAGCGTAAGCCAGTGTGCGCGGCCGCCACGCCACGCTGGTCACAGAACTCTCAGGTGATCGGCTACCTGACCTGCGGATCCGTGATGCTGGATTCCCAGGCTCGGACACATCGAGCTTACAGACGACGGAGATCGCTTCGGGACTCACCCGGAGCCGCGGGGCCATTCAGGGAGATCGTTGGAGCAGCGGGGAAGGTCAGCAGTGAAGCAAATTGCCGGACGGGTTTGCTGGTGTTCTTCGCCGCGTGCAAAATCCCTTCAGCAGGCATAGCCCTCACATGCAGCAGCCGCTGGTTTGAGACACAGACGTCTGCTGTGCGCTCGGTGAAACGAGCCAACAAACGCCGATTTGGATGGTGGGAAGTGTCTTTCCTGGTGCTGGGCTACATAGTATTATCCGCTCTGCTTGGATTTTGGGAGCAGTTCAGAGCATCGGAGGGAGCAGACTTTGACAAAAAAGCCATAAAGATGAACTCTCGTGGAAGTAAAAAAAGCTTAAAGGCGAAGACACCTACTACAGGGAAGGAGTCTTTAGCGGGAGACGACACTGGCAAGAATAAGTCCAAACAGGTCAGTGGGGTTATTGGAACGAAAAAGAACGCTGGCCTGGCAGGGGCAGGGGCTGGGGCTGGGGCTACCAGCAAAGACCTCAGAGGCAATAAAGATGCCAGTTTGGCGCATCCTTCTCCTCCCCCAGCTAAAATATTTCTAGCGGCTAAAAACCAGGCCACCACGACTAAAAGCAACATAAAAAACACGCAGTGCCCCATCAGAACTGATGACTCCTCTAAGCAGAATAGCGATCATGGTGACATTGATCAAATACTCGCTGTCACTTTGGACTCCAATAATGCCTCCTCAAACCTAGAAGTCCTCCCCAATTTGATTGACATTCAGCAAACCTCTCTATCACTGCAACCTACAACTGAAGAACATGATCATACACTTGGTCCCCTTAATCAGCCGGATCCCCTCTTAACCCCACTCCCAACGGAAGGTGAACATCCAGAGCTAGACGAAGGAAATAATGCTAACTCCCTTTGTACTCCCTTTGAGAAATTGGACACCAAAGATCACCCCACGAAGACGGAAACTGTTATTCGAAGCTTGGAAGTTCCTCCTGGCGCCGCTGCCCCATGGACCCCAGAAATTGGTCAAGAGGCCTTTTATTCAGTATCAGACAGCACTCCGAGCTCGTCAGGGGAAAGCGAGACAGAAGAAGAAAGCGAAGGCAATACTAACAGTACCAGCGAAGAGGAAAGTGAGGCCTCCCGTGACAGCACTGGTACAATCATCCGTCCCAAAAAAACAAGGAATAAGATCAAACGAAGGAGTCAGCTCAAATGGGATTACTCGGACTCACAGATGTCTTATCACCTAGAAGAAGATGAGCCACCCATGTCACACTCATTATCACAGGGGCGTAGCCCTAGAAGATCACAAGCTAAATCAAATGAGGTACTGGAACCCTCACTCGCCGCCATACTTACCTCGATCAAAGAATTCCAGGAAGAGGTGAGAGGGGAAAATCGGGCAGCCAAAAAAGCAGCGAAGAAACTACAGGGTGGTCTCAGACGGCTGAACAAGACCTGCATAGACATCAGTGAGAGAGTGGGCATGGTCGAGGCTAGGACTGAACACTTGGAGACAGAAGCAGTGGCAACCAAACAAGTCACTGATTCCAACTCTGCTTGTCTTACAGATCTAATGGTGAAGATGGAAGAAAATGAAAATAGGCAACGCCGGAACAACCTGCGCCTGCTGGGGATTCCTGAAGGAAAGGAGGGGGAAGACCCCAGACAATTCATTGTCAAACTGCTGCAAGATTCGTTCCCAGAACACTCAGAATGGGACTGGGACCGTGAAGTGCAACGAGCACATAGGTTCCCTTTTTTTTTGAAGAAGCAATATAAGAGTGGTAATGTGACAGAAAATCAGCCCCGGGTATTCCTTGTATACTTTGGCAACTTTCTTCTGAGACAATTGGTATACGATAAGGCTCGACCCAATTCAAAAAAAGGAGCTCATGGGATTACCTTTTTTTCTAAACCAGATTTTTGCCATCAGACTGTTGAGCATAGATGGCACTTGCGACAGCTGATCTCTCCCTTACAACAATTAGGTGCAGAGGTATACCTTATGAACCCGGCAAAACTGAAAGTTATCCTGTATGGTACTACCAAGGTTTTTACTTCAGAGATCAAAGCCAAAGAGTATCTGGAAGAGATTAAACGAAAGAAAGGACAAAAAGGGGCAAACTAACAAACGACCTAATTTGATACCTGATGTTAATCTGATGCTATCTCCCACTATATAGTGACTGTAACTTTAAACGATAGATCACTTGAGTATTTTGTCTAGCATTGGACACTTTTTCACAGATGATTGGCGTGGCTGGTGGCCATGGCTCATGACTGACCTCCATCACTCAAGCTCTGCCTGATTGCTCACATAAGGGGGAGGGTGGGTGGGTGGAGGGGGGTCCTTGGGGGGTGGGGTGGGAGGGGAGGGCAGGGTTATTGCAGGCACACAGAGATACTCACTGTGCACACACATGTACACACCAAATTTTCTATGAAATTCAGATGACCATTCCATCACTCTTTAAATGGCTAGGTTAGATCCACTACGAATTGTCTCAGTTAATGTCTGTGGCCTGAATGATAGCTCAAAGAGACAAAAGGTGGCTATGGGCTTACGAACACTTGGGGGAAATATAATATGTTTACAGGAAACCCACGTCGAACAATCCCAAAAACATCTGCTAAACACGTTAGGGTTCAAAGTAGTGGGCGCCACCACACAAGGAGCTAAAACAAAGGGGGTTGGAATCTTAACCGACAGAAAATTTGCTATTAGCAACCCGCGAACTAAATCAGATCCATCAGGAAGGTGGGCTATCACCCAGATTCAACTCCCTAATAATATCGCTTTTACTCTTTGTTCACTATACGGGAGCAATGCTGATGATCCCGGGGTTATAAATCAGGTCTCAAATGAATTAGCACACTGGCCCACCCCGATAGTGTTATGTGGGGATTTTAACACACACCTACCAGGTAATTGGGATTTCAACACAACCTGGAAATATAAAGGAAGGGAACCCCAAGTCTTCCAAGCCCTAACCAACCTTTTACAAACTCATGGACTGATAGATAGTTGGGCGAGCAAAAATCCCTCACTACCTTGATACACCTTTTATTCGGCTCCGCACCAAGTATTGGTTAGGCTGGATTATTTTTTTGTTTCCTCATCATTAGCTACCAGTTTTACAATAGATATAGCACCCCGATTTATGTCCGATCATAATCCCATCATTCTTACTATAAGAGAGTTTGGGCAATCTAGAGAGGCTTTTAGATGGAGCTTCGAGAAAACGTTACTATATGATCCAAGTTACATCAATCATATGCGAGGATGGATCCCAGAGTTCCTGGAGAGTAATATTGGCTCCACCTCGCAGATGATAGTATGGGACACTTTAAAGGCAGGGATTAGAGGTGAGACCCTTAGGTTCTCAGTTCATAAAAACAGAGTAGAAAAAGCCCAGGTTAAAGATCTTCAAGAAAAATTAAGAAAAATAGAAATGAAGCTAACTCAAACAAGTAGTGATCAAAGAGGGGGAGAAGAAAAATCCGTGATCCCACCAAGTTCCTTGGCTTCAGTTACTGTTAATCAAAAAGAGGGGGAGGGGGGATCACTTGTCCTGTGTAACCTGGGTACAGTTCTAACTAGAATGACCCTTGTTTAAAAGACCCTCATACACGTGCAATCATGGTGGTATGGGCGGTGTATCTTGATTCTCCGCCTTCGTTTACACGTCTGTGCAGAATCACGGGGTCAGTTGGTATGCACCCTCCACCCGGAGGAGAACACCCTAGGTTAAAACAGTAGTGACCAGTGATTTTTGGTGAGGTGACAGTGCTCTACTTAAAAGCAATCCAATCTTCTTCTTACACGTATTCAACCGTATCCTCCATTGCCAATTCAATCCCGACTAATAAAATTATCTCTTTCCCGGCAAGATTGGATTGCTTTTAAGTAGAGCACTGTCACCTCACCAAAAATCACTGATCACTACTGTTTTAACCTAGGGTGTTCTCCTCCGGGTGGAGGGTGCATACCAACTGACCCCGTGATTCTGCACAGACGTGTAAACGAAGGCGGAGAATCAAGATACACCGCCCATACCACCATGATTGCACGTGTATGAGGGTCTTTTAAACAAGGGTCATTCTAGTTAGAACTGTACCCAGGTTACACAGGACAAGTGATCCCCCCTCCCCCTCTTTTTGATTAACAGTAGCTAACTCAAACAATCCATGCAGGACTAGATTGCCAATCAGTCCAGCAAGAGGCGATCCTGGCTAAAGCGGAAATAGGGGCGGTATTTATGGGTAAAATAGCAGCTAAGTGGGCAGCAGTAAGAGAGAAGACATATGAGTGCAGTGACAGTATTGGACATCACTTAGCTGTTAAGACGAGACAACAAATTACATCTAATGAAATACACAAAATTAGATCGTCTTCAGGCACCGAGGTCTCCGATCCTAGCGGCATCCGGCATGAGTTTCAGGAGTTTTATGCTAAGTTATATAAGGAAGAAAACTGCTGCCAGACCGATGTTCTAGATAGAAAGATCCTTGAATATCTTAGCGAGATCGAATTAAACAAGCTTAGCCTAGAAGAAAGTGAACTACTAGATCTCACCCCTACATGGGAAGAAATCCTGGATGCCATCAAAAGTCTTCCTGACGGAAAAGCTTCTGGCCCTGACGGCATTCCAGTTGAATTTTTTAAAATCTTTGCCAGCCAAATCAAGGTTATATTCTTAGAAGTAATTACCTCCATCTTCAACAGCACTCTACCTCCAAGCTCTTGGTCTAGTGCCAGAATATCTATCTTTCCAAAAAAGGACAAATCTCCACTGGATATGAGCTCCTACAGACCAATAACTCTTATCAACTGCGACTCAAAATTTTTCTCCAAGGTATTAGCCTCTAGAATATCTCGAGTAGTGGAACCCCTTGTTTCAAAATGGCAACATGGCTTTATACCTAAGAAAGGGACCACTGAACATGTCCGGAGAGTTATTACTCTGTTTGACGCTGCTCAAGTCGCTGGAGACCCGATGTCATTAATACTACTCGACGCCGAAAAGGCCTTCGACCGGGTCTCGTGGCAATTTCTTTGGAGAGTAATGGATAGTATGGTATTCGGGGGTAGGTTCATGCAGGCGGCACAGGCACTCTATCACAACCCAACCGCTAGCGTTGTCATAAACGGACATTTGACGCAGCCCTTTAAAATCTCACGAGGTACCAGGCAGGGCTGCCCCTGCTCCCCGCTATTGTTTGCGCTCTACCTAGGCCCTCTCATTAATCAAATAGAGAAGAATCACAACATTTCTCCAGTAACATATTTTCAAAACAACTGTAAAATCTTGGCCTATGCTGACGATCTCGCCATCACTACTCCAGACCCTGCCAATTCTATACAGGCACTAGAAAGGGAGGCCAACAAATTTGGAATATTATCTGGGTATGCCTTAAATAAAGGCAAAACACAGATATTAGTAAATAATAAAATCATCTGGGCTGATGCTAGAGTGGTATTAAAGGCCAAATACCTGGGCGTACTAGTAACACCTAAACTGGAGGAAATAGTTGCAGCTAATCTGGTTCCCCTTGCTGTTCAGACTAAGAAGGCACTAAAACAAATAGATAATCTACATCTAACGCTGGTTGGCAGGTGCAATGTTATTAAAATGACCTATTTTCCTAAATTACTTTATTTTTTTCGCTGTATTACTCTTGAGTTTAGCAAAAAAGATCTACTTAAATTTCAACAAATCTTTACACAGTTCATTTGGTCATACGCCCAACCTAGACGTGCATTAAAACATCTCACGTTACCGAAAGACAGGGGGGGATGGGCTTTTCCTAACATTATCCTATACTACTGGGCGGCAGTCCTTCAATACAGCTCAGTTTTGTTAAGAGAATCCTCCTGTGGAGCTGATCCGTCTTTGCCCTCACCCTTCCGGTCCTTGCTAGGGGAACAACAATGGGCCTGTTTAGTCCGAGAAACAGCCTATGGATATTACAATCGCGTTAAATTCAAGACGCTAATGAATTCTTATAAAGTTTTTCGCCATGTCCGGAAAACGTTTGGAATGGGTAGATATAATTATTACTCCCCCATAATTAATAACAACAACCTACCTGCTATATTTAGCTCATCTTATCTATCTGAATGGCATAGAGCAGGGGTTACAAAGCTAGGGGAACTTATAACAACTAGGGGAATTGAGACCTTCTCAACTTTGCAGACTAGATTCAAATTAAAAAGTCAAGACCTATTTAAATATATGGCTATTTACGATTACCTTGCCAGGAAAGTGGGAGGAGCTAACGGATTTGCCGAGGTTGAGCTTATGAACACTCTCCGGAATATCGCCTCTACTCGCATTGGAAGTATATATCAATTAATAAACAAGAAAACCCCTGATGATCTAGAAATTATTGCTTCCAAATGGCACATTAAACTTGATTCCCCTCAAAGTATATTTTTCAACTCCCTGTGTTTATCACAGCAAATCCTTATTTCGGCCAAACTGCAAGCTCAACATTTTAAAACTATATTTTTTTTGTATATGACACCTAGCAAAATCATTAAATCGGGATCTGGGAGAGGCACATTATGCCCACGCTGCTCTGAGATAGGGGCAGACTCTATACATATATTCGCAACATGCCCAATTATTAATTGCACCCTACTCAGAATACAGAACTTACTGAGTAAAATAACAAATCAATCAATCCTTCTGAACCCTACTACTATTCTTTTGGGAACACAATCTGACTCTTTGAGAGTAAAAGAAGAAGGGCTAATATTTATAGCAATGGCAGTATGGAGGATATGCATTTCTTCTGGATGGTTAGACTCAGAGTCCCCCTCCTATGCACAATGGCTGGCTAGATTAGTTGCCACATACCATCTTGAAAAATCTGTATATGCTAAGAAGGGAAGAAGAAAAAGGAAGATGGGTATTGAAGTTTGGGGGGCATTCTCCAAATTGATTGATCAACAAGGGCAGGCGGAAATAGAGACTTAGAAGGGCCACTAGAAATCTACAAAATTTTGTTTCCTTTTACCTTTTTATTTTTCTTCTTTCCTTCATCTTCTTGTTTTTCTTTCTTTTACAGACATATTCTTTTGCCACATTTTTTCCAGCTTTACCCCATTTTCTATTTTTTCATCTTTGTTTATAAGTATCTGTGCCACTGGTTTGTAATGTTGTAATGAAGACGGAAGGTGGGAGGCGGGTGGGGGGGGGGGGGGTCATGAATTATCTTTCTTGTGTAATTTGTTAAGATTCCGACTTTGTGAAAATTAATAAAAAAAATTAAACAAAAAAAAAAAAAAAAAAAAGGAAAGGCCAGTAAACAATCCGCTATGACAGTGCCACAATCTACCTGACTTGCATCAACTGAACCAGTATGCGTGGTATCTTGGGCAGATATAACCGTGAAAGTGAAAAGTTAGCCTGCACCAGAGCCCAAATATGGCATGATTAGTGCTGGTGGAAGGTTGCACAGTCCAACCAAGCCAAAGAGGAGAGACATATCGCAAGGGCTGTTGACCCATCAATCTAGATGACAGGAGATATGGGATGCACTAATGAGGCTTCCCCAGGTTATCCTCCTACCCTGTTTCAAGGCAGAGACTACAACACTCAGTTTTGAAATCAAGATAACACAAGTTCTGAAATATGTACGACAGGAACCTCAATTTCTATAGTTCGTTTATTTAGATGTTGGAATGTCAAAATATGTCAACATGTAAAGGATGTACTATAAAAGACCAAATCATTTCCTTGAGTTTAATACGTGCGGAGTCCAAGAGAGCATGTACTTATATGAGAGCCATACAAAACAATTGTATATAACATTGAATGTATATGGGTTAAAATATCCATTTTCTATTTATAATTCCTCCATGCAGGAATTATGCGTTTACCAAGAGGTTGCACAGCATCTTTAAATTATATTACTTGGTTTAAAAAGACTTTGTTTTATTAATTTTTGATATTTTTGTTTTAATTTGTAGGACTATTTTTCAACAATTTTGCTAAAATGCGCTTTAACTCAATATTCCAAATAACGAAACTTGACCGAACTAAACCTGCTCAAAAAGTGTAAAGCATTCCAATCTCCAAATTATTTTCGTGCTCCCATTTAAGGTTTTGTATATATGTGACAGGATCATATGTGTACATATGTTTGTGAATAGGGTGGGGGCAAAACGAAGACAGCAAACTACCTTGTGCCCAGCACCTCAAAGCCAAATATCCAGCACACAGATTACAGTACAACAAACTGATAAGGCGGCCCAGTTCACAAGGTCACCTCCATCTGTCCATAAATGCATGCAATCACTGGAGGTGAGAAAAGGAAGTAAGTCACACCAAACATTTCAAACCAAAAACATTTCAATCAACACAATTTTCTGAGCAACAACGTGTGAACCGGATAAGTGAGATGCCTATTTGATTAACTATGGTCTATTCTATTTGTGAAGCCCTGATGAAGTCAGAGAAGTAAGAACATCGTTTTCTGACGAAACATGTGTTGGCTCAATTTGAAGGCTATATTTGAAGATGAGAATATTTGGAAATTGAAACTGAAGAATTTGAAAAAATAAATAGATTTGAATGCAATCGGAACTGGACATATCTTTTATTCACATGTTGGTGCTCGGGACATTGTGTTAACTGTTTTTTGGACTGGGTTTTCCCCGTTCAATATTGTAGGCATTAAATGCAACCCACTTCCTTGGAGCAGCTCTCTTTGGAACTGTTCTTTTGTACATGAGGTAATAAGTAACTTGTTTGCGCAAGTGACCCTGCCACCTCTCCTTGTTCCAAAAACATTTCAAGCTGCCACAAAATCTAAATTTTTTCCAAACTCAGAATGAATATTGGGTGTCACTGATTCAGAATTTAGGTTCTGGCCAGGATGGGACCTAATTTCATCCGAGAACGGCCTTATCAATGGACCACCAAATAAAATTGTAATTTAAAGAAAATTGGATGGGAACTCTCTTGACATGGTGGTCCTCAGTGGGTTTTAATGTGTGTGTGCTTGGGGGGGAGGGGGATTGTCACCTCAAGAGAACTCTAGCAAGAGGAGCCCAACCTTGATTTTGAGGCTTAAGAAATTGCAAAGCACATCGATGGTGGTGCTGGTGAGATGTTGTATAATTTTCTTAACCGTTTGTTTACTCGGGACATGGACAGACTATCGCAGAATGTCGACAGAGTGAACAAAGTGCTCGGAGAGTGAGGCTTAGTTTAAAAGGGGAGGAGGAGCCAGAGAGCGGGAATCAGAAGAGAGAGAGAGATTGGGAGAGACAAATAGCGCGAGGGAGAGACAAAGATGGAGAGAGCTTAGGAACGAGTACACAAGGGGAAACTGAGAGAGAACACCATGGACAAACTTCAATAAGTTGGATATAAACGCACTTGTAAAAGTAAGGAAAGTAAAAAGCACATTTATTGAACTTACGGTTCGAGAAGTTGCTTGCAGAGGGTATAGAGCCCGTGGCGGACTCTTAGGTCCGGTTCTTCTGGGACTTAGAGAGTCTGCTGGCACACGATGACGCTCTCCCAAAAATGCAGGACGCTGTAAACACGATAAGACCGAAAGTGTGCTTTGCACGTACGTAAGTAATCTAAGGCTGGATACCCCAAAGCTGTTCTCATTGGCCCTGAAACACCAGGACCAATGAAACCAGTCCTGCAGTGGAGCAGCAAGAACTAGAATTGTCTGATGGCTTCAAAGTCAATCCTAGGCAGCTCCTAGGCAGCTTTATATGTTCTCCACACAACGTCCTGCGCAACCAGTGGTGAGTGAAAGACAACACATCATTAGTGGTGGCTGCTACTTAAACAGGGGTGGCGGGATGTGGGGTAGGGATGGAAATAAAACTGCTTACCTGCAGGGCGGTTTCCGCCTCTCGGTTCTCTTTGGTCGACTTCAGAAGGAGGAAGCACACAGTCTCCCAGACTCCCCTAGCCAATCACGACGCTGCTGTCACCAGCATGAAAGCAGTGGCGGGAGTGGCCTGAGCATCGTGATTCGGTGATCAGACAAGGACATGGAGCCTCTTCATGTTCTCCACCCAGGCTGTGCAATACAGCCGGGTGGAGAACATGCTGAGTGTGCATGACTGTTTGGCCAGCCCAAGATGGTAGGCCAAACCATCTTGCGCTCTTAAGAGAGTACCCATCACTCATCCCCCGCTTCTGTGACAGCCCAATCCCGCCTGCACCTAAAATGTAAACCAGCTGAGACAGGATAGAAAAATAGAATGATAACATTGCGTTATCATTTTCTTTTTGAAATGCTCACAGAGCAGTGAGGCGACGAACTTCCACCACAGGGGAAGAGCCGCCGCTGCACATCATTGACTGTCACCCAACCTAAAGATGGCGAAAATTACGGACTGTCCATGAAATGCACAGACGGTTGTTGACCCTAACGGTGTGCTGAAGGAGTGGAGATCAGATTGTTGACAGTTTGTTTTGAAGTACTTCATACCACATTAAACCACTTTTTAGCTCGCAGGCAATTTCAAAGCAGGGATTAAAAGAAAACAGATGAATATTCAAGAGTAAGAAGAAAGTGGAGGACAAACCAAACTTGTTGCATGGACCCATTTTTACTAAAACCGTGGTTCATGCTCGCCTGACTAGGGCCAGATGTAGGTAATCTCAATTTACCTATTCTTAAGTACCGAATCACACCGATTCGGTATTTAAGAATAGGTAAATGGAATGTAGGTAATTTTTAGTTAAAAATTACCGAATCAGTAAGTTTCGGTAATTACCGAATCGGTATATACCGATTCGGTAATTGCCATTCATTCCAATGGTCCTGGAGGCCCATAGGCATGAATTGCAATTACCGAATCGGTAAATACTGATTCGGTAAAATGGGGAAAACTTTAGAGGGTGGCAGGGTGTCACTTTGACACCCTGTTGCACCCCTCAATTGTGTATGGGTGCACATGTGGCACACACACATGCCTGTATGTCTGCCACATTGCACTGTTGGAAAAGCAAAAAAAATGCTTTTTCGAAGGTTTTCATTATTTACCACCAACTTGTAGTTGGTGGTAAATAACGAATACTTAACTGAGGAATGCACCAACTTGAGTGCTGCCTAAAATCCTGGATTCAGTAATTTACCAAATCGGTATGTTAATAATTCAGTATTTTACAGAATCCTTAAATTACAGATTCGGTAAAATAACGAATCCTAAAAAAATGCCACCTACATCGAAAAAGCCCAATACCGGTCGGTAACGGCCGAAATTCGGTAATTTCGGCCGTTACCGACCGGTGTTGGGCGACCTATATCTGGCCCTAGATGATTACAAAGTAATCATGGCCACAGAGCGAAGCAAGCGTTGCAAGTTAGAAAGAGAATGTTACAATGATTTAGGGCCCGATGTAGGTAAATCTACATTTACCACTTCATAAATACCGAATCATACCGAATCGGTATTTATGTAGTGGTAAATTAGAGGGGGGGAGATGTAGGTATTTCAGATTCGGTAAATACCGAATCTGTAAGATTCGATATTTACCGATTCTGTAAATACCGATTCGGTATCCCCCATTGCTTCCTATGGGCCTTGAAGACCATAGGAATCAATGGGCACTACCGAATCGGTAATTACCGATTCGGTAATTACCGATTTGTGCAAGGGTGCAGGGGGTGTCACTTTGACACCCTGTAGCACCCCCAAAACAGGCATGTGAGCCATGTGGCACACAGACATGCCCTAAGGGCATGTCTGTCTGTCACATGGCATAGGTGTGCATGCACACATGTGCATGCACACCTGGATTCGGTATTTTAACACCCAATCGGATTGGGTGTTAAAATACCGAATCTGAAGGGCCTGTGGGACAGAAATTAGTCCCACCTACATCCCAAATTAAAAAATCGGTAAAATTACCGATTCGGTATTTTTGCGATTCGGTAATTTTACCAAATCGGTAAAATACCGAATCGGACAAGAAAAGCTCCCCTACATCACAGTAAGCCAAATACCGGTCGGAAACGGCCGAAATTGGCCGTTTCCGACCGGTATTTGGTACCTACATCGGGCCCTTAGTAAGGTGAAACTGGGAAAAATTATCTGTGGAAGTGATGTGGATTTCTAAATGCTGTGATCTATGAGCAGGATCCTGAGTGATTATTAACAAGTTTGGCTTGCTTTAAGAATATTTAAAGTAATTATGCCTCCTCATTTGATATTATTAGTGCACTACATTTTTGTTGGTTAGGATTTGTTGTGTTTACGTATTGTACCACCTTTCAGTATCTGAATACTCCAAAAATGACTGAATGAGGTTTAGACTGTTTACAGTCATTAGGACAAAAATGCATAATGAAAAGACACATTTACCAAGTTATCTATTTGATTACATTTTTTAGCAATTCACCAGTCAGTGCCTTAAGGTCAAGACCAAATTGGTAAAATTATATCTTGCACTGGTAATTGGAAAGTTGTGTTCTATATGTATATTAGGGAATCCAGTATCTATGAATAATACAAGATTAGTAAATATCTCAAAAGCCTATTTAGATGGTAAAATGACAAGTGCACGCAAAAGTTGTTTGAGAAACACTGTTTTTCAGAGGAATTGAGCTTATATTTAAATAAAAGTTTAATTGTTCTGAAACTGATATTCACGTTTCATTAAGGGAACATGTTTCGGCAAATAGTTCTGGTGAAACTGAACTCCTTGGTTTGTTTTTTTACTTTACTTTTTGCACAATGTGTGCTTTTAACCGGTATCGGCTACTGGAGGGAGTGCTGCCGGGCGGTGACGTAGAGCGGGGAGGGGCAGGGTGGGGGGGTAGTGAAGTCCAGAATACGGCTGAACGAAGGTAAGTAAATAAATAAACAAATAAAAACGAATTAAGTTGCGCGTCTTGCATCGCCAAATTAGATGCAGCACGTGCGATTAAATTAGTTTTATTTGTTTATTTATTTACTCACCTCCGTTTGGCTATATTCCGGATCTTACTACCCCCGACCCTGCCCCTCCCCCATCCCACGTCACCGCCCAGCAGCACTACCTCCAGGAGCCGCTTCTGCTTAACATTCATTATTCTTTACCTGCTCACCTACGACATTGCACAAGCAGGGGTTGGAACTTTGTTTGATCTTGTAAGCATCTTAATTAGAAATGACCTCCAATGACCTGCTCCTTCAAACTATACCGTTGGTACTAAACTGCAGATATGTGTATCGGTAATGTTTATAGCATCTATGTATGTGGGCAGTTATATTCCACAGACATAGCTTGGTGCAAAATAGAGCTGTACGGATTTGTTTTTGGGTAGCGGGAGGGGCAGGGAGCGTTGCGTTCTGTGAAGGGAAGTGGCCAACGTAACTTGCTGAGATGCAGTGTTCTTAATAGATGTAAGTTGTTAGCTCTCATCTGATTTGAATGAGGCTAACAGCAGTTGAGGATATCCTGATCCTGGGTGCCCAGACAGAAAAGGCAAATAGGATTCCACAATTTTGGTGCATGCTATATGCATTTAATCTGAGCTGGTTTGGGGTAACAGTCGCCCATGTTACTGCCCTCTGCTAGTACTGAGGGAGGTAAAGTTGAATTGGGCTTACGCAGCCTTCATAAGTCTGAGGCTATAGGAGTGTGCTTTACAAGTCAGCTCATTAGAGAATGATTTTTGGTCAGAAGTGGCTCAGAGCTAATTTTAGGAATAAAGCTGAATGGACTTTCCTTGGAAAAGGGTATGTGTGATCTGTGTAGCCAATATAGTATGCAATTGATAATGCTGTGAAATATAGCAAGGCTCGCAATACATGTTCAATTAAAACTGCATTTTAAGTTGTTAGACATTGGGAATCTTGTGACAGAGGCATGCATCCTGTCCAAACAGGAACCACAGGAACCACAATCTGTGCTCGCCCTCTGGTAGCTTGGCACAGAGCAATCAGGCTTAACTTAAGAGGAAATGTGTCAAGTATTTGTGCAACACTTCCATCAGTAACACAGTGAAAAGACTCCACACCAGTTCAGAACAATAGCTTATATTTTTATGAACAAAACAAGACCCAAAACAGGAACAAAATTGAATAATCTCGAGTTATAAATTTTTAAAGAATAACTGAAAATATAGTGCTTAAAACTTTAAAACACCAACCGGTGGACATCTGGTCGTGCTTGGCCTGGTTAAGTCCAAATGTTCAGGCTGGCTGCAATGGAGCATTGGTCGGATACAGGGACCAGTCTTAAGCCGCTGAAAAGTACTTGGGATGCATAGTCGATGGAGTCAAGATGCGAGAAACAAAAAGGTGATGCAACGGCATTGAACTGCAGGATCGAAGTTGCTGCGTCTTCGTCAAGCCACACAAATTGGTGCTACTTCGTTGTTGAGCTATAGGATGTAGACAATGTGTCGCGAACTGGAGGCAATGTGCTGCGCAGTTGATAATGTGAGGTCCGCAAACCGTGCAGCAGCTGCAAAATGTTAGTGTTGAGATTCGCAGCACAACTGCGTTGCTGGATGGATTTTCAACAGTTGCAGCACTTTATGCCCACTTCCCAGGGCCCAGGACTGGATTTACACCACTTGGCAAGGGAAGATTTGCCGCTAGCAAAGTCCAGGTGCTGTTGCAGAAGGATGTGAAGTCTTTCATGTCCCTGAGACTTAGAACAAGGGTCAAGCCAGCATGCGCTTGGATTCACTCTGGGTTCAAGTGAGATGGGTCCAGTCCTTCCTCAGCAGGGCAGAGATAAGCAGGCAGAAGGGCAGCACAGCAGAAAAGCAGTTATTCCAGAGCAGCAGTCAGGCAGCGTGTCAGTCCTTTTAGTAGCACTGCAGTTCTTCCTACCGGCAAAATTCTTCACAGGCCAAGCAGTGTCTGATTTGGTTGGGTCAGCAACCCAGTACTTATACCCAGTTGTGCCTCTGAACTGGAGGTGTCTTCAAACAGGGGCTATGAAGTGCACGGAGGTCCTCCCTCCCAGCTCTGGTTCCAAACTCAGTACAGGTGGGTGGGGGTATGCAGCTCTTTGTGGGGAACCAGGACACAACCTATTCAGGAGTAAGTGTCAAGGGGCAGCTGTGCGCCGAATAAAAGTTATTAACATAACATAACATAACATAACTCCTCCCTACCATCCTGCCCAGGATGGCCCATCAGAATTTGCATGGACGCTCAGTCACACCTAAACTCCTGTTTGGCTGTCTAGAGGGAATGGACACAACCCAGCTTTCACCCACACCAAACATGTATTGGGTTGCAGGCACACAGTGCTAAGAGCAAAAAAATAACATCTTTCTAAAGATTGCATTTTTAAAAGGGTAGTGATTAATTCATCTTTGCCAGTAAATCGGATTTATCATTACCATTCCAATTATATGAAACATGACAGAGCTCCAACTTCTCAATCAGGAATTACAGCTTATAAGTGTAATAAGGAATTCCTAATGTTAACCTATGAAAGAGGTAGACCTCACAGTTCTGCAATATGAATTTGGGTGTTTTTCACTATCAGGACATACAAGACTTAAAAGTACATGTGCTACCTTTTGATTATACAGCACCCTGCGCTATAGGCTTCCTAGGGCCTACCTAAAGGGGTGACTTTTATGTAACAAAAGGGAAGTTTAAGACTTGGGAATGGGCTTAAATGCCAAGTTGACATGGCATTGAAAGGCCTGAGACATGTTTAAAGTGCCACTGGTTTGGTTGGAACAATCAATGATGCATGCCTACTAGTAGCATTCAATTGACCAGCCCTGGGAACATGCAGTGCTCTCTACTAGGGACTTTTAGATAAAGTAAATTTGCCATTTGTGGATAGGTCAGTCAAACCATATTTCAGGGGAAAAGCACATGCACTTTAGCACTGGTTGGCAGTAGTAACGTACATAGGGTCCTAAGGCCCACCAAAAAGAAATCAGCAAAAATATGAGGCAAGCAGGCAAAAAGATTGGAGAAGACCTCCCACAGGCTGTCGGGTCTAACAGAAATCTACTTGTATATGAAAGGCCTTGAATAGGTGATTTATCAACATCATCAGTTGATGTTCCTGTTATCTACCCACACATGATCAAGCTTTAATAACATATCAAGCTTGCAGGATGGGATTGAATGTTGATTGCTGTAGGCAAGGTGCATTAGTCCAACTTCATAGCTTTTATAAAGGTAAAGAAATGTGTTTAAATGCATCCAGAGGGCTGTCATTGTCCTAACAAAAAAACTTATGAGTTACTACTCTTTGATTAATCACTCTCAATCGAAACTCACGTTGTTTCTTTACATTTTGCCATTAGGAGAAAATAATGGAGGCTAATTCATTAATGCCTTTTGGTGTAGCACAGAGTAGTGCTCCTCTAGTAATGTTTTACATACCCATACATCTTTGTGAATTAACAAAGCATCTAAAATGGGAATATGTATATACAATAAGTATAAACAGAAACAACTGTGTAATTTAACAGACAGGTAGTGCTTTTAAGTGGGATGAAAAAAGCAACAGGGACGGTCACTAAAATGGGCATGGCTTAAAACGTGAAAATAAAAAAATCCCATAATTCAAACAGCCGGCTGCCTAAACAGCTCCTCTTTGAGTTTTCTGTTATTGTATACAGATATTCTACAACAGCAGGTGTGTGTTAAAAACAAGCCGACCCACCTATAGGTTTTGCTAGTGTTTGTTAGCAATATCCAAGAAATGCGGATAAGTAATGAAATTCTTGGTAATAATTAGGATTGCAAACGATTCAATTGTGAAAATATGAGCCTGTGATTTAAACATTACTAAGGATTTGGGATGCAGTAGTGGTGTTTAGAGGGTCTTTGTAACTCCCTTGCCCTGACTAGAGTGGTGGTTTCTGCCTGGCTCAGGCACATGCCCTAGACAATCATAAATCCCATTTCTAACAGTCTCGATCACTCCTTTTCTCCCATTCAAACCTCTTTCCTTTGCAGTCTCTCACTCTTAGACAATTGTGGCCTTTTTCTCCGCACACTGTTCTGAAATCTTCCCTCTGTATATAACACGTCATGTCTTTCCTCCTCAGCACTTTCTTTTCTCTTTCTCTCCTTTTGAAGGTGCTTCCTTTCATCTCCTTCATTTATCCATCCCCACACATAGAGAACCCACCCACTCACAATTAGAACTGACACGCATGCGACTGTTGCTCTGTGCACTCTGCAGAGATGCCAATGATTGAATGAGCATGTAAAGTGAGCACCTTTATGAACCACTGACAGGCACTTTGAGAGCCTTGCACTGCCTTCAGCATTCGCTCCAAAGCTCTCAATCATCCCCAGTCATGAACAACCACTGAGAAATGCAACTCATCTAGACATCTGCAGGTGACTCAGTTCTCAGTATGAACTTAACTAGATTCATGTGATTCATGAAAAAGACAGTAGAAACACAACATATGGAAAAAAGAGCATTTCTTGCGAGAACAGGCTTTCTGACGCAGAACAGGAGAAGGCTTTTTCGCTGACACTAGTTACCTTAAGGAGTTATACAAAGATCGTTGCGAAATTGATATGTATTTTTGCCTGTAAAGTTAACAACATGAATATAGGGTGTTATAGGCACTAGTTTCATTGTCTTTTTTTATTTAAATCACTGCTGTGTCTGAGAACCGGCAGGACCCGCCCCATTTAAAGCCACTTTGGAAGTTTTGGAGCCGATTCAAAAGGTTAGTCGAGAGTATTGGGAGTGAGCACTAATATGTTACTATTTTTCATACTCATACATACTCGTGTAGATCAGCCACAGGGTCTTGAGTTTAGAAAAGAACGGATACTTAAGTTATGGAAGCAGAGTTTGGAAAAAGGCCTAAACGCAAAGGAAATGGGGGCAACTGTGGTAAAGCAATTAGTAAATAACTAAAATATTTGATATTTGTAAATGCCACTATAAATTAGTACTCTTTACTATTCTTGCAGTCATACACTGTATAACGTATTAAGCCTCCTCTCCAAACCCAGGTGTGTTTATTATGAGCAGATTCTGAAATTCAGTCTGTGAAAACTGCTCGCTAATGAACACTAGGTGGCAATCACCACTTTCCAACATCTGGACCGTCTTGTGTATAAATGTATGTTACCCCACGCAGAGTATTTTAAAACTGGACTTTATGGTTTGTGTTCAGCATGAGAAGTGCACAACAACGTTTACATTGTTCATAAACACATTTACACCAATTAGTGAATTCTTCTGAGCACCAAAATGTCAATTATTACTTCTTCATCAGTCACTTATATTGCAAAGGCAAAACTTCGAAGAATGATGTATACTTTTCATAAGTTGTTTAACTCACTGCGAGCGATCACCGAGCTCAGAGTTTTCTTTCTGTGTCCAACTTGCAGTTTCAGCACGGCTATGCCAAATGAGATTCCTCTGAAGTCCAACTATGGAGTACATTTGAGTTGTGTAATAGAAACATTTGATATTTGCAGTGTTGCAAAAATAGGAAAAACCCTGGCATCAAATTATACAATAAAAAGAAGTATTCAGAAGGGAGAATTTTACGTCATGGGCTGCCGCTCCGCCCACGCGGCATTCATTCCTCGCCTGTGCAGGTGAATGAATGAGCTGGCGAGCCGTGACGGCACCACACTGTCATGAGCACAGGCTGTCCATGACTCATGACGGCGTGGTTCCGTCATGAGCGACGAAGCACCGCGCCCGTCCCCTCGCCCCCCCCCCCCCCCCTCCCCAGCGCCGCAGCAGAATTCACGCCGCCGCCAAGGGGTTAATAATGCAATTAACATAGCTGCCAAGGTTTCAGATTGCTGATGTGTGACATTTTCATAATTACAGTGTAATTATGAGTGAAAGTCCGTGAATATGAGTGACACTTTCTTGTGCGCATAATCAAGCAATGAAGATGAAGGAAACATAAATATCAGAAATAACACCAATTTGAGCAATAAAAAATTCTAAGGAGATCTTAAAACTTCTGCACAGCACCAGAAATGGAAGGGTTCTAACTTTACACGAGGGTGATAAACGAATGCAACACTGGCAGTAAGATTTTACCTGTTTAATATTGAGCTAAAAGAGCTCCCGACAAAGTGCACCACAGCTGCAGACTACAGACTGCTGCACACTGACAATGCAGGGATGACCTTGCACCTGAGCAGTGTGAAGAATGGTCAATGAAATGAACAGCAGGTCAGCAGGGTTGTAATTCATAGAAGATCTTTCTTGTATCCTCAAAGTGCAGCAACAACTGACTCAGAGTTTGAGGCTAAACATTCTGTCATAACTACATTCCACATTAGAACAAGAGCAGAGTGCATGAGCCATTGAACATCATCAGAGAGGCTGGCACAGCTTCTGATAAGGACAGTACACAGTGATTCACACTGTACAGCCCTCGGCTCCTCTCTGCCAGCTCTGCTCTCTGAAATTGTTGCAGGGCTTCTTGATGGTGCTGGCGTTGTCATGTGACAGCCAGCCTTTCTGTTGTAGTATCTCTCTCCCAGGGGTCATGTTAGGGATGCAATCAGGGCCTCTGCTACAGACTGTGACAAATGCACATGACTTGAGGGCTTCACTGGTAAGGGTGAAGTTCATAACCCTCGCACTGTGCCCACTCCAGTGTACATGCACTCTCCCATCCTTGTATTCCCTGAAAAACAGCCAACATGCGTTGTGGTTATAGTGATCATTGTTGGCTACAGTTTTATTATGAATACATGCATATACTTTGTTCATAAATTGTACGACCCCTGGTCATAAATCATTATTTGTGAATTGTTATACTTTGGGTCATAAATCTTATATTTTGCTAGTCATACAGACTGTTTGCCGTAAATTGTATGTACATCACAAATTCGTCAATCGCATCGATAGTTCATTGGCACCAACTCGCTACCTTGTTAGTCCCTGGCGTGGTCTGGGCTGCGAGTGCTGTCTCTGTTTGCTACCCCGTTGTTGCTAGGCCAACTCACCCTGCCATGAGGCATCCCAAAGTGAAGGGCCCTACTCCTACACACCGCCCTGTCGGTGTGTCTTCATAACCAATCATTGTACCCTTACTTCTCGGCTAACTGCTTGCTTGTTGTCCATCACAGCAACACTACTGTTCCTTAGGTGAGGGTGGGTGGGACAAAAATGTTGTGCCACTCCCCTGCTCCACGACGATAGGAGATGCAAAGGGTGAACGCCGACTTATATCCTCCCCACTTTCCTGCCTCTACCAGTGGTGTCCCCCCATTGAAGGTTTGACCCCCCCGGACTCCCCCATTGGCCGGGGGGCAGCCTGGCACCTCTATGGCACCTGTGGGGGTGCTGGACTATTACATTTCTGCTTCTGGGCACTTTAGGACACCGAGAACCAGGTCCTTTTAAGGCACGGCAGCTATTCTGGTGCCGGCCCTCAAGGCCCCCTTTGGGGGCGGCATCTGCAATAACTCCTGCACTGTGCCCACTCCAGTGTACATGCACTCTCCCATCCTTGTATTCCCTAATAAACAGCCAACAAGCATTGTAGTTAAAGTGGTCATTCTTGGCCGCAGTTTTATTACGAATACATGCATATACTTTGGTCATAAATTGTATGACCCCTGGTCATAAATCATCATTTATAAACTGTCATACTTTGGGTCATAAATTATATACTTTGCTTGTTATACATATTGTTTGCCGTAAATCCTATGTACATAACAAATTTGTAAATCGCACCAACAGTTCATTGCTTAGTTCTTTTGTAGTCTTGTTGTTTCTGGGTCATACAATTGTTCAGTTGGTTTCCCCGCTCTTTGCTTGTGGGGGATAGCATCTCCCAGGAGTTAGGCCCCAATTCACTGCCCTCTTAGTCTCCTTTGTGCCCTGCCGTCTGGCAGGCTCTGAGCTGCATACGCCATCTCCGTTTGCTATCCCCTTTTTGCTAGGGCAACTCACTGTGCCGGGAGTCATCCCATGGTGAGTGGCCCTACTGCTACACACCGCCCTGTCGTTGTGTCTCCATAACCAACCATTTTACCCTTACTTCTCTGCCATGCCGTCAGGGAGGCTAACGTCTTCCTGGGGCCCCACATCACATCCTCCTTATTTTCTTTTTTTTTTACTTGCAACTAGCCAGACCCATTGTGCCCCACAGGTTATCCCAGAAAACACGCATCCCATCCCACACATAGAGCTCTAGATGGCCTGGGTGGATGAGCCCATGCCTGATGCTTTTCAAGTTGTTGGTTTTGCAGAGCTTGGTAACCGCTGTGTTCAGTTTTCGCCTCAAGTTTTTGACTGCCTTGTGTGACTCGGCTCCCCGCCACACCATTCTGCTGAGCACTTCTGATTAAATGATGGTCGTACTCCCAAAGCACCTTGCTGCCTCTGTTAGGTCCATCTGGATGTCATGAAGGAGTGCCTTCCTCCCCCTTTGGGCCAGGTCGTTATCCCTAAGGTGGATTATCAAAAAATCTGGGTGCCACGCTGTGTCCGCCTGCAAGTCCCTAAGGGCCGCTGGCTGCTGATTCCATCTCATCCCTGGTTGCTCCAGCCATCAGATGCATATGTTGACTGGTCTTCTTGTCTGCCTGTGGCCACCCCGCTGCCACCAAGCCTGCATCCTGGATACGAAAGAGTGTCCCACCACCCGCACCAGGCGGGGTCACCTTCCTGCTGAAGCAATGGTCACAAATGTCAGACGGCCTCTCGTACTGGAGGCTGTGCCCCCCCATGCGTCATCCCCTATGTGTTTATCGAGGGCTTCTAAGGTAGCTGGGGTCTCACATAAGTCCTGTATGCCCGGGACCGCCATCTGCCTACTGCTTGTATCTCTGCCTCGGTCATACCGTGTTGCACTGCTGAGGTTGCTGCGCCAATCCGAAATGAATGGGAGGCAAATGCAGCTGAGGTTAGCCCTGCTTTAGCAAGGGCCTTGCGCATCAGTGCTGTGAACTGATATTTGCTTAGGTGGTTCCCATCTCCATGCTTTAAAAGTGGACCCTCCCCTGATGGCCGCGTCGCCATGTACGCAAGTAGACAGCAGACAATGAGGTATCTGTGGTTCTTGATGCACTTCAACTGCACCACCGCCCCCTTGCTGGCCTGATCCATTTTTGACAGCCTCAGTAATAGCTCACCCTCCGCTAATTTTGGTTTGACATTGGCTGTCTGCAAGCAACGCCCCACTTGCCCATCCCTCCTGGGCGCTACTAGCTCGCTGAGTCTAAAGGCCCCAAGGATTGCTGTTGAGAAGGCCGCCCTAAGAAGGTGGAACTTGAAGGTGTCTCTCGCTATAGCCATAAGTGTGCCCATGAGCTGACCCAATCTCATGAACTCTATGGGTTGCCTGCTGTCTGCCCTTACTCCCTCTGACCGCTTCCAACCTCTCATCACTGCTTTGATGTAGTGAGAGGCCTTTGGGTCCTGACCTGCATAAATCTTTGTGAAGAAGGCCAGGCAGACAGGTGGGCCTGCGCCCACAATCTAGACCTTTTGCTGGTGAATGCCCACTGGATGAACGACTCGATTGCCCTTCTTGTTTTGCCCATGTTTTCTTGTGTCTGGATTCCTCCAATTTTCAACCCTGTCCCTGTATATGTTTTGTAGCATCTGGCCACTTCCGGGACAAGGGATTGGTTCACTGGCACTGGCAAGTGTATCCCGCCAGGCCCCCCAGCTATTCTAGAAAGGGGGTCATTACTTGTTCCACCCCTGGGGCCAATTCCCTGAATCTCCTCATCTGCGCTCATGAAAGGGCGTTCGCTACTGCGTTCTCCACCAGTGGTACATAACAGGCCATCAGGTCGACGTTCCCATCCAACTGCAATTTAACCAATTGAAGCATTAGTCTCAGCGTATCTGGGCACCTGGCTGAGCCTCTATTGATTGCCAGTACAGCCCCTTTGTTTTCTGACCAAAGCGTCAGCTTCATTTTCCACAGTTCCCGCTTCCAAACAGTAAAGGCTACTATAATGGGGAACAGCTGAAGAAATGTAATGTTGTTGGTGATGCCATTTTTGTGCCACCTGCTCAGCCATTGGCCTGTGCACCATCTTTTGCCCCGGATACCACCGAAGCCTGTGCCACCTGCTGCATCTGTGAACAGGGCTACCTGCCTAGTTGTCGCCAAACCTTTTCTCCAAATCAGGACCCTGTTAAAATCTGCAAGGGATGTGTCCCACATAAGCAGGTCTTGCTTGACCTCTGCCCCCAGCCTGACTTGGTGGTGTTTGTGAGTGAGTCCTGCTGTTAGCTGAGTTAAGCACCAGACAAAAACCCTTCCTGCGGAGATGACTGTGGCCGTGAAATTGAATTTGCCAATCAACCATTGGAGCTCATGAAGCATTGGCTTGTCGCGGCTGCAGAGGCACCTAAAATCCCTCCGGTAATCTGGATGCTCCCACAACTCAGTCTAGTTCTATCCCCAGGAATGTGATTTTTGTGGTGGGGATAGCTGTCTTCTCAGCTGTCAGTGGGATCCCTAGCTCCCCGGCTAACTCTTGGAATGCGTCGCTACACTCTGCTGACTCAGCAGGACCTGTGAACAGAAAGTCGTCTAGGTAGTGGAGTTTACCCCCGCGGGGGCCTGTCATGCAGGACCCCTTCCAGGAAGGTGTTAAATTGTTCGAAGTATGCGCAGGAAACTGAGCACCCCATGGACATTGCTTTATCAATGTACAGCGCCTCTTCCCACTGAAACCCAAGAGGTGGAAGCTTGAAGGATGCACTCGGATGAAGCGGAAGGATGACTCTGTCTGCTTTTGCCATGAGGGACCCTGGGCATGAGGACCTGACTAAGTCGATGGCGTTGTCGACTGTAGTGTAACCCATGGAGCAAGTTCCTGCACTGCTTGGGAAAGGTGTATCCATACTGACAACGCGCGGTATTTACCAAATAGGACAACTGCCAGTGTGATCTAGGCGTGTAGCGCTTATGTAATTTTAAAAATCCCGCTTTTTCGATCTTTGTTATTATTGATTTGTTGGACCCTGTTTTTATGCTGTACATTGCCTGACCACATACCTGCATTTAAATTGTGCCCTCACAGTGTGCAGAGCGGACTTAATCCGCTCTTTATTGCCCACTCGTGGCGCTTGGCCGCCATCTTGGGGCTGCTGTTCCTTCACCCTGGCACTTGCCTGAGCGCTCTAGTGCTCAGAGAGGAGACCAGGTGAGCTTCTACTCAAGGCGAGCATTTACGAGCAGCTCAACCTTGGGAAAGGTGTATCCATACTGACAACGAGCGCGTATTTAACAAATAGGACAACTGCCAGTGTGATCTAGGCGTGTAGCGCTTATGTAATTTTAAAAATCCCGCTTTTTTGATCTTTGTTATTATTGATTTGTTGGCCAAAGTTTTTATGCTGTACATTGCCTGACCACATACCTGCATTTAAATTGTGCCCTCACAGTGTGCAGAGCGGACTTAATCGGCTCTTTATTGCCCACTCGTGGCGCTTGGCCGCCATCTTGGGGTTGCTGTTCCTTCACCCTGACACTTGCCTGAGCGCTCTAGTGCTCAGAGAGGAGACCAGGTGAGCATCTACTTAATGCTCACACCTCCCGCGCAGCGGTGACACGCAGCGGTAGCGCCTGACTCGCCCCGGAGTCAAGCCAGAATCTGCCCGTCTGCGCCCGTCCGCGCTAAGGACGCGCGGGCCGCGGCAGGACACTATTGTGTCGCAAGCATGATCCATCAGTACTCCAGTCAGGCTCTTCGCTTGATCAGACGAAGTCTGCCCTCTTGCTCGCACTCGGCTCAGCATCCCCTGTGTGGCCCCCGTACCTGCCCATGTGGTTGGTGGGAACTATCGGCACCGACGATGGCCCCTAGCCAGCCATTGTTACTTCGGAAGAAGGAACTTCCTCCTCTTAGTGCCATTAAACTCTGGCACCATAATGTCAGATCCCTGTCGAAACATCATTGAGATATTTATGAACTTATCTCCTTAGAAGGCCCTGATGTCTTCTTTATGACGGAGACCTGGCTAGGCGATGAGGATACGGCCATTATTAATCTGGCCCTCCCCCCGGGCTACGCAATCCATACATTAAATCGCAAGGGGAGAGGTGGAGGCATAGCTGTGGTTTTTAAAACTTGCTTCACCTGTACCTGGAAGCCTATGGACTTGGTTGGCGCAGAGTGCGCCCATTTTTCCATCAACATTAGTCAGAATCAAACACTGTCAGGTCTTCTGATATACCGCCCTCCAGGGAGTGACTGTGCTTTCAGGAAAGCTCTTCCTGAGCTGGTAAGCTCTCTCTCTCTGTTCTCCTCCAACATTACCATCACCGGCGATCTTAATATACACTTCGATGCCATAGAGATACCAGTGGTTAGAGGTCTGCTGGACGACCTTGAAGCAGTACAGCTACCCCAACTGGTCCGTCATCCGACCCATGAGGGCGGTCATATTCTTGATCCGGTCTTTACTAACCTTCAACTGGCCGAGATCTCACCCCCTAGACCCATGGGATGGAGTGATCACCACCTCATTGAGCTTTGTATCACAATGGTGACACGATCTACTGGGAAGCCCGATAAAACATCTTTCAGGCGACCCTGGAAAAATCTAAAATTGGAGGACTTCCATCGTCTTCTGATCACTGCACCTCTGGCTCACACGGATGACGTCGCAACTGGGTATAACATCTTTTGCGCTTGGATTGTTCAAGCGCTTGACGTATTAATCCCGGCCAGCTGGAGTAGGAATCGATCTTCTCAGCCTAATCCCTGGTACTCGGAGGCACTTAGGCGTATTAAAGCTACCTGCCGACAAGCCGAAAGAGCATGGAGGAAGAATTACAATAAAGACCTAAAAGTATGCTACCTGGCTAAGGTAAAGACATACCATAGAGCTGTCTGCCGGGCCCGAGCTGACTACTATGCACGGGAGTTCCAGGCGAGCTCTAATCCGTCCAAACTGGTTTTCAAAGTCTTGAAGGAGCTCACAATGAACAGACTTCCTATTACCGAGATTTGTTCCCTTGCCCACTGTGAGTCGTTAGCCAGCTTCTTTGTGGAAAAAGTAAATGCCACCTATCGCTCTTTTCCCAAAGTTGACCCTGACAGTAGGACCTTAACATTGCGTACTTCTCAGTGCTTGGCCTCTCTTCCCATACCATCGGAACAGGAGTTTAATCTCCTAGCGGCAAAGGTCAAGTTTGGCTCACCGGATGACCCTTTGAGACCGGCCCAGTTTTTGGACTCGGCGTCCTTTTGCCTTCCTCCTATCCGCCATCTGGTGGAGCAATCCCTTACCACCGGTTCAGTCCCACCTAGTTGGAAGGCTGCCTGTGTCATGCCCATCATAAAGAAACCTGGATTGGATCCGTTGAAGCCGGAGAGTTATCGACCTATCTCCCTCCTTCCCTGGGTGGCAAAGATCACAGAGGCCCATGTGAATAACATCTTAACTAAACATCTGGCTTCTGCGCACCTACGGGATCCTACACAGAATGGTTTTAGACCTGGACATAGTACAGAGACGGCACTCCTATACATGGTTGAACATCTCCGCTCTGTACTAGATGCAGGTCAAACGGCGGCACTGGTCCTCTTGGACCTCAGTGCCGCCTTTGACACTGTATCCCACACCATTCTTATTCGAAGGCTTGGTGAGGCAGGCATCTCAGGCAGGGCGTTGGATTGGTTTCAATCGTTTCTTTCGGAACGATCCTTTCAGGTTGTAGTGCCACCGTTTAGATCTAAGCCTCATGCCATCACCCAAGGAGTCCTGTGTAAATATTTATCAAGGACCCCCTGAGTACATGGAAATGAAGTTCCTAGACCAGGGAAAAGCAAATAATTTGATATGTATCAATCTAGGCAACAGAACGTAATAAGTGGTCGAAATGAACTGAGCTAAAACATAGGTTGTTTGTTCATTTTACAGACAGGGAGTTATTTTAAACCACTTTGAAATCCATCGCTCCTTGAGCACAAGTAAAAAGGTAACTATCAGTCCTTCTTCTTTAAGAGACAGTAAGTCTATGAAGTCGCCATGCATTGACTGTTCTCCAAAAATTGATGCCAGAATTCTTTCCATCCATTCTATAGGCAATCTCGCCATTTGTTATCTCCACATCAGGAGGACTATATCTTTTGGGATCCACAAAAATATTCATTATCGTGGCCATAAATTTTAACTCCGGCAGGCGGGTCTAACTGAAATCCCACTCCTCACTTAAGGTACCTTCATCCTCGAAAATGAAAATGTTTTCAAAAAACTACTAATGTATCCTCACTAACTGTCTAGTTAATATAAAATATCAAAAATAGAAAAGATTCAATAAACTAAAAGAACTCATAATTTCTTCTAGGAAATATAGAAATTCAAAAATCAACAATCAAGACAAACAAATTACATCGTGTGACTATGGAATATCTATCTGCAAACCTTAACTAAAATAGGTAAAACACTAGCTTGGTCCTTTCATTAATTATGGGCTGGTTAGAAAATCATAGACTACACTAAAACAACAATCAATGTTCATGAAATGTCTATGTTTTTTAGGGTCTAGAATATCTTCGTCACCTAACCAAAGAAAAGAAAGTCATTATACAGATAATCCAGATTGAGAACATCAAATAGCATTAATATACTCCGTGTTTTTTAAGTAAGTGACCTTATCTATGATATGAATGTATTGTATACCATTGTTTAAGTCCCGCGTTGATAGCACGCTGCGAATTGCCACCATTTAGAATATTTCGTATTTTCCATCACTAATATCAATCATTTGATTCCTCGCATTTGCCATCCTATGTAAGAACCCTGCTTCCTCACCACCAAAACTTGGGAATAATCTATTTAGTATAAAGGTATCCACTCCTTCTCCCTTTTTTGGCCATTATCTCATATAAGAATATATGAGTTAAAAGGATTCACTCCATTTTTCTATTTTTCTTGATGATCATTAAGGCAAGGAAAAGAAATCCGTCAAAGTATTATTGTAATATTAATAAGCTTGGTCACAATAGAATGGAAAGTCTGAGACTATTAGCCTAACATTGGTTTGTTTTAATTTTCTCTGTGTAACATAATATAAATTGATGCATTATTGTACATAATATTTTTTGTTTTATGGAATTTTCCCATTTCAGATACTATCGTGGCTGCTCCAGAAGAAGGCGCTGGTTCGCCGAAACGCGCGTAGAGATTATTTTAGCCACACCTTTCTCTCTTAAAAACTGTGTTCATTTTATATAACCTTCATTTGTTGGATTATTTGTCCTTCTCTCTTAAAGTGTTGCTGTGTATTGTTGATTTATTATGTCGCATACAATTTGTGAATATATATTATTATTTTAATGTGTTTTTTAAAAGAATTTATGAATAAAATTGAACTACCCCTTTTTTACAAACAACCTATGTTTTAGCTCAGTTCATTTCGACCACTTATTACGTTCTGTTGCCTAGATTGATACATATCAAATTATCACCCAAGGAGTCCCGCAGGGCTCGGCGTTGAGCCCCACTCTCTTCAACCTCTACGTTCAACCTTTGGCGGAGGTTGCGAAGAGTTGGGGTCTCACAATGGTATCATACGCCGATGATACCCAGTTGGCGGTGGCTCTCAACGGGGACTCTGGCCAACTGGCATCGAACTTTGCGGATGGCTGAGGGCTGTTGCTAGTTGGCTTACGGCCAACTGTTTACAGCTCAACGCCCTCAAAACCGAGGTGATGGTATTGGGGAAACATCCTGATCTGTGGGGTGCTAGCTGGTGGCCTAAGGAGCTGGGACCTCCCCCAAAACCTGTTTCCGAACTTAAAAATCTTGGCGTCTGGTTGGATTCCAAACTAACCTTCTCCTTCCATACTAAGAAGGTGGCATCCATGTGCTTTGGCATTTTGCGTGGTTTGAGGCCTATCCTCAAATTTTTTGATGCCCCCACTCGCCAGATGGTGATTCAAGCTAGCGTATTATCGAGGCTCGATTACGCGAGCTCACTGTTTTTGGGCGCCAACCAGGCGGAAGTCCTGCGACTCCAACGGGTGCAGAATGTTGCAGCCAGGGCCCTGGTGGGCTTGCCGCGCTTCTGCTCAGCCCGCAGTACAATCTTCAAATTGCACTGGCTACCAGTAATTAGACGCATAGAGTTTAAGACCCTTTGTTTTGCGTTTAAAATTCTTAAAACTGACACTCCCACCATCCTCCAGCACCTCCTGACTTCGTACACACCTTCGCGCATCCTTCGTTCTGCCGGCCAAAATCTGGTACTTGTTCCTCGTTTCCAAAAATGTAGACTAGGTGGCCGATCGTTTACGGTTCTGGCCTCCAAATTGTGGAACGCACTTCCTGTCTACATTCGCTCTTTAGAAGACCTTTTGGCCTTCAGGAAGGCTGTTAAAACCTACTTTTACCCTCTGTCTTATTAATTACCCCCTAGTTTGTCTGTGTTGTTAGTTATGTTACTTTTCCAGATATAGCCACCCGTAGAGGCGCTGGGCTTTTGCAATACCGCTTCTGGGCGCTGTAGAACACCCAGAATTGGATCATTCCAGGGCTCTACGTCTGTTATGGCACCAGCCTTCGAGGGCCCCTCTGGGGGCAGCCTCTGCAAGATCAGTCTGTCCTGCCAATTAGTAAGATATTTTCATGTAAATGCACCCACTGGTGAAAAGTGACAAAATGCCAAAACCAGCTGCATTACTATTGATTGCACAGGCCCAGTAATGGAAGCTGTTTTTAAATCGTCACGCAGCACTCCCTAGGTTAATGTTTACCCACTGTCACCAGTCAATGCTACAAAAGTCACAAAAAGATATTGTTTAGTGACACAATCAAAAACTTAGCAAAAAGAATAGTAAATTATAAAGCAGTTAGATTTCTGGCTCACCTGAGAGGAAAGCAGAGTTCATACAACTAATAACACTGTCGGTGTTTCGTCGGCACATGGTTTAGGCAAGTGTAGAATGTAACTGGCAGCCAGCCCCTCGCTTACAATTCCACTGCCTTGTCTCTCGTATTCTCCTCTGGGTCCGACTGTGTTCATGCAGGCCCGTTCAGTGCTACGTGTTATAGTGCTTCAACGTGAACTCTGCACAGGCCTCCAGGGGCTGGGGCTCTGTCACCTTGGGCTTCTTTTTTTTTTTTTTTTTTTTTAAGTTTGAAAGCTTTATTAGAGTAAAATCAGATATTACAATAAGGTGACATCAGTAAAATATAAGAAAAAGTTAAAGATTGGAATAAAGTAAACATAGGTAACCAATATCACAGTGAAAAAACCAAGCATTTTGAAGTATTTTACGGGGGGGAGGAGGGGGAGGTAAATAAAAACATGGTAATAGGAAAGGAGTGAGTAAAAACTAGAGAATTCAATAAATGTCAGTCAAAAGTCACCTTGGGCTTCTAGAGTCTGACTCTTAGCCACAGCTAGCTGGACTCAGCTCTGCCCTCCACCATCGAGCGAGGAGGGCGACTACTGCCATGATCCATAGCTGACAGGAGGCATGTAAAGTAGGCCTCCATCCCAGGCCATGTGACTGCAGTAGCTGGCACCTCAGACTGATTTCCAGGCTGACCGGGCGGGATGGGAGGCTAACGGCGCAATAGGGTACAGTGAGGAACTGCATCTGGGACAGCTCTTGGATGCACCTCCCTCCTTCATTATTCCTAAGCACACATTATTTGCGGTGTGTCTACCAAGACAGAAACCCAGACAATGCACAGCTATAGGTCTTTAGCAGCGCGGCACAACGCGTTTGGAGAAGGCTGAAGAGCTGGCTGGCTTTACTTAAACTGTGCATTGCTTGTGCGCTGCAGGTCAGGTGACCCACCTGTAGTGTCTCTGTGACACATGAATTTCTGTTCACATTGTCTGGCAGTAGCAATTGGGCAAAATCAGACTGACTCTTGTGACGTCAGGGCTGAAATCCATGGTGTATAGGTAACATAGTAGCCAGAGTGAGCTCACCTGAGTCAGGCAGCCAGCCCTCAAGCAGAGAGGATCACCTCGAGCAGAGAGGATCGCGCTCTTCCACTAGCTTGACAAGTCAGTCACACAGTGGTGCTAATTAGAGCACTCCACTGCACAATGAGGAGGCACTATAAATGCTTGACTTTGCATTTCAGTGCGGTGATGCAGATCACCACATTGAAATGAGTTAGTCTAACACCTGATGCATGGCACTTGGCAGGGCTGAATAAACAATGACATTTTTGGGACATTATTGGCCGCAGCTTTTTTATTCTAGGTTGCAAAATATTTAACTTTTCACCTTTATTGTGGTAATGAATCATCCGGCATGATTGATTGTCATGATGACACATGTCACTCAGTTGGCATCATAAATCACAGTTCCGGGCATAAATTGTCATAAATCAACAACAGACAGTAGTACAGCTGGCTTGCCACCAGGTCATAAATTATGCTATAAATAGTAATATTGCTGCCTTGTGTTATAGTCATAAACCACTATGATGCTTGTTGTATTCTCTGAGCTGGAGTTCCTCTTCTATGTTTGGGTGTAATACCACAATCTTTTTAGGCTCAACTCGCTTATTCGGTGTAGTCCGCCCATCAGTGGCATGGGCTGCAAGTGTTGTGTTCTGTGTCCCCCTCTCACTGTCCTCTTACCCTGCCATGAGGGATCCCATGGTGAGTAACTGGTGTATCACCCCATCATAGTTGGGTGTGGACTTCCAAACCCCCCTTATTAAATCCTTTACTGCTGAACCTCGTTGTTTGCTGTTGTGACAGTTCTGTTTGCTAGGTGAGGGTGGGTGGGTCTTTTATTCACCATGGTGGCCCGAAAAACCAAGTGGTTGGGCCATGGGGTTTGTTGACATATATGGGGCTCCATGTACCCTAGGGGAGAATTTCAAATCCACCCTTTGGCCAGTGGCTTGGCATCTTTTATCAAGTTTTGCTGCAGCTTTTCTTTGCCCTCCCTTTTGGTCCCTTTTAGGGGTTGGGGCTGCCACTTTTGGGTCTATTGTCTCTTTTTGGGACACACCTTCATTTTCAGCACTGGTTAATGTGTCGGCCCCTTAGCCTCCTTTGGGTGTGGGCCTTTACTCTCAAGGTTGTATGCACTGAGTCAAAGAGGTTTCACTCATTTCCACAGGGTCGCAACCCCAAATAATTTGTTAAGTCTAATATTTAAATGAGCTTAGAGCTGCAGCAGTGGGTGTCCGTTTGGAGTTACGAAAGGGGTCATGCAATCCCTTCTATTGTGCCAACATGTGGTGAATATGATTGTGCTCCTCACACAATGTGCAATTTGTACAGGGCCATCACTTCTGTTAAAATGCCCCTTGAAATTGCTAGGCTTGTTTGTGATTTTTATCTTTTGACCTCCCCAGCAAACTTCAGCATGTCCAGAACCCCACCGCCAGACCGGTCCTCAACCTACTGCACCATTGCTACATTAGCCAACACCTACGGTCACTACACTGGCTTCACGTCGAGAAGAGAAGCACCTTTAAACTTCTCGCCCACGCCCACAAGGCCCTCACGATCATTATTGACAGCAAACTCGACATGGCAGCCCATGTAAACGATGTCCATGCCTCATGCTTCCATACCCTGAAGATGCTGATGAAGATTTTCAAATGGCTCCCAATTAGCACCTGGAAAACTGTAACACACACCTAGGTCACAAGAAAGCTGGACAATGGGAACATTCTTTTTGTTGGGATCTACAAACAACTCCCCAGAAGGCTGCAGACCATTCAGAACTTGGCAGCCAGAATAAGTCTCGACCTCCCATGCCGCACTCACATCACACCACAGCTGGCTCCATATACACAACCGGCTTACTATACATACACAAGCACAATCCAAACTCATCACCGTCACTTTTGAGGCACTACATAACACTGGCACAGCATACCTCGACAATTGAATCTACTTTCACTAACCTTCCAGACACATCTGCTTGTCTGGACTCATTCTTGCACACATCCTACACATATGGAAAACCAGATTCAGGGGTGAACCTTCTCCTACATAACTCCTAAAGAGTGGAATGATGTGTCAATACAAATAGGAGCATCCTCCTCAGTTCTTGAATTCTGCAAGCAGCTGAAGAACTGGCATTTCAAGTACTCCCATTAGGCCCTAGGTTTGGCTAGACTCACACCTGCTCAGCACCAGGATATCCTCCAGGGTAATAGTGCGATCTACAAATCTGCATTATATAGATATATCTCTCACAGTGGTGGTCGCCACTGTGTAGCTATAGCTTGGTTAGATTTGCCTTAGGAAGAACATTTTTTGTTTCACTAATAACTTTTTCAAAATATGACGAATCTCAACAACTTTTCAGCAAAAAAAAGTTCACCCACCTCCGAATTATTCAGGGTAATCCATCAAGCGGGTCCAAGAAATAGTTGGCCCAAAAATGTGTTTTCCCCATGCAATCTCCCATGGGCATTTTAGGGAGAGTTTTAAAAAAACAGTTGAACAGAATTACAGCAAATTTGGTAGAAATCTAGATTTTTGGCGTATACCCTTTCAGTGATTTTTGAGAAATCAAGATTTAAAAGTTAGGGCCCGATGTAGGTCGCCTAATACCGGACGGTAACGGCCGAAAATCAGTAATTTCGGCCGTTACCGACCAGTAACTCAGTAACTGGAAAATGAGATGAAGGTGTCAAAAATTTTCCGAATCGGAAAAAATCAGATTCTGTATTAACCCATTCCATATTTACCGAATCGGTATTTACAGATTCCATATTTACCGAATCGGTAATTAAGAAACAGTAAAAAAAGCCCAAAAATACCGAATTTCATGAAATTCTGTATTTAAGAGTCGGTATTTACCATGCACTGAAAACAGGTGGTAACAAGGTGCAAGCTATAAAAAAGGGCCCAAAATGCAACAGTGTTGCAAGAATGGCGGCATTCCATGTGATCAAAGTTCAAAAAACGCTGTGGCAGACACGTTTCAGCCATGGGGCTTTCTTCAGTGCCTGGTTTCAAACAGGTCCTTACACCTGGGGCAGCTTTAAATCTCCTGGGTCCCGTGCTCACTACTCCATTGGAGTCAAGCTATCCTGGCTGAAGACGGCTGATAGCCAGAAACCGGTCCTAGGATGCTTGATTCCGGTCCAGGGAAGACATGGCTTGGCAGTTCGGGCTGGACTGTTCCTATGAGACACAGGGTCAATGCTGATTTGCATATGACCATGTCTGAACTGGGGTGGCTTGGTGAGTAAAATAACGATGGATTAAACCCAGATCCGTGACTGGGGGTGAATGTTTTGCCATTGTGCAACATTCCGTCCATCATCTTGTGTGTTTTGCTGTTAAATCTCCTGATGTCACTGTAGCCACTCCTAGTAGCTGGATGTTTCAGCTCCTCCTCTGCTTATCACTCTAACACACCTCGTGCTGGCTTTGGACCCACTGCATTCTGGTCGATGTAGTTCAACGTGGTGACCTCTTCTGTGAGAGGTTGAACCAGACCCCAAGTGGTGTCCCAAATCCTGTCGGCATCCGGACCTCTTCCAATCAAGCTGTGGATCCAGATGAGGTGAGGTGGATATTTCAAACTGAAACCGATTGCATCCACGCAGTACAGACGGCAGCCTCTTTTTTCCCGTGCAGAAAGATTTAAACCCTGTGGTATTGCAACCGCTTGGGGGGGGGGGTGTGTGAAACTTTGTATTTCCGAACACAGTCCAAGTTTTGTACTGGCTCAAGTGCCACTCCTGACCAAGAGGGCGTGTCGGTTACCAGTGCCAAGCATACCAGTATAAACAAAACGTCCAAAAACTCACTCACCACTCGGAATGAGCCCGACCCATGCAGGGATTAACAATCGGATTTATTCAGGAAATCACTTTCAGCGCGTAGTGATCAAAGTTCAAGAAACGCTGTGGCAGACACGTTTAAGCCGTGGGGCTTTCTTCAGTGCCTGGTTTCAAGCAGGTCCCTACACCTGGGGCAGGTTTAAATCTCCTGATGTCACTGTAGCCACTCCCAGTAACTGGATGTTTCAGCTCCTCCTCTGCTTATCACTCTGACACACCTTGTGCTGGCTTTGGACCCACTGCATTCTGGTCGATGTAGTCCGACGTGGTAACCTCTTCTGTGAACAAGACCCCAAGTGGTGTCCCAAATCCTGTCGGCATCCGGATCTCTTCCAACCAAGCTGTGGATACAGATGAGGTGGAATATTTATATATATATATATATATATATATATATATATATATATATATATATATATATATGTATATGTATATATATATATATATGTATATGTATATGTATATTACCTACTGGCTATCGCCAGTAGGTATATATAGTTAGGATTTATTCCCTATGGGATTTTTGAAAATTCTATGTCTAATAACTTTGGCGTTTGTGGACGGAATCGGCTGAAATTTTCAGGAAAATGGCACATTTTGTTTCTGAGCAGCCCTTGAAAATATGGGGGGGTTTTGTCGAGGGGGGGCCGAGAAAAAAGGGGGGTCCCAAAACGCGTTTTTCCCATGTTAATTTCCATAGGGCGGTTGGACTCACTTTTAGCTCGAACGGCTGAATGGATTTGCACGAAACTTGGCAATATTGTAGGGACTGTTAGCCCGATGTGCCTTTGCTAGGTCTCAATATATGTGCTCCAGTAGTTTTTGAGAAATTAACGTTCAAAACAAGATATATATCTGTAACAGTGCTCCGGGCTGAGCTCCGGTTCGCTTACTTTTCGCGAAACGGAACTTTGCGCGCAGAAAGCTGATTGGCTCTCCGGTGTCTGTCAACATTCTAAACAGTCCGGAGCGGCCGCCATCTTATCTCTCGGTAGGATCGAGAGAGAAGAAGAGGTGAAAAACGAAGGGGGAATTTAATGAAAGGGGGCAAGGTATACCCCTCTTGACCCCCTAGGAATGTTGTTGGGGTTATTAAAGGGTCCCGTGGGGAAAATAAAAAAAAAAAGATTTTTCACGGTAGAAGCGCTTCACGGGCCGCGAACTGGGCCGCAAACTGGTAGCGAAACGGGAATTCGCCATTTTGTGCTTCGTTTTAATTAAATTACTAGGTATAAGGGGGTGCGGGAGACGTATCCTAATTCCCTATGTTTCCTGAGGGTGGCTGAGGAGGCTCATATATGTTGATACATCTCTTCCAGCGGCTGTGCGTGAGCTTTTTTTTTTTTTTGCTGCGTGACGTCTGTTAACGTTCGATTCGATGGAAATCAGGAAGTGTTGACCGCCAATTTGTCACTGCGATAAAATATTTTGTTATAAATGAATCCTTATTGATAAACATTGTCTGCGCCATCTTGCCTTTTTTCCAATGCCACAATTTTGTCGTGCACGGCAGCCATTTTAGATGCCAGGCTGGTCCCAGGCTATCACCTACCCCTGCGGATGTAGTTTATGGCCCCAGCTGTAGAGAATCCAGACATGCCAACCCTCCCGATTCAGGCGTGAGACTACTGATTTCAGTGCTAGTCTCCCGCCTCCCGATTTCTGCAAGCAAAAACCCGGGGGCATATTACGAACAACTAGCGATAATTTTTGTCTCTAACTTGTTTAGAGACAGAAATTATCGCCGCACATCGGCGATTTTTATCGCAGATAAACCTTGCTATTAGCAAGGTTTATCGCAAATGCGATAAAAAACGGCCGCAATGCATGAATATCGCAGAAAAGTCCGCGATATTCATGTATTATCGAGCAAATGCTCTTAGCCATGTTATCCACCTCCCATTGGATAACATGGCTAAGAACTGCTCAGGTCAGGTGTTAGCTTTTGGAGATATTCGCGCTTAGCGCGAATATCTCCAAAAGTTGGTAATAGGAGATAGCGATGTTAGGGACTGTTTCCAGTCGCTAACATCTTGGCACGCCCACTTTGCATGTCATTAGTGATAAATATCACTGACATGCAAAGCGGGGCCCAAGATGGTCGCTATCTCCTTTTAGCTGTCACTAACTGGTGTTAGCGACAGCTTGTTAATAGGGAGATAATTTTATCTCCGCTTTCTTGGCTTTTAAAGCCAAAAAAGCGGAGATAAACCCCCTTGATAATATGCCCCACGATTCCTCGGGGGTTTCAGCTGACAAGGCTTGGTATTGTGTTACGTGGTAATTCTTCCAGGAAACGTCAGAGGGTCGATGCAGGGGTTCTAGAAGGGGTGATAAACCTTTTAAGCCTCATGAACAAGCGCATGGTCTTTTAAAGATCTGTGAAGTACTCGGGGCGGCGGTGTGTGTGTGTCCTCTTTCAGGAGCGGGCGGGGGGGGGGCACTGCCAGCAACTTCCAGGCCAGGCAGTGTTCAATAGTTGCATCACCCTTTCTCTGCCTGCTATTGCGCTCCATGCTTCGGAAAGGTAAGAAAAAGAACGTGCATTTGAGTTTGAAATGTCCGATCCTGTAGCAGTACACTTGCAAAGCCCACACATGACAATAACCCGATTCAAGGCCCCATTCACCCGTTTTAAAAAAAATATATAACACTCCAACAAAGTAGGATTATAAAACTTTATTAACTTTTAAATATAACGAACGGAACAAAAACTGTAAAAACATTTAAACATTTTTCACAAAAAAAAGCAACAATGGTCAGAAGCTGTCTTTTGTGCGAATAGTCCCAAGGCAGCACAACGTGCTGAGTTCTGGACGGCACCCAGGTGATGTCACCTGGGTGCCGCACTGGTTTTTGGGATCCTACAATGCAGCAAAGAAAAACAGCGTGGGGCGTCCAGGGTGGTGCGGAGGGAGGCCTCGTCAGTAGCGGTCTGTTGTGCGAATAGTCCCAAGGCAGCAGAACGCGCTGAGATGTTGATGGCACCCAGGTTATGTCCAGTAAACTGCCGCACTGGTTTTGGTATCCTACAATGCTGCTCCGAAAATTGGCGTGGGGCGGCCCGGGGGGTGGGGGGGGGCGTGGGGGAGGCGGCGTAAACGGGCCTCCCCAGGTGGCGGCCATCCAGCTGAGTTGCGCCCGCTCTTGCGGCTACAGTGTCTCGCTCACCATGTTGTTGAGTTGCTCCCACTCTTGCAGTGCAGCGATAGGCGGCTGCCACATGACTCTTAAAATGGCGGACGGCTCTTCGGTTTTGGGCCTGGTCCACTAAAATGGCCCTGGGACACCTTGGAACTCGGACGCTTGCCTGCTAGGGCTTGGGCTCCATTCTGGAAAAGCGTCCCCTCAGCCGTGAAGATTCTACAAAAGTCTTGGGGGCCCTCGACTCCTGCAGGCTTCCGGTGGGGAGCGGCTGCCATGATTGCTCGCGGAATGACCACGAGGGAGCCACGAGATGGTGGTGCTCTCATGCTGATGCCAGCTTCAGTCTGAATCATCCAGAAACAAGGTGGGGCTTTCATCGTTTGGGAAAAAAAAAAATTCTAAACCAATGAAAAGTGTTATTTTTAGGTCATATGACCAAGCCTTCCATCTTTAGGAAACCAAAAGTAAAATGAACCAATGAAAAGTTTTATAAACAAGTCACATGACCTGTTATGCGGCATAGGGCTACAAAAAGCGTAGAAAATCCGTTGGCATGTGAGGCGGCGTCAGTAGCGGACCGATGTGCGAATAGGCCGAAGGCAGCACAACGCGCCGAGATCCGGATGGCACCGAGGTGGTGTCCAGCAAATTGCCGCACTGGTGTGGCCATCCTACAATGCTGCGCCGAAAGACGGCGTGTCCAGCTGAGTTCCGGTCACTCTTGCGGTACAGTGACTCGAACGCGCCGAGATCCGGATGGCACCGAGGTTGTGTCCAGCAAGTTGCCGCACTGGTGTGGCCATCCTACAATGCTGTGCCGAAAGTCAGCGTGGGGTGCCCCATTGGCTTATGAGGTGATGTCAGTAGTGGACTGATGTGTGAATAGGTCGGAACCAGCACAAGGCGCCAAGATCCGAATGGCAAGTCCTGGATGTTGAGTGCCATAGTTGAGAGTTCTGAGCAGTGCTTGTAAGACTATCTGAAGCTTATTTGCACCTGCTGCAGCTTCACTATTGCCCAAGGTGGTGTCCAGCAAATTGCTGCACTGGTGTGGCCATCCTACAATGCTGCGCCGAAAGACGGCGTGTTCAGCTGAGTTCCGGTCACTCTTGCGGTACAGTGACTCGAACGCGCCGAGATCCGGATGGCACCGAGGTGGTGTCCAGCAAGTTGGCGCACTGGTATGGCCATCCTACAATGCTGCGCCGAAAGACGGCGTGACCAGCTGAGTTCTGGTCACTCTTGCGGTACAGTGACTCGAACGCTCCGAGATCCGGATGGCACCGAGGTGGTGTCCAGCAAGTTGCCGCACTGGTGTGGCCATCCTACAATGCTGCGCCGAAAGTCAGTGTGGGGTGCCCCGTTGGCTTATGAGGTGATGTCAGTAGTGGACCGATGTGTGAATAGGTCGGAACCAGCACAAGGCGCCCTGCACTGTTGAGCTTTTTTCAATGCCTGTTTTTTGTTGTTTCCCCTCCATCAAAAACAAAAAAAAAATATAAAACTGTGCAAAAATACAAAAAAATGTTTAGAAAAGCAGTGCTTGTAAGACTGTCTGAAGCTCTTTTGCACCTGCTGCAGCTTCACTATTGCCCTGGTGTGGCCAAAGATCGCCCATGACATAGGCGGCCGGCTCCCGAGGTCCGGCGGAACTTTTTTCCTTTTCCTTTCTGCTTCTTGTCCCACAATCCGTTTCACCTGAAGACACGACCAGGTTCCTGAATGTGTGCAGGGGGACGCTATTGATTGAATGAAAATGGCGGCTTGACACAAAGCTGACTCAAGCGTTGCTGTTGATGCTATACAGACAAAAATAGGTTTTCAGTTTGTACATTCTTCAGGATTTTTTTTTCCGTCCAAGGCTGATTGAGAGTTTGTAGAAAAATGGCTTCAGATTTTCCACATATTACTCTTCAACATTCTTCCTAAATGTAACAATGTGAGACTCACTAGGAGAACGGCTGTTTATCTTTCCTTTCAAAATGCTGCCAACAATATTTTCTGAATGGAAGACACCATCTTGTAGCATAAAGGGCCGAAAGGGGTTCTGGTATGGCCGATTGTTGGTGGAGACATTTTGACTATATCTTGGACCTGCCCGGCCTCGCCCAAAATGGCGCCGGTATAAATGGGACTTGTAACTCCTTGCCCGCAAATGCATATCTAGAAAATTTTATTGTAAGTGGCCCTGTCTTATTTTAATTACAAAATGTACGTCCACCGATTCCGCAACTGTTAGACACCTTAGTTCTTGCAACCTAATGGCCCGCTCGTTACGTTCCTCTACAGTGTAAATGTCTCCTCATCATATACGATTTCAGTTTGCTCCGTGGCCGGCCCACGTGGTTATAGGCCCGTATTTGTATACTGACATTTTCACAATAAAGGTTTTTAAAACAAAACACGGTAGTAGTATTTACATTGGTAAAGTTTTTAATTTTAGTCACTGTTTTCGAATCAGTAAAAGGCAAGTGAAATAAAGCAGTCCAATTACATGACGGATAAAAGGTATAATATGTAGGAACGTAGTAAAGATAAATGGTCAAGGGCAGTTGTGTTTTACACTCCTGCAACATAAAGTGATCGATAAGAATCTGATAATCAGGCGTATCGGCGACTAAGACAGCAGGCCGAGTCTCTTTTACTCAACGGCTCCGTCATGGAACGAAGAAACGCCCTTTTTCTCGAAAAAGGAATATATTTTACTTGCAGGACAGTTGTAAATTTTCCGGGAAAGTACATTAGCCTGGAATATTATAACATATATGTTTAAAAAAAAATAATGTTCGAAAACAATAAAAAGCGTAATTTTTAGGTCATATGACCAAGCTTTTCATCATTAAAATAACAAAAGTAAAATGAACCAATGAAAAGTTTTATTAACAAGTCACATGACCTGTTATGCTTACGTTACGCGCTGCGCCCCGGATCACTTCCGGGTGCGCTAACGCGGCGTGTCATATAACGCATTACGCGACAACGTAGGTCAAGAATATAGTCAAAATGTCTCCACCAACCAGCGTTCGGAACACAACCCCTTTCAGCAGTCCAAAAAGTTCTGTTAAATGACAACAGAGGGGACAGGCAACAAGAACCATCAGTCAAAGAGGGGAGGGCAAGTTCTTCTCTTCCGGGTCATGTTGGGGCGCTACCGGAACTGATCGAATTGGTAGTCTACAGTGTTTCTGGATGTTTCAGACTAAAGCTGGCGTCAGCATGAGAGCACTATAATCTCGTAGCTCCGTCGTGGCCATTCCACGAGCAGACATGGCAGCCGCTCCCCACCAGAAGCCTGCGGGAGTCGGGGGCCCCCAAGACTTTTGTAGAATCTTCACGGCTGAGGGGACGCTTTCGAGAATGGGACCCAAGCCCTATCAGGGAAGCGTCCGAGTTCCAAGGTGTCCCAGGGCCATTTTAGTGGACCAGGCCCAAAACCGAAGAGCCGGCCGCCATTTTGAGAGTCCTGTGGCAGCCGCCTATCGCTGCACCGCAAGAGCGGGAGCAACTTAACTACATGGTGAGCGAGACGCTGTAGTCGCAAGAGCGGGCGGTAAACTGCTGAATGGCGGAAGAGGCACAGTGTAGCAAAAGCGGGCGGAATGGCAACTAAAACGGTAAAGGGGCGCCCCACTACAGCGTGTCTTCAGGTCAAACGGATTGTGGGACAAAGTCCAGAATAGAAGAGTCATCAAAAGGCAAAAAGTTCCGCCGGACCCCGGGAGCCGGCCGCCTATGTCGGGGGCGATCTCAGGCTACACCAGTGCTATAAGACTTGGGGAGGGGGTCGGAGCCAAGCGTCTTCTCCGAGTCCGTGCCATCACACCGCCCCTCGGGGGCCTCCGTCAAGCGGTTTAGGGAGGTACCATATAACATTGTTTTCAAATGCAGTCAGGTCCACAAACGACCCTCACTTACTTTGAGAATAGTGAAGCTGCAGTAGGTGGAAATAAGCTTCAGACAGTCTTACAAGCACGGCTTTTGTAAACATTTTTTGATTTTTTTGTATTTTTGCACAGTTTTATATATTTTTTTTGTTTTTGATGGAGGGGAAACAACAAAGCACAGGCATTGAAAAAGGCTCAAACTCAGAACTCTGAACTATGGCACCCAACATCCAGGACTTGCCATCCGGATCTTGGCGCCTTGTGCTGCTTCCGACCTATTCACACATCGGTCCACTACTGACATCATCTTATAAACCAACGTTATGTAAATAGTTATTTAATAAAATGTTTTACCCTGTTTCTTTGCTGGTGTGTTGTCTATATTTTTAATATTTGCATAGGGTTTGTCGTTATTTTGGGCGGGATGGGTGACGGAGCCGAGCTGTCTTGCAGCCCTCATGGTGTGGAGCTCAGTTCATCTCACTATTTTCGTATTTCTCATGAAGGGTTGTTTATAATATTTCTATTTTAGCGAGGTCAAAAAGAGATCCAATTAGTGGCCTACTGATTTTGCTCGATTACTTTTATTTTTTTACACGATTTTTCACGATCTGCAAAGACTAAACAGAGTATTGCGACTTTGTGCTTGTTTGTAAATAGAGAATGAACCAAAGAGAATCAATTGTAAAACAGTAAATGCTTGGATAATAATCAATCAAATGGAGAGACAAGCAGGCAGGACGGATTACAACGGGGGTAAAGGCCTGCGTTAACTACTCTTCACTATCTGCAAAGAGAGAGTACTACTAAGAGAAAAGAGGGGAGGGGGGCAGCGTTCAAAGCACATCAGCGTGCATAAACACGAAAAAGTTTTTATCTATCACGTACTTGACATTTTAAAGCTTTTCATATTTGCTATTAAAAAACCATTGAAATTCACTGAAAAAACCATAGGTTATAGTCGATATATAGTTAGGAATTTGCATTTACAAAACCTTGAAAATTCAATGAAAAAACCATTGGTTTTAGGCCATATATAGTTAGGGATTTGCATTTACAAAACCTTATTTTACTCGCATAAAACCATTGAAATTCCATATATAGTTAGATGCGCTAACTATATATCGCGCACCCGCAATCCACTGCTGATGATGTCACATATTACATCATTCATGACATGGTCAGTGACATCACTGATGACATCACTGATGACAACATCCAGTGACTGTATGTTTCTGTAAAGTTAAAATATGTCTTACATATTGAAGAATGAGTGGATGTATAAATGTCTGGATGAAGGATTTAGTAGGTGCAACTGATTGTATGAGGGAGTGATTAAATGTGTCTCACTGAGTGCATGGGTTAGTGATTAAACTGTAATAATTTGTGCATCATTATATCTGTTGTTCTGTAAACTGCTGCATGTGTTGATCAGTAGCTATATGAGTAACTATATGGGTTATTGATTGGTTGCCCAAGTATTTGTATGGGAGACTGAGTATGTGTGTGAGTGGCTGGGAGGTGTGTGACTCTGTGCATAGATGTGTGAACAGCTGATTCACTAGATGTATGGGTTCAAAACTGCATGTGGAAACAGCTGTATGGGTGGTTGACTGTGTGCATGAGTGTATTGGTGAGTGATTGGATATCTCAATGCTACATGTCAAAGTAAGTACATATGTAAAACACAGTACATGCGAGAGTTGACATATATAAATTACTGTGTTTAAGAGCCAGTGAATGTGTGAGTGGCTGCATGGATCATTGAAAACTTGTATCAGTGATTGTATAAGAGAGTAAATATGTGTTAGAATATGTTTCAATAAGTAAGGTGTGTATAACTGTATAGTTGAGGAATTGGAGGTGTGATTGATTCTTTGCATGACTGTCTAGGTGTATGAGTAACTCCATGGATGAGTGACAATCTGTGAGTGTCTGTTTTCACTGAGTGTATCTAAGGTTATATCAGAGTCTGTAGAGGTTCATCGTATTAACACATGAATGATGTCATCTGTGATGTTGTCAGTGATGTCATTTGAGTTGTCATCAGTGATGTCATCAGTGATGTCACTGACCATGTCATGAATGATGTAATATGTGACATCATCAGCAGTGGATTGCGGGTGCGCGATATATAGTTAGCGCATCTAACTATATATGGAATTTCAATGGTTTTATGCGAGTAAAATAAGGTTTTGTAAATGCAAATCCCTAACTATATATGGCCTAAAACCAATGTTTTTTTCATTGAATATGTATATATATATGTATATGTATATATATGTATATGTATATATGTATATATATATAATTTTTTTTCCCACAAGGTTTAAGATGCCGCACTCAGGAATTGTAAATAACTCTTTTTTTTGGCAAACTCCACAATCAGTCTGTCACACCGACGCGCTTCGGGCACACGCCCTTTCTCACGGTAGGTGGCACTACATTTTTCCTCAGTTATAAAGGCTATGCACTTTGAGCCCGTCCCATGGAATTCTGGGATCGGTAGTTTCTATACATGATTATCACAGGAAAACACCTTAAGTGACAGTAATCAGTATTCTCTTTCAACTCTCTTGTATGACACAATTTTATCATGCAACTGCACCTACGTCTACATTTTTAGCTGCATTCTCATTTCAGGTATAGTACCTAATTCAATAAATCTTACATTTGCAAAATCATGCATACAGTCGTCTTGAAACCGATTGGCCATCTCTTCTTAAGTGAAATTCTCTAGATTTCCTAAGGTGTAGTACCTAAAATTTACAAAATTGTTTTGACACATGGCTAGTTCTCATATCTATGTCAACCCATATGCTCAACACTAGCTTTTTTATATATACAACAGTGGTCCTTTTGGATCTAAAAAATCACATTATCAATTTTTATAATACTTATTTCAAGTTCTTGTTACAAATGTACAAAGAGTTCCTCATCCAGGTTCATCCCTCTCGGGACCTTAGTTTTCATACGGATAATGTATTTCGATTCCAGTTGACGCAGTTTCAGTTTCCGGTTACCCAGTCTTTCATTTTGTTCCACGTTGTCTATTCCAAAGAAATACATTTTCTTCCAATCTCCACCCTGGCATTCGAGCATGTGTTTAGCTGTAGCGTATGTCATGTCTCTATTCTTCACAGCTCTTATATTTTCAAGCATTCTCTTCTTTAGGGCACAGATTGTGATCCCTATGTACATCTGTGCACAGTCACATTGAATTATGTATACTACATATTGAGTAGTACACGTAATTTTTGTCTTTATTGCAATTTGTCGTCCTTCTGGATCCTTGAAGGATTTTGTATTTTTACCAATTTTGCACACTTTGCAATGTCCACATTTGTTAAAACCATTTTGTTGTTCTTCAAGCCAATTTGTTGATTTTTTACTTACACTTTCAAAGTGGCTCCTTACGAGCATGTCTTTCAGAGAGGGTACTTTCCTAAATGATAATTTTGGCTCATTTCCTAAGGTTTTCTTGAGATCTGCATCTTGGTGTAGTAATGGCCAATATTTTTGTACCCATCCTCGTATTTTGTGTGCCTCTTTGCTATAATTTAAGATTAGTCTCGGTGTTTCTTTAGTGATTGTGGTGGCTTGAGGTTTTTGTATTAGAATTTCTTATCTTGTTTTTAGCTTGATCTTTTCCATATTTTTGTTTAGTTCTCTTTTTCTGTATCCTCTCGCTTCCAGTCTGGATGCACATTTGGCGATTTGTGTATTGGCTTCCCCCTCCTTGGAACAGTTTCTTTTCATTCTTACAAATTCTTCAAATGGAATGGTATTTATTACAACATTCGGATGGAAACTTTCAGCATGTAGGATGCTGTTGGTTGCTGTACTTTTTCTGTAGAGTGTGGTGTTAATTTGATCATTTTCAATGTAAACTGTGATATCCAAGTATTCAATTCTGCTTTTGCTTGTGTTGCATGTAAATGATAGTCCCACTTCATTATCATTCAGTTTGGAGAAGTATTGCATGAATTCTGTTTTTGTTCCATTCCATATGAGGAAGAGATCGTCGATATATCTCGACCATAGCATTATTATTTCCAGTTCTTCTTGATTTTCCGGTCCCCTTTACCCACCAACCCATTGTAAGGTTTGCATAGTTTGGGGAGAAGGAGACACCCATTGCACATCCGCATAATTGTTGGTAAATGTTATGATTGAAGAGGAAAATGTTATTGTTCAAGCATGTATTGATCAGGGTTAGCAACATAGCTGAATGTTCCAACTGAGATTAGTTCCTTTGTTTGAGAAAGTGGGCACATGCATTTAATCCTATTGTGTGTTCGATTGATGTGTATAAAAATACAACATCTATTGTAACCAGTAGGAAGGCAGGATCCCAGGTAATGCCAGATAGTATGCGTATGAACATATGAGGCTAGGTTTTTGACCATCGGAGCTTGATATTGGTCCACATAGGATGAAATATTCTCATAGATGGAATCACATGAGGATACTATCGGCCTCCCTGGCTGGTCAATCAGAGTCTTGTGCACCTTCGGTAAGAAGTAGATTGTTGGTATAGTGGGATTTTCTTTCCAAAGGCATTTTATTTCCTCGATGTTCAATATTTTGTGTTCATGCCATTCGTCCAAAATGTTTTTCAATTCTTTCTGCATGGTCTTAATTGGGTTGGACGTTAGTTTTTTATATTTGGACACATCATCTAGCTGACGGTGAGCTTCTTTTATATAGTCGATGGTATTTTGAATGACGATGTTTCCGCCCTTATCCGCGGGCTTTATTATTATTTCCCTGTTTTTCGCCAATGCTTGTATAGCTTCTTTCTCCTTTTTTGTGATATTTTCCGCTTTTTTGTTTCGTTGTTTTTCTAATTTTTCCAGTTCTGCCATCACGGCTTCTGAGAATAAATCTATTTTGTTTCCTGGATATAGACTCAGACAAAATGTCGATTTTGATCGTACATTGCTTTTTTGGTGCATTTTGGTAACCAATCCCATTTCTTGTAGCAGTGTGGTTTCTGATACTTCATCATTCTCATACTCATTGGCCAGATCATACAATACCTTTAGATGCGGTATTAGATCAATCGTTAGTTCTGGTTTCAGTACGTTTGTGGCAGTTATCGGATCTCCTTCTTCCTCTGTTGGTTGTTCTCTTCTTTCTTCCTTGTTGGCATAGATTTTTGCCAATTTGATTTTCCGTACAAACTTGTAAATATCGATTTTGGTGTCCGTATAGTTGAAATGTTTTTGTGGGCAGAAACTTAGTCCTTTGTTTAGAACTTGATTTTCCACTGGTGTTAATGTGTGATTTGACAAGTTTATTATCAAGTTTTCCTTTATTATTGGTTCTTGTTTCTGTTCCTCAATGGATATTGTCTTCCTGTGGCTGCCGCAGTTGTTTTTTGATCTCCTGGTTCTGCGGCGGCTTTTGAATATTTTGTAGTGTTTTTTCCAAAACCGCTGCCTCTGCCTCTTCCCCTCAATTGGCCCTGTGTTCTTGACAGATTTTGATCGAGGTTCACTAGGCGCATTTCCTCTAAAAAAGATAAGTTGGTGTGTTGTTTGAACCCTTTGGGCGTGAATGCTTCACCAATACTCACGTCGGATTCACTGCCGGATCCGCTTATGGATAGGTGTGTTTTCTTTGCCACATTGGATTTTAAGGTGTCGAAGCGTTTCGCAAACGTCAGAATGCCTCCATATTTATAATCGGCTTCGTCCCTTTGAAACTTTCTGTGTTTTCTTTGTTGTATTTCGTCCTCGTATTTTTCGAGGCGATCCTCCATGTCTTTCCGCATTTTCTCTGATTCTTTCTTATCCTTTGTAGAAATTTTGCTTTCCAATTCTTTTATTATATCGTGTGTTTCTTCCAGATCTTTGTCAGCGAATTTGATTAGAATGCGCATCATATTCTTACTACATTGCATATTATTTTCACCCCACTCTAAAAACATTTCAGTTTTAGTATCCGGATAAGTGGGCATCGTAAAAATACGCAGTCCGCGTGGCACTCTATCTACTTCTCTACAGTCTCTTTGAAACATTGTAGCTACTTTTGCTAAGCGTTTGGTTTTGCGTGCCTCCATGGTGAATGATACAATCAATTAAGATGGTATGTCGAGCTATACGGATTTGGTTACATCGAGAGTACGATCGGCTTTACAAATTGTTACTTTTTTCCTGTCAATTAGATTGGTAGAGTTTGCAGTGTACACATTATACAAGAGAACAAATCCCGCTCTAGAGGGTTACGAAGAAAGCCGATTTTCTTCAGCTTTCTCTCCAAAGTTTCTCCCTTTCCAAGTCACTACGAGTACACAGACTTCCCGTAAAGTTTTTACACATCAATCGCTTCACTCACCAAACCGGCTGGCTCCCGTCTATTAACAAGACTTTTATGCGAACTAGTGCCGTACGGCACTAGTTCGCATAAAAGTCTTGTTAATACATTTAATATGAATGTTCAAGTTTAAAAGGAATGTTTAAACTGACTCATGTGGTTCTAAAAAGAAATAGTGCACCACATTGTGGAAACTGAATGCATATTTAATATTGGCAAATTCTTTCTGTCAATGATTAACTGTTTTTTGATAATTGGAATGAAATGATATATGTTGATTTAATGTTCTTTGTATGTCACATGTACATTAGTCCTTTTTTGTTAAGGTCTATTGATGATTAATTCAATGTTTTTTGTATGTTATTTGTACATTAGTCTTTTGTGAAAATTCAGTCGCTAGAGGTTGAGTTGATAATGTTGATTCTCTTGCCTAAAAAATAATCCTCTAAAAAACTGATTCTAAAGATACTGACAAAATAAATTGTCTTGGTAAAACTAATTTATTTAGCTTTATCCATTGTCTTACTGAGTGATTTAGTAATACATCCCGGAGGCATATGTACAATCCCCTTGTTTTATATAACAACGCTATGTTGGCATGACGACAAGAAAAATTAAGGTTTGCATATCCGAACATAAGAGTACTATTTGGTGTCGTAAACAAGCCACACGTCTGACATCACGCTTTTTGGAAGTAGGACATGGCCCGAATGATTTCACCTGGACAGTCCTAGAACAGCCTTTTATACCTGATCACTGCCCTGATGTCTCGACATTCTTGTTCAACAAAGAACAAAAGTGGGTGTACTAGCTGAATAGCGACAAAGAAGGATTGAATGAACCAATACCATGGATGTCTTTATAGGCAGAGGGGGAGGCTGATAAAACTGTAAAAGATGCCCCAGTAGATATTTGTACAATAGAGCCTTGTACATTGCGGAGCTCGTCTCAAACCCAAGAGAGGAACGATTTGGAGGATGATGAGGGGGGTCGGGAGGGCCCAGACCAGGGAGCTGACCTAGACTTGGACAGCTGCGGTGCTGCGGAGGCGGAGGTCATCACTGGTGAAAAATCTGACTTACCAAGTATACAAGTTGCACAAGTTACACAACCCCAGCTAGTTACAATCTTGGATCCTGTAAATACAAGTATTGTAATTCAAGGTGGTGATGAGCAAGATAAGACAGATTTATCAGCTGCGGAATTTAACGAGGATGAGTACGAGGAGGTGGTGGATTCGCTTGCTGGAGGAGGAGAGTTTGAAACAGAGGAAATGGTGGAGGACTCTACGGCAATGGGAGCCGGCAAAATTTCTGGTCTTAAAAAATGGAAGGGGAAAGCTAAGATCAAGGCTAAGAAAGGCAGAAATACGAACCTTAACATGTTAACAACATTGACCTCCACTAGTGCCCGGGAGAAGTTTATTAAAGATCAAAGTCCATTAAGGAAATGGATACAGGCAAAAGGGGGTGTTAAAAGTATGGCCTTGCGTTTATCCGGTAATAACCCTGTAGAGGGAGAAGGTATAAAGACCACTAAAGACACTTCCGTCAACAGCACTATCCCTATCCCTATCTCTCCCGAACCTCTTCAGACTTTTTCAAAAGGAACAGGAGGTGATGATCTGGCGACTACTGGTTCAACTATTATGGGATATAAGAATATTGATTCTCCTCTTTCATCCACCACTACTTCCATTAGAGGAGAGACGGCGCCAGACATAATTCATCAATGTGTTCCTGCCCCCTCGGAACCCCCAACACGAACCTCATTGGATCTGATTCTGACGACACTGCTGGAACATCGGCAAGAGGTCCAACAACATTTTATTCAGTTAAGAGAAGATAACAACAAAATGCAGACCTGCTTGCTAGAAGTTACAAGCAAATTGAATAATGTTACAGTGGAAATTGAAGAAATTCAGCAGAGGGTTGTCACTGTTGAGGAAACTTTAGCTACTACTGTGACCTCTACTAACCAATATGATAGAGATATTGTGATCCTAAAGAATAAAGTTGAAGATTTAGAAAATCGGCAAAGGCGCCAGAACCTGAGACTCTTTGGAGTACCCGAGGGATCGGAGGGTGCGGATGTCCGAACATATATGGTCAAGCTTCTTCCAAAAGTGTTCCCCGTTTTATCTGATTGGGATTGAGACACACAAATACAGCGAGCCCATAGACTACCTATGTTTACCAGAAACAGATAGAGCAAATTTCCACGACCAATATTGATGTATTTAGGTAACTTTCTCTTACGACAAGCGGTCTCTATCAAGGCGAGGCCAAATAAATCAGTGACGGTGGACGATGTAACTTTCTTCGTAAAATCAGACCTTAGTAAGGTTACGATCGAAAAACGCTGGGGGTTACGTAAATTGATTGATCCTTTTAAATCTGTGGGAGCAGTGGTATATCTTCAAGAGCCTGCACGACTCAAAGTTGTGAGAGCTGGGCATACTCATTTATTTACTGAAGTTAAAGAGGCTGAGCAACTGCTCTCTAAGATGGCATCGGATAATTAGATGTTAGATGTTCAGCGGTCATGATCTTACTATAAAAGATCTCTTTTTTTTCTTCTCTTCTGCTCCCTTTTACTTTTCTCATTTTCTTTGCTCCGTCTATGAGTGATATATAGAGGGAGGGGGGTCCTTGAGGAGACCTTGCTGGTAGGCTTCCCATTCATCGGCAGCCGTTGATAGAGGGAGGCTTCCTGGTAGGTACTTGGGGGGGGAGCTCTAGGGGTTGGAGGATAGGGATAGGGGATGAAGTTTGGAGGGGAGGGGGGTTTTCAGGGGGTGAAAAAGATGACACAAGCAGAAAAGATTTAAGGAACAGATTGAGTAAGAAACTGTTTTTTTTAATGACTAAAACAGTTATTCAGAACATATTTGAATTAAGATATGTATCAAGCTAGCTGCTTAGCCTGGAATGTTTCAGGTCTCAACAATAAAAGTAAAAGACAACTTCTATTTGAAGAACTTAAAATGTATAATCCCCATTTTGTACTTTTAAGTGAAACCCATATTCGTTTTCAAGATGGAAAAATGTTAGAACAAGGGGGGTTTGAGCTAATAATATGTACTCCATTAAATGCATCAATCCGGGGAGTGGCTAGAAAAAATCACTTAAGGTAGAAGTTCTTAGAGCTGCTGCTGATAAAACCGGTAGGTGGGCAATTGCACAACTAATGTTATCAAACCGTAAATATATCTTATGTGCTGTGTACGGATCAAATTATGACGATGCGGCAGTCTTTGACCGACTTAATATTGAATTACTGGATTGGGAGGGGGAGCTAATATTAATGGGAGATTTCAACTGTGTAATTAATTATGCAAAAGATACTACGAAGTGCACCCCCTCACAACGTATGCATAAAACAAGGGCTGCCATTTTAGAACGTGCACGCATACATAACTTAAAAGATGTTTTGAGAAATCTCCATCCGACATTGGCTGGATATACTTACTATTCAATACCGCATAAAATGTGCTCCCGCATTGATATGGCTTGGACTACGGATAATATACTTAAAGGTAGTAGATTGGAGATCTGTCCTAAAGTAACTTCAGACCACAATCCCATTCTGTTCGGTTTTAATATTTTATCTAAAAAACAGGAACCCAGGCTATTCTCATGTCCAAGACACTTGCTATCCAACTCCCTATTCATCAATCAGCTGAAAGAACATATAAAAGAATTTTTGGAGTTTAATATTGACTCGGCCCTACCTATTACTGTATGGGATGCTTGCAAAGCAAGTATTAGAGGTTTTGCCCAGCAATTTATTATTCAGCAGAATGCTAATCAAAAAGAGGAGATACGGGGCATTACATCTAAGATCAGGGCCTTGGAAGAACATTTGGCTCAAATTACTAAGCAGGAGGACGCAGGGTTAACTACTAATTTGAATAAAGCAAGGGTGGAACTTAAACTAATTACTCTACGCTGCGAGACCAAAACATTTCTTAGGGACAGAGTTAGTACTAAGCTGCACAAGTATAAACTTTCACAATATGAGCGCGGTGACAGAATCGGCAAAATTCTCGCCTATAAGGTTGCAGATGATAGAGCTACCTCTTTAATTAAGAGCATAAGAGGAACCGATGGAATTAGTTATACTCTACCCGAGCAGATTCTGCAACAATTTGTTAAATATTATACTAAACTATATACCCCAGAGAATTTACCTCCGATTGAATCTATTCAAAGGTACATTAGAAATAATTGGTTAGTAGAAACAGATACAGAAGCGATGGAAAAATTGGAAGAAGATTTTAGCCTTGCTGAATTGAAATTAGCTATCTTTTCCCTTCCATCCGGGAAAGCCGCTGGGGATGATACACTTCCGATTGAAATATACAAAAGCTGCAGTGAGGGAGCTTCTTCCTTTTCTTTGTTCAATCATAAATCAAATAGGGATACTAGTAAGGCTCCGAGTTCTTGGAATACCGCTAAAATCATTTTCTTTCTAAAAAAGAATAAAACACCTTCAGAGTGTGGGTCTTATAGGCCCATTTCCCTGATTAATTCATATGCCAAAGCATATGCTAAATTAATTGCTACAAGACTATCTCCTCTTATGCCCAAACTAGTTAGCCAACATCAACACGGTTTTGTGGTAGGGAGAGACACAACATTGCACGTTAACATGGCTATCACTGCGTTTGATGTTGCTGCAACAAATTCCTCCCCACTCGGCATGGTATTACTCGATGCTAAAAAAGCATTTGACCGAGTGGGGTGGGAATATCTTTGGGCTACTCTTAAAGAAATTGGTTTTAAAAAACACTTCCTAATGAAAATACGAGCACTTTATGATTGTCCAAATGCTATAATAGGGTACGATAATCTGCTGTCATCTAGATTCCCAATTTTAGGAGGGACACGTCAGGGGTGCCCGCTATCACCTCTTTTATTTGCTCTTGCTATGGAGTCCTTTATTAATGCTATACAATCCCAGGAACGTATAAAATCATTTAACTTTGGCACTAATTCACTTAAAATTACAGCATACGCTGACGACTTGGCGATTTATACAACAGATGTCGCAGAAGCCATGGACGGAATTATTAAAGAAGCTGACGCCTCTGGTGCAGTATCGGCCTACAAATTAAATATAAATAAAACACAAATCATAGTTAATTATAAACCACGGATTCCAGTTGCTGGCATATGCCACACAGCTACCTACTTAGGTATTCAAATTACATCCAACATCAAGTGTATTATTGCACTGAACTATGATGTTTTATTAAAAGACACTAGCATTCTTCTTAAAAAATGGCATAAGGTTCCCCTAAACCTTATTGGTCGAATAAATCTCATCAAAATGAACATTCTGCCAAAGTTTCTGTATTTATTTAGGTGCATTCCTTTAAAAATTAACAAATTATTCTTTAGAAAACTTGATGGCATTCTAGGCAGCTTTATATGGGGGTTTAAAAAAACTGCAGATTAATATCTACCTTAAAGTTACCATTCAGTAAGGGTGGCCTTAACTTTCCAGACTTTCGAACTTATATTTTTTGCATCTTTTTTGGGACGTCTACATAGTCTTTTTAATTCCAATAATCCTTATTACTTTCACCAATTTATGCTTGGTACCAACTCTATTCAATTCCTTGCTAGAACCAATGATCCAAACTATTTTAAAAGAGTAAGGTTTAAGACCGCTAAAGACATAATAAATATATGGGATATAATACTGGTGCTCAACAAAACGTTAATCTTTCACCCTGATTTAACTCTCTGGAACAATCCCGGTTTACCTGGTATTTTCAGTGACTTAGGGTGCAGGATTTGGTCCAACTTAGGCATAACCAAACTGGGCGATTTATACGGCTCCTCAGGCTTGTTAGAGTTTGAAACACTTAGGATACTATATAAACTACCGGGGCATGCATACTTTAAATACATACAAATCTGAGATTTCCTTATTGGAAAACTAAAGCTTAAAAAGATCTCAGATTCCGATTTTTGGATTTGTATGTATGGAGGAGGCAGGAAGAACAAAGCTACGATCAGCCAAGGGTATAAATGTTTGTCAATATAAGATAGATGACTGCCCTAAATTGGCTCAGAAATGGACCTTAAAATTTACGACCGGTATTTCATCTAACATTATTTTTACATTTTTAAATAATATTGATACTTTAGTTCATTCATCCAGTTTAAAACTCCAAGCCTATAAGACCATCTGCCAGCTTTATTACACCCCGCAACAATTTTTTAAATGGTCTTCTAATAATGTTCATAATGATAGTACGAAATGCCCAAAATGTCAACTACAGGCTGCTGATCTAGAACATATGATTGTTTCATGTCCGGTTTTGTTTTCATTTTGGGATAGTTTAGAAAATATTCTGAAACAGAAACTATTAATTGACACATCATTACGACCTGAAATGATTCTTCTTGGTACTCAACCTACTATTTCCCCATTTCGAGATGTTGTTTTTATTTTGTTATCTTGCGCAAGATTGGTTATTGCAAGGGCATGGATCTCGGACCAACCACCTCATGTGAACGAATGGTGGTTTTTGGTGAAGGAGATATATGATATGGAATTATCTTTAGCTAGGAAAAGGGGTGATAAAGCACTTAAGAAAATAGATAGAATATGGGGATGTCTTTTTACTCGTTCAAATATGAATTGATTTAATTAAGTGTTATGCCTACCTTGATATCTTATTATTTGTCTCTTAGATGATATATGAATTTGCGTTGATTACTTGATGTCTTTTTTTTTCTTTTCTTTTTATGTATTACTCTCTGTATTTATTAGGAAGAAGTTCAAGACGCAATATGTACTGATCAAATGCATTCTTGTTTATACTTTTCCTTTTGTTTCTCTTTTTTATTAACTATCAGCTGCTTGTGTTATCAATAAAAAAAGGTTTAAAAAAAAAAAAAGGATACATTGACCATGTGCAGCAGGGTTGGTAACAAGGCCTAAGGCCATGCACAGCAGGGACAATGGTTGGTATTGATTAAGTGAATAAAAACCCAGAAAACCCCTGAAATTCACCAATTATTATTTGCAGTTTATATCATAACTTAGGCCACACACGATGCTGAATACACTGTAGTGGCACAGGAAAGAAAAGCTGATGACTAAGAGAACAACATAGTGTGAGATATATTGTGTCTTAAATATCCTATGGCCTGGGATGGAGGGTGTAGCAACCCCCTTGAAAACACTTGCCATGGGCCCTACCCATTTTCTCCACCTCTCTATAAACATGTCTCCTGCCGCACTACTAGTTGGGGGATGAAGTCCCCTTGGATCATGAGGGTCCTTGGGGGCCAACTAGTCCTCCTGTTACGTCTGGTAATACCCACATAGCTGGATTGATGAGAGGTAAACAGAGGCCACGCCACATTTTTCCACCACTCTGAAAGTGCTGCTTGGGGAAGAAGTCCATTTTAGTCCTAAAGTGGCAAGGGAACCTCATCCACCCACCAGCAGTGCTCCGGGAGCCACGTTTGCAGAGTGGTGGATTAAGGGGGCGTGGCCTCCAACCACCTTCCTGAAAGCAGGAGCCAGCATTGCTAACATGCAGCTCCCTAGATCCCAAAGCAATGTGTCTGTTTCCCTGTTCGCTTCACAGCAGGCAGGGAAACAGACACGTGCTATGATTTCAGAGAGTGAGAGCATTTTCTGCAAAAGCAGAGCAGGTTTGCTATGGCTTGGTGGGAGCTGTGCTCCTGCCAAGCTATAGCAAATTGTGATGTCCTGGGGGTGGGCACCCTGGGACATTGCTGGAGCCGGCCCTGAGGAGGTGGGGGTCCCCAGGGCTATGAAGTGCTCATCGAGAGGGCCCGCGTAGCCTCGCTCCATTGTGATTTAAGCCCCCAGAGAGGTGTGGTCCCAGGGGTCCGCAACAGACCCACTTAAATATTGTATTTGTATCTTTGGGGCTGCTTGACAAATATTTGTACCATTTTGAAATGGTCCACCCGCTTCAGCTGCTGTGTTGAAAGTTTTGGGGTGATTTGCCAAGCAGGGCCGAGAAAAAGGAGGGGCCCCAAATGCTTTTTCTCCATGTTAATTTCCATAGGAAACTGTTGACACAGCTACAGCCCGAACTGCTGAACACATTTATATCAAAATTGGCAGAAAGGTAGCTTTTGGTCCAGAGTGCACTCTTTTACTTAAATTGTGTCAATTAATCAATCAATCATGGCATTTGTAAAGCGCGCTACTCACCCGGGAGGGTCTCAAGGCGCTGGGGGAAGGGGTGTGTTACTGCTGGAACAGCCAGGTCTAGAGCTGCTTTCTGAAGGAGAGATGGTCCTGGGTTCACCGAAGGTGGGTGGGGAGGGAATTCCAGGTCCTGGCTGCCAGGTAGGAGAAGGATCTTCCTCCAGTGGTGGCTCTGCGGATGCGTGGTACGGTGGCAAGGGCGTGGCTGGTCGATCGTAACTGGCGGGTGGGCGTGTAGAAAGTCATGCGGTTGTTGAGGTACTTGGGGCCCAGGTCGTGGAGAACCTTGTGTGCGTGGGTGAGGAGCCTGAACGTGATTCTCTTGCTGACGGGGAGCCAGTGCAGGTCTCTCAGGTGTCCGGTGATGTGGCTTTGTCGGGGGATGTCCAGGATGAGTCGTGCGGAGGCGTTCTGGATGCGTTGGAGTCTTTTTTGAAGTTTGGCTGTGGTTCCGGCGTAGAGGGTGTTCCCGTAGTCCAGTTGGCTGGTGACGAGAGTCTGGGTGACGGTCTTCCTGGTTTCAGTGGGGATCCATCTGAAGATCTTGTGGAGCATGCGCAGGGTGTTGAAGCACGAAGATGAGACGGCGTTGACTTGTCTGGTCTTGGACAGGGAGGAGTCCAGGATGAAGCCCAGGTTGCATGCGTGGTCTGTTGGCTTGGGAGCGGTGCCCAGGGCCGGGGGCCACCAGGAGTCGTCCCAGGCGGAGTGTGATGATCCCAGGATGAGGACTTCCGTCTTGTATGAGTTCAGTTTAAGGCGGCTGTTCTTCAACCAGTCGGCTACGTCTTTCATCCCTTCGTGTAGGTTGGCTCTAGCGGTGGTAGGGTCGTTGGTGAGGGAGAGGATCAGCTGGGTGTCGTCGGCGTAGGAGATGATGTTGAGGTCGTGTTGGCGTGCGATGGCTGCGAGGGGGCTCATGTAGACGTTGAAGAGGGTTGGACTGAGTGAAGATCCTTGTGGTACGCCGCAGATGACTTTGGTGGCCTCGGATCTGAACGGGGGGAGGCAGACTCTCTGGGTTCTTCTGGTGTGTAAATCCGTTCAGTAGTTGCAGAGAAATGTAAACATTTCTCAGATATACAAATAGGGACATGGAGGATCCGCGAACCATCCCAATCTCGAGCCTTCGATCTGATTGGCTGCCAACGCTTCAAACCAGGAGTTGTTGGCAGCCATCGTGTGACCCGGTTGAATCAAGTCATGAGTTAAAAGGTCAAAAAACTTCAAAAAGTAAGAAAAGATCCCAAAAAAGCATTTTTTTAAAAAAAAGGAATCTGGTGGGATTTGTGTTGGATCAGCAAATCTGGCTGAAAAGTTTTAAAAAAAGAAAGTGCTGACTCCCGAGCTTTCATTCTCTTTAAGCCCCCTGGTGGACCAGGTCCCGGAGGCAATTTTTAAAATAGATGTGAGGGCCAGGATGCGCATTTGCAGAGTGGTAGAGAAGAGGGTGCGGCCTGCGACCACCTCTCAGCAATCCCACTATGTGGAGCTTACTGGAGGGGGCGTGGATTGCTATCAGAACTCAGCAATCCTGCTGTGTGGGACTTACTGGAGGTAAGCAGGGGTAGTTGACCCCCAAGGACAACCTTGGGGCCAACTACCTCTTGTGTTACCTCCAGTTAGTCACTGGCAGTTCACCGGAGCTGAACATTGGCAGTCCATGTGTTGGGGGTGGTATTGGTGGTGGTAAGATCCTGGCTTGAACAGGCCTGTTCATGGTCAGAAAGATTCTAAAACTTCGGTATTTCTCCCCCTCTTCTAGAAGGAGTTCAACTGATGCCACATCCCCGGTCCAGGACATGGGAGGCACCTCTTGGGGATGATGAACTCACTCCAGCAGAGACCAGCAGGGCCCAGGCAGGTCCAGTTGCAGGTCTAGTGTAGCAGGTCAGTTGCAGTGAGGTCTCTGGAGTTTGTTGTGTCCCTGTAACTCTAACTAGCCATCATTAGAGTCATTCAGGTTGCCTGAGATAAAGGGTGCAGATCCAGTCTTCTTTTTCAGACAACAAGGCAGACCTCAGGCAGCAGGACAGTCCTCTGGTAGCAAGGCAGCCCTTCTTCTCTAGTGTCCACAAGTCCAGTGTGTGCACTGAAGAGTGGGTCAGATGCTCACATTTTTATATCTTGTGCTAGCTTTGAAATTGGAGACACCTCTGGAGTTTTCTCCCACAGAGAGTTTTAGATTTTTTGCCTCCCCATTCTGGCTCTTATCTGTCTGTACTCTCAATAAGCCAGTGTGAAGTTCTTTGTGTGTGATTTGAGGTAATGTTTTGAAGTGCATGTAGGGTTGTGCACAGCTCCACCCCTATTTGGCTTTGGCTGGCCTACCCTGCCAGCACCCAGGCCCTCTATTGTGTGGCTGTTGGACTTGGCCCTTTTTCCAGGGTCCTCCCTAAACTTTTTGCCTTTCTCCTAGCCTTTTTTCTGACATGGTGTTGGTGGTTTTAGGACTCTGGGCACTTTAGCACTGCTGTCCAGTGTAAAGTGTGTGTGTGCTCTGTGCAATACAAATGGTAAAGATTGGTCTACACCTGTTTGGCATATTTAATTTACCTGTCAGTCCCTTGTAAAGTGGTATCTCATATACCGGGGATAGTAAATTAAATGCTACTGGTGAGCTTGCAGCGCTGATTGCGCCACACCAAATTAGCCATGCAAACCTATCTCAGGCCTCTGCCATTGCAGGGCCTATGCGCGCAGTGTTACAGCCGCTGTGACGTGACACCTAAAGTGTGTGCCATGTCTGTGACCCCCCTTTTACTGCATGTCAGTCACCCCTAAAGTAGGCCCGAGCTAGCTCTATGGGCAGGGTGCATTGTAGGTAAAAGGTAGGACATGTACCTTAAGTGTGTGACATGTCCTGGTAGTGAAAATGAGCCATTTTTGTTTCTCACTACTGTGAGGCTGCCCTCCGATAGGAATGCATTGAGGATTCCCTGGTAAGTGTTTCAGTGGTAATTCCTGATATGAGAGGAGCAGGGTGGTCAGGTTTGGTATGTTTGGTATAGTAATAATAAATGCTACGCAATGGTGTGCGCAGATTTATTATAACTACTTTAGAAATGCCACTTTTAGAAGTGGGTATTTCTGTGTGCTATGTGTCTGCCTGATGTGAATTGCATGTCTGGCTTTGGAGTGACAGGTGTGTGTGTGTGGCTCCAGGAGGGGCTGGGTGAGTCAGCCTAGGCTGAATAGGGCTATGTATTTGTAGTAGTGGGAGGAGTAGTCCACTGACACAGAATAGACCTGTGCCTGCCTATGTGAATGCTAGCTCCGCCCCCCTGTGGTGTGTCTGATGGCAGAGCACCCATCTCACAAAGGAGGGCGTGAGCACTGTATACAAAGTGCTCCACACTCCCCAGAATGAGTTAGGAATGCTGGTATAAGTACTGGGGTTTTGACCCCATAAATCTGGTTGTTCCTGTGCTTTCCTTGTGCTTGGGGCTTGTTGCTGCTTTCCCCCAGGAGGTACCACCACAAGGAACTGCCTCCCTGCTGGAGGGCCCTGTGTGCTGGCTTGCCTGGTCCTAGCTTTGCCCCTTTAACTTTGAGGACCCTAGCGCCTCGTGAGCGCTAAAACTCAATTACCCGGTGCAGGACAGAAGGATCCCTGCAGGCTCCTGTACCCTTGAGCCTCTGGTGTGGGCTTGTGTTGTAGCAGCTCAGCCCTGGGAAGTGCTGCAAGTTTTGCACCCCTGTGCTGCCAGGAGAGGAGCAGGAGCCCACCCGCATTAGCGTGTTCCCCGGAGTGTGAGCATTGCAGAGGAGCGGGAGCCCACCCCGCATTAGCGGGTTCCCCCGAGTGTGAGCATTGCAAAACAGCGGGTGCCCACCTCGCACTCGTGCTTATTTGGATGGCAGGTTCCCACCCGCATTGGTGTAATTCTAAAGCGGGACCCCACCTCGCATTTGCCCGAAAGAAAAGAGGAGCCGCTGCTGAGCACTAAGCATGGGCGGAAAATCCGTTCCGCTCGTGGATTTTGCGGATTTTCGGTAAATTCGCAATCCGCAAATTTACCGAAAATCCGCAAATTTGCATGCAGCGGATTTTTTTTTCTTGGTGATACAATTTTGCGGCGTGCGGTGTAAGTTCGCAATTGCGAACATGTAGGTGCGGCGGGCAGCAACAATCTTGCACTCGCAAAATTACAAAAATTGCAATTCTGCCAAGTAATCTACTAGCAAGCAGCATAGACCTTCTGAAAATGATGATTTTTATCAGAATAACTCCTCAGGTTGACATTTGCCTGCACTTTTTTGGATTTGAGGCCTTTTGATTTTCTTTGGATAACTTTTGGATTAGAAATCAAGTTTCTCATATAAGCTTGTTTGGGGCATTACAGTTGCTGTAATGCTGTTCTGCAGAAAAACGAGTTTTGCAATAGTGAAAGCATTCAGCAGGTTCAAAAGTTCAAACTCATCATTAGTAACCATTCCCTGTAGTGCTTCCTGACAAGGGCCCCTCCAGAGTTCAGTTGCTAGTTGCAACAATTGTATGACCCTGCTCTGACCCTCACAGCAGGCTCATAGAATAGCTACAAGTAGGCCACAAAGGTCCTGGAAAAAAAATTGCACTGCAACAGAAAGCAAATTACAGATAAGGAAGCAGGTGCCAGACTCGAATTTTAAAACAGTGACACATTAATAAATCAACCCCAAATTAATTCATGTCAGTTGAAGCAGGCAGGTGTGCTTGCTTTTTCCCCCCATAATCTACAGTGATGATGAACCAGAGGGTGGCATTGATGTACCAGAGGGTGGCATGGGTGAAACAGAGGGTCGCAGGGGTGAAACAGAGGGTGCTGGGAACCTGTGATGATGAACCAGACGTAGAAACAACATAATCGTGACCGTTGCGAGCCGACATGTAAGTTCGCAATTGTGAACTGGTACAAAACCCTCGCGAACTGGCAGAAATCCTTGCGAACTGGCAGAAATCCTTGCGAACACAAAAAAAAAAAAAATCCGCAAATTCGCGAGAATTTGCGGATTTTGCGGATTGCGAGTTCGCAAATTCGCAAAATTCGCGAACGCCAGATTCGTAAAATTCGCCCATGCTTACTGAGCACAGCGACCAGGACGCCAGGCATGTTTCCTGGTTGTGGGCGGGGCTAATACACAGCCCACCAATCGAAGTGGGCCGGGAGAGGAAGCTCATTTGGCTGCCAATGTCTCGAGACTAAAAAGGAAGCCAGGCAGGCTGCCTGGTTGTAGACGGGCCCAGGGAAGTCGGCGTGTGTCTACATGGTTCTCCCGTGAGGAGAGGGAGAGCCCCACGCATTCACCAATGACCGGAGGCCAAGGCACATTGTCTGTGCCTGCCCTCACCCTGACAAAGAAGACCGGGGCTGATCCAGACAAGCCCCAGATGAGTTTGGATCCCACATGAAGCAGAAGACTTGAGGAATCCTTCGTGGCCCCGGTGAGTGGGGTTTGAATCTGCGCCTTGTTGGTGCTCACAAAGCACTGTGGTGTTTAATGTCAGTGCCTTCCTAACTCCCCACAGCTGTCCCGCCGGACAGTGGGCAGCTGCAACGTCAAGGGCACCACTTTGGCCATATACAGCAGCTGCCCCGAGTGGTAGTGGGCAGCCGCCCTTACCGGAATCTCTCATGGTGTGTGTGCTCTAAATTTGGGGTCATTTTTCAGAGAGAGGAGCACGAGACGGAGGGGCTCCCCGGGCACAGTGGTGCCAGCACCCATTTCCCCGGCTGCACTGCAAGAGGGCGGGCAGCTGCAACACTGGGGCATTCTGGTTTTATTGAGAGAAGGGGGTGAGGTGCACCCCAGCGCATTGCGCACTTGGGCTATGCTGCTCTGGCAGCCAGAGGGCTACTGGAGAAGCCCTATCTTTGCACCCTGACATTTGCGACAGAAGGCATTTGAGCCCCAGAAAAGGCCAGTTGGCCTGTGGATCAGGTTTATGTTGGTTGGGCGCAAAGCCCTAATGTGGTGTCTACTGCATGATGTGATTTATGCCTACTGTTATTGTCTCAAGGTGATACCTATTGCATAATGTGTTTATGCTTATAGGGTTATTGCATAATGTATTTATGCTGGTAAGGCCTAATGCGTAATGTGTTTATGCTAATGAGGTTAGGGCCTAATGTGTTTATGCCTAATGTCATGCTAAGATATTTTAGGATGGTGTCTATTGCTAATGTGATAATGCTGAGGTCATTATGGTACTAGCAGTTACTGGTTGTGTTTTATATTTACTACCTGCATTCTGATGGTTCTGACCGTGGCCCTTTTGGCCTAGTCCTGTATATAATACCTTGCGAATATTGCCTAGTGCCAGTTGGCATAGTGTATATGTGTGATTGTGATTCTAATGAGTTTTGGATAATACAAAGGCTTTTTTTATATAACCTTGAGTGGAGATTCTTTTGTGGTGTGCCTAGTGTGTTGCTGCTGTGTGTGTGTGTTGCGCAAACATTTTACACATTGCCCCTGGGATAAGCCTGACTGCTCGTGGCAAGCTACCAAGGGGGTGATCAGGAGTTATCTTCGGTGTGTAACTTCCTTGCCCTGACTACAGTGGTGGTTTCTGCCTGGCTTAGGTGCATGCCAGAGCCAACCAGAAATCCCATTTCTAACAGTGGCTGTCTGAGAGAAATACACTAAGGAAAAGTGGCAACTACACCTAGTCATGCGACCCAGGAAACAGGCTGCAGGCACCAAATGGTTAGTATAAGAAAATGTCAACATGCTAAAAGTTTTACTAAAAATTTCCGAAAATGCTGTGGTAACAAATGATGGATAGAATGCTGAATAAATCAAACATTCACCCTCAGTCAAGAGATATGGGTTCAATCCATCGTTCTTTTGCTCACTATGCCACCCCAATTTGGGCCCAGCCATATGCAAATCAGTCTTGACCCTGCTCCTCAGGGCAACAGTCCAGCCCCAACTGCAAAGTAGGGTCCTCCCTGGACCAGTAACAAGCATCCTGGGACTGGTTTCGGGGTATGACCCCTCATCAGCCACGGTAGCTTGAATCCAGCGAGCAAGGGACTCAAGTCGCGGCATACCCATCCCACTTAGGGCAAAAAGTGCTGATGCAACAAATGATGGACAGAATGCTGAATAAAACCAACATTCACCCCCAGTGAAGAGATCTGGGTTAAATCCATCAATCGTGGAGAGGTGTGGCTCAATGATTAGAGCGGCAGGCCCTGATGCAGAGGTCTAGCCCGGGACCAGGGTTCAATTCCCCGCCTCGGCGGGTCTTGGGCCCAAAAATTCCACGGACCTGATAATTCTCGCCTCGGTGCCTATTCCAATCATGGAGTCCCACTCTGCAACTCTGGGCAATAGCTTGCTTAATCTCCACAACAGCCTCCCCAACGCTAAGGATGCCTGTCCTCCACCTTGGGGGTGCCCAGGAGTGGACGCCTCACAGGGAAAGCCAGGATGGGTTCCACAGCGGTATTCGTACAAGCGCCTTGAGACCCTTGCGGGTGAGTAGTGCGCTATACAAGTACCAATTTACATTTCTTTTGCTCACTACGCGACCCCAGTTTGGACCCAGCCATATGCAAATCAGTATTGACCTTCTCCTCATGGGAACAGTCTAGCCGGAACTGTCAAGCCGGGCCCTCTCTGGATCGGAAACAAGCATCCTGGGACTGGTTTTGGGGTGTCACCCCTCATCAGCCAGGTTAGCTTGAATCCAGTGGCACAGTAAGGGGAACCAAGTCTGGGCATACTTATCCCACTTAGGGCAAAAAGTGCTGCAGCACAAGGTAAAGAGGTTAGATCTGCCAGAAAGGGGTTTCTTGGCAGACCATACATTGGCATCATAGACAGGTAGGTAAGGGTTTGCATCATGTGAGTACGCTAGATTCTTATAATATTGTATTTGTATGCATATATAAGTTGACACAACAAGATAGTTGAACTGTTTTTTTATTAATTGTTTTGACACACATTATAACGTTTGTCTGCTTCTGTCTATTAATCAATCCAGCACATATTTTCTATACAAGCATGACTTTGGTCCAATAAATATGTAAAACACCCCTTTGGGTATTCTTTCTACATTTCTCTGAGAGAAGGAGAGCAAAAGTGACTGAGTGAAATGCTGTAGATCTGTCACCACGGTTCCTGAGGGAACAGGGATGTCTTTTTCTGTAGTTACCAGAGCTGTTCGCTCTCTGTCTTAGTTTTTGGGGGCTAATTGTGGCACTGTGAGCTAGCTAGTTCCAGGTGCAACATATCCTGTCGGGTGCATGGGATCAGTCTGGCACCATACTAAGTTTGTCGTCCACAAACACGCAGTTCCTACTGATTAGTGGAAACTACACAACATGGTGAAAGTTTGATTTGTTCAGCATTCCGTCCATCATTTGTTTGTGCAGCAACTTTCTAAAAAAGGGTTTTCCAGAATTGCGACCTAAAATCCGAATTCATCCTTAAAATTTTTTTTTTAATTACAATTCCTCAAATACTAAAAATGACATTCCTACCTGGTCCCAAACAAAAGGTATCAATTATTAAATGTAATGTTAGCCCAATGTTATCCTACAGGACAGGTAGGCATTGCAATAGTGAAGCACAAATGTGAAATACTAGGAGTTTTAAAGCTTGAAGTTTTAAATACAATGCACCCTGCCCTATGCGCTGTTCAGAGGCCTACCCTAGGGGTGACAAATGCATTAAGAAGGAATGTTCTAGGCCTGGCATTTTATTTTGCCAGGTTAAAAGAGCAGTTTAAAACTGTACATACAGGCTTCAGTGGCAGGCCTGAGACATGTTTTAAAGCCTACTTAAGTGGGTGGCACAATAGGTGCTGTAGGCCTGCTAGTATCATTTAATTACCCAATTTTACCATGCTTAAAGGAGAGAGCACAAGCACTGGTTAATAGTGGTAAAGTATGCAAAATCCTAAAGCCAACAAAACTAGTTTAGCAAAACAGTGGGGGGGTGGGGGGTGGGGGGGGGAGAAGGCAAACGCTTTGGAGGACTACCTCCCAAGGGTGTCGGGTCTAACACAGTTTAACTGCATTTTTTGTTTTCCCTGGGTTCCACAAACTCCAGATATGGTGTCTATCAGTGGCACCTTTGGTGTTCCCTGAGAATAGGAAATTCTCCATTGGTATGCTCTCGAAGTTAGGACCTTGACCCCTTCCATTTAAGTTGTGGCTGGTGGCAGCTGCTTTTTGTTAATAAGGACCAAACTGCACCCATGGGGGTTTCCTTCTGGCCTCCTCATTTAAAGTTAGCTCAGACACAAGGTTGATGGGGACCTCTCCGTGTTCTTTCATTTTTAAATGAAATGCTTACGAACATCCTCTGCAGCCATTACTCACATAGCCCTTTGTGAACATTAGAGTACATGAGAACAGTAAAAATGCATTTCAAACATTATGGTAGCCCTACCATTGGGGACAACGCCAACGTTTCACAAACATTTAGTTTTGTAAAACAATTACATTGTGCAAGATGGAGGATGAGCGCTTGTCATAAAAGGCAACAAATTTCCTGATCAGCAAGAATCCACAGTACTTCCCAGATGTTGCTTCTGGAGTGGTCACCTGGAGCCCGTGCAGATATAGCAGGAAAGACTCCTTAAATGCCAGATTCGAGGGAAATGTAACACCAGCCTGACTGACTGGTCCAAAGAAATTCCGGACTGCATTGGCCAATGACTGGGCATTGGATCATTGCCAAATTTGTGAATATAACTTGGGCTGCACAGGACTTTACTATGTATTTTTTAAATGTGGACTTGTGTACACCATGTGTTACCAAATAGTACCCAGGGTGTACAGCAAGCATGTTGCCCACAGTCTTCAAGCTGAGGCTCTGTGTGCCTCCTCTTCCGTTGACCACCTGTCCAGCAGGAATGAAACAGCCAACCAGCAGTGGCGTAGCAAGGGGCTGGTGCAAGGATGGAGGGCGGCCTGCCCTGGGCTGTACTCATTTAAGGGGGCGCCGGCCTCCCCCCTGGTCATACCTGCGGCCGCAGGCCGGCAAAACGCAGAAAGTTTCAAACCCCCCTCTACTTACATTCGGCGGTTGCGGGCGGCAAAAGCAGGGACTGCCGCCCACGGCACAAGGCCTTGCTAGGCAACAGCCAGCCAAGGAGTTCCATAATGAAACAGAAAGCCTGAAGTTAGTCTGAGCCCACCACGCTCATCGCCCTGGGATGGAGGTGGGCTGCTGGGGATTCAACCTAGGAAGACACCAATGTTCATGAACATTGCTGAACCCATATACCTTACCAGTGATGGACAGACTGTCCAAAAATCATTTCCTGACAGTGTAATTGACAGTGTTCACTCGGTGAGGCAGAAACACCCCTTAATAGCAGCTTTTATCTTGACCAATTGTATTGTTGCTCTCTCCGATCTGCTTTGTGCGGTGGTCTCTAGCACTGATCTGGTGTGGCAGATGAATCAGGGCATTCCAACCCTTATATTATTTAATGCAAACTGTTTGCACTGTTTTGAAACCTTTCCAGTTCTAGGTACATTCTATGCTTCATGAACAACAAAGCTTTGCAATCAGTAGAACATTTCAAGGATACCGAACGATGTTTAGCTACTGACCATGGTGCTTACATCTGCTTTTACTCTTGCCTGGTAATCTCGCACAGTATCAGTTTTGTTTTTGTGAGATTATCGGATCATTTTACTATTTAATAAATGAATGAGTGTGTTGTGTAGTATTGTGTGTTTTGTAATTTCTATTTGTAATGTGTTTATACTGTTAAACGTATTTAGGTTTATTGTGTTACTATGAAGAGTTCTGTACATTCAGGCCTTGTCTCGCCTTCTACCATGGTTATTGGGACATCCAATAATGGTCTGAGTCTGGAGTCATGGTGTAGAGGTTGGAAATTATAAAAGGATCTCGATATCATCTGCTTACAGAGGATATGAATACCAGAAGGACGCGATGATGTCACGGAGGGAAGGCATGTAACGTGAGAAGAGGAGGGGACCCAGGACATGGGCTCTTCTAGTCACCATCCAGATGGTATGTGAGGATGGGGAACTATAACACTTCAGCATAGGAACAAAGCAGCTAAAATGAAAAAGAAATATTTAGCTTATTGCTTTTGTGTAAACTGTTAATTGCCCACCAGTTTGTAAATAATCAGAATTAGAACATTGGAATGTTGGGAGCTCCATTGAAAACAATGGAGTGCTCATGGGTTTATAATGGCTGGTATAAGCCTGGAGCTCCAACATTCCAATGTTTCTTTGTTCACAGCTCTGGCTGCGAACAAAGGCTTCAGGGAGCCTGAGGGGATTCCATTACCCTCACGCTTCCAAAAGGCTCTTTATTTTTTTTAGAACATTCTGTCCTCTAGTGAAAGAATGTTCTAATAGCCTTTTAGCCCTTCGTAGATGGGCTATACTGCTATTAAAGTCCCTCGCCTTCGGCTCGGGGCCTTTAACGCTGGAGAGGGCCTTTAATAGCCGGTATAGCCCTCTACGGCCAGCTATAAGGCTATATTAATGTGTATTGAACTGTAAATTCACCAATATACTAAAAATAATCAATTGAGCAATATGTCTCTGTTACAAGAATTGTATATTAACCTTGCGTAGAAACGCTTGAAACACAACATTGACGAGCCAGATAAGTCCTTTGTTTGCTTGCAACAGGCATAGACTGAGCACAGCATCGGGTTTCTTACTGATGTTTTATTCAGGCTGACTCTGTTTTTTTTTCCTTTCCGATTCATCTTTAGTTATCATAAATTATTACTGTAGATTGATCATGACGCACATGTTGTTTTCAAAGACTATTTATTATCCAACAAACAAGTTCACTGGTGTTTTACCAGTGTGCTAGTTCTGAATATAAAAACTGCGATGCATGAATAGTCTTTTTATATTTGTAAAATAAGTATAAATTAGTTCACCGTTTTATAAACCTCCTATTTTTATTCATTATCAATGTTTATGGAACTAAACATTGCAATCAAAGAAGGCTTGCTTTAATTCTAACAGCTAAATATGCTAACGAATTACGTTTCATTTGTTGGAGTCCTAACATGTGAGAGGCATTTATGTCTGGGCAAAACACCCCAATATGGTTATTGCAATAGGAAGGTGGTTTATTTTTGACACACACACCAATGTGGAAATACCTATCAGTCAAGCCAATGCCCAATGATTTACTGCATTTATGTTTGAGAGTTAGCAACGGTGTGTGCTAGTGGTAAGCGGTCACAGTTTTTCTATATTATAATGATGTATTTTAAATGTATGTTTGTGCTTTTATGAGTATAACTCTTGAATAAAGCTTTGATGATGATGCTATATTATAATGTGGCAGTACTGCAATATTACTGAACCACCCAATCTGGAAGGTGATTAGAAATATATGGGGATCTACCTATTGTGCAATTCTCTAATTATCTCTGCCCTCTCACTGTCGGACTGACATAGATTAGTTTTGTAATATAATACGTAATTATGGATCTGAGAAGCACAAATTGTTGATTTTCAGAGCTAATACTAACCAAAAATTTGATGCGACATGACTTCAAGCATAATTATGCAAGACCTGGAGTTCGATGGAAGAAAACTGACCTCAACATTATAGTTGTCAAAACATATACACACTGTTAACGTTCACAACACAAAGAGTATACTTCTGCACATTAAGGATAACTTCCTAGCTTTGAGTAGTGCTACGTTATTACAAACATACCAGTTGAAATGATGCTTCCATCACAAAATGTATATGCAAGAACCACATCAATTTCACATGGTTCCTTCATTTTCCTCCTGGACATTTTGACGTTTTGATGTGATTTCCTGCTATGGGCCTCTAATGTGCTTCCAGCTGTATGTGTTGCCTTAAAACTGAACTGTGTTTTTTGTATCAATTGACCTATTTAATTCTTCGATGCAGCTCCTGTAAAATATGTTTTAAAGATTGGCATATTTGCCAAATGTTCCAGTATTGAGTATACGGTTGCAGATGTTTCACTCACATCTAGAAAAGGGTAATCAGCATAACAGCATAGATTGGTGAAAAAGAGACTGTAAATATGTATGTATGAAAAAAGGAAAGCTTTTTAATAAAAATGCTAGAATTAAAACTTTAATGAACCAGCAGTAAATATGTACAAAGGTATTGCAGTGGTACCTAGTTTCAAATCTAGACTATGAGCATAGAGTGGATATTTCCTCACTTAAATCTAATAAGACAACGTGATTGAAAGCACATGTTTTGTGCACAGGCTGATGAAACCAGAAATTCAATGTGTGGTTGCCTATGGGTAGTTATAGTTAGGATCATGTTACCATATGAAAAAAAACATGTTTTCTTATGCCAGGGTTCTCCAACGAGTAGCTTGTGAGTTACTGATAGCTATCCAGGTACCCAAAGTATCTCTCCGGTGTGCAGCCCAGCTTAATGTGTTAGAAGCTATAGCTTTGTTGAATTCATACGTATCCCAATGTTAAAAATGTGTGTTTTTGAGACGAAAATGTGTGTATTTTCAGAACTCATGTGCTGATGTTTGGGGGACGTATTACTAATATTATTAACTTGGTGCCAGGGGTGTTGCAGTCATGTACAGGCATTCCATGTTGACAAAGCATTTTTTTAATTATTGCTGAGAACTGGGCCTGATGTACTGATGTGATCACTGTTAGTAATCTTGTGTATATTGGCCACAAATGCAAGCTTGTATGATGTGGTCAGTATTAAAACTCTTATATTATTAGTAGCTCTGTATAATTTTCATTGAGCATTAGTAGCTTTAGTAGCTGTTACTGCAGAAAAGGTTGGAGACCCCTGGTTTATTCCTTGGCAGCATTTGATGAACCTTCTCAAAACTTTTCTCCTTTCTCTAAAGTTTTTGAGGTGATCCATTAAGTGGTGGCTGAAAAGAGGTGTCTCAAAAAATATTTTCTCAATGGATATATTGAACATTGATACCACAAAAACTTCTGAACGTAATTACTCCAAAAATGGAAGAAAGCTAGAACTTGGTCTAGAAAGCACACTTTTTTTGTTTAAATCTATTCAGTAGTATTTGAGAAATTAAAGCTAAAAGATATTGTATATTTCACAACACGGAGGATCCGCAGAGCTGACAGATAAGATCTGATTGGCTGCCATCACATCAATGTGGTGGCAGCCATTTTAGGACTAGGGGACTAACACCAAGTCCTGGAAATCAATTAAAAAAAGATATAAGGGTTCTGGGACCCCCTTGGGGCCAGAAAAACATATGTTTTTCATTTTACCACAAATTCACAAAAGGATTTAGGCTGGTGGGCAGAAAAATTACTTAGGGGAAGGGAGAATGCGGCCTCAGTCTGCAGCCTCTATGAGGCCCCGGGGACCACATCCCCTAGGGCCTATTTAAAATTTAGGGGGGGTTCAGAGTGGGCAGCATGCTCCCCAATCCTCTGAGTCCCTTGGACGCAATCCCCCTGGCCTGTATTTTGATAATGGAGAGCGGGGTGTGCTTATGACCCCCCTTCCTGAAGACTGACTGCAGGGATCCTATTCCCCAAGCTTGATCGCAGTCTCTAGGGGACCCTATCCCAGGACCCTGTTCACACTCTTCCAGCCAGGGAACCCAACTTTGTGGGCGGGAGCAACGTAATGGAGCTGGGTCCTGCCATCACTACTATAGGTGCTAGCTGCGAAGCTGGCTTAGACCCACTGGTGCTTTGGAGCTCCCCTTGGGGTCCCAAACAATGAAAATATAGTGTGTGCCCCGAGTGGGCACCCGCCAATAACTAAAGTGGCTGGATCCTACAAGGGATCATGGGGACCATGCCCCCCCCAACAGCTCCTAAACTTTAATAAAATAAAAAGGTGTGGATGCCCTGGGTGGGTCCTTTGGCACCCAAAAATATAGTTTTCAATATGAATAATTAATGAGCAGCAGGAACCGCTTATTTATTATTCACTTATCCTGCCAATAAAGCCCTTTCAAAGGTTTTTAACTTACAATTTGTGGAGCCTGGTGGTGCCCCTAGAAGGGACAGACTACCATCAAAAAAATTGTTTATGCTGTGAGGGGCTACAGGAAGTGTGGCTGGCCCGAACCAACATACCTTGCGCTCGCTGCATCGCCAACTCGGCGATACAGAAAGTGCAAGGTTAATAGTTTTATTTATATATTTACTTTACTCCTGGCCATGGTATGTCTGACTCCACTACCCCACCCACCCTGCCCCTCCCCTGCCCCGCCCAGCAGCACTCCCTCTGCGATCCACCACTGGTAACAGTGTAGATCCAATATATGTACACTCTCGTCTCACCGTCCCAACTTTCTGGGGTCAGGGATTTATTAGGCATGACAGTTGCATAACTGGACCATTTCCATTTTTTTTTCTTTAAATGTACTTGGGAAAAACACCTTTACATCAAAATCGCTGTCTCAATGGGGAAATATAGCTAACTTTAATAAATCTAGATAGATAAATTAATACACTTAAAATTATTAAAAGGTCTTTCAAAAGATAAGGAGTAGTCATGATGGTTCAGCATTATTACCGATCCTACAAATTACCAACCAGTCATACAATTAGGTAGGAATTCATGGTTGATTATTTATCACATTAGGGGTTTAGCTGGATTTGGCACGCGAGGAGTGTCATTATTAACAGATATGTGTACATTATGAGAAACTATTTATTCTCCTGATCGTGGCAGTCACATACTTTTATAAGTCATGTACATGAACTAATAGCAAGCATAAATTATGTATATTATGAATGCTATGAAATTCATAAAATAATTCATTATATTGTTATATATTAATCACATAGCACTTGATTGTGTACCTACTTGACGGTACAATATCATTATTATGATACATGTTTCACAGCTCAGTTGGTAGTAAGCATAGAACACCTCTTTCTGGGCACTGAATGTGCATCACAAAAGCTAACACATATTTGATTTGGGCGAGAATGTTCCAAAATGTAAACACACATAGTGTCCGGACGTATAACAACACTTTGTAACAATGACATCATGCAGGAAGCTTCATGTATTCGCAATAATATCATACATGAACATAAAGATATTCATACTTATGTACCTATATTAGTGGCTTTTTTCTGTGGCACATGAAACATATGTATTTAAAAGCAGACAGTCATTGGGTGTTGGACTACTGACAACATATGGGATGATTCACAAAGGAAGGTTCCTACAAAATTGAGTAGCTCATTCAATGCGTGTGCTAGGCATACCCACTTACATTTAATTGATTTGCATGTGTAAATTATAGATTCTTTTTATGGTGCATGCTGCTGAGGCACGTATGTTTTTCATACATAGCAAGCATTTTGACTAAAGGATCTGCCTGAAGACTTGCTCAGGGAAATTTTCACATGATGAGGCACAAATTGAAAAATATTTTTTAGTGCAGTTGCCATGGTGCCTTTTTTTCTTATGATAGTCTATTTCAAATTCGAGAATTGATTAACCACATTCAAGCTCTTATGTATGAATACATTTTACCATAGACACAGAATGGGAAAAATATTTTGATAAATTAGCCCATATTCATATGTGTCTTTACATACCCTGCTTTGTAGCAGGAGTACGTTTGCTTAGAGGGAGGGCTTGCTTCCAGTGTACAACTCGTGGTACTTGCTTTGGAATTTAATTCCTTCTGGGTGTCTTATTTTACGTGTAAAAAAGATGCACATTAGTACTGCAATTGTACACATAGAGAATGCACTATTACTTACATTTGTTTATCAAGCACATTTCACTTACTCATCTACAAGTCATTTTACATGTTTTCCTTTGGTGAATCAGTCCAGTAATTCAGAAGACTTTATGAAGAGTTCTCCGTGTGTAATCAGGTATGACTGACACAAACACAATTACAGAACATTATTTCAAAATATTTGAATATGTTCACAACATTGTTCAATGCAACTCTGTCTACATTTAGAACAATGAGCAGCAACAGTTATATAAACAGAGAATACATATTTAACAGTAATGTGATTAGATGCATAACAAAAAAATAAAAGTAAATGCATGGCAAATGGGGTGTTATAAATGTTAAATAAATTTCCTTAGCTCCTCAAGGCAAATTCATAACTATTCTGTTGTATTATGCTATAATAGTAGGGCAATTGCCCAGAGAATTTGGAAAAATTGCACAATAACTACCCAACAACATGGAACGTCTATTCAGTGTTTCTCTCTTAGTAACAGAGGTTCTTTCAAAAAGATTAGACCTACACTGTGGGACACATTCAACCCTAATCTGATATTCAAACCAAATCAAAAAGTTATTTATAAAGGTTTAAAAAACTGAACTTTTAAGTCTTGCTTTCAATTGAACTGTACATGGATTGGGGGTTGCGGCTGTAGAACATTGGACATTTCTTTTCTACATATTTCACTTATGCCATTCTCAGTGCTCCGAAGTAGCCAAATGGCTACATTTACAGATTTCAAAACACTGATTGAATGAATATATCTATAAACATGTCTGATCAAATAGTAAATTTAAGCCCCAGCAGTACATCTAGGCAGAAGGTGGCTTTAGATTTACTTTCTTAATCAAGGAACCTGATTACTGTAGGAATACATTATAAACACTGTGCCTTAAAGTTGTTGGTGAAGTGGTGCAGAAAGTAAAGAGCATGATTTCCCTAATATAGTTGCAGTCACATTCTCACTAGCATTCCTTTTTACTTCGATCAGCTAAAACTGCTGATGTAATTTCATAAATGGCATATTATTATATGCCAATACGAATCCATCTTGTAAACATGTAATGCTTCTAACAATACCTGATGTTTGCATGTTTAAATTGCTTTCAGCACAGGACCCTAGTCAACAAGTCTTCTGAGGTTTTTTGTAGCATCCCTGCTTCATTACAGTCCGTCACTGTCCACATTTAGTCCAAGGTCATGGGATTCACTAGTACCATCTCTCACCAATCTTGCAATAGAAAAATGTTGAAATCATTATCCGAATGTCTCAGCGACAGGACTGCCAATAAGAAGATGAGAACAGATGGAGTGGTGAGGCATCTAACCAAGTGTGCAGCCTGTTGTCTAATATGGAATGTGTTAATTTTTGTCCCATTGTTTGAAGAAGGGATTTTCTTGGGCCTAATCCCAACTGCACAGGAACACATTATGTGTAAGTACATGGCGTCCGTTTCATTCTGTCATATTTAGAATAACATAAAACTATAAAACTAATTCTATCAGTAAGATTCTCTGTGGACCTTTCATAATCTTTACATTAAAATGTGTTGAATGGGCATACAGTGTAATTAGTAAACTGTCTTACAGTAACAGCTCCTTCTTAACCAAAACTTCTAGCCCATGAGACATTGCAACCTGACAACCAGGATCTTTAATGGTAGAAAAGTCAAAGGTAGACGGTGGGAATACTAGTTTTAAGAGGCTATTCTTCAAGTCATAAAAGCACAGTAAAGAAAAATGGAAAATGTGAAACAAATAATTTTTCAAGTTTCAATGCAGAGGCTGCATACACTTTTCAGCAATGATGTAGTAACTGACTGCCTGCTGATCCTATGTGGCAGTATTTGTTATGACTGAAAAATCAAAACTATCAGAAACTACTGTTATTTCGATGAAACCATAGGTATTTGACATAATTCAGTCTACTTTAAATTTGTGCTTCGCTAAAGCATTAAAAACATGCAAATGATTGAGCCAAATACAGTAAAATTCTGACCTTTGGAAAATGATGATCAATTAAAAGAAAATATCATATTTGCCTGTGCCAAAAAATGAGAAAAATTATAATTTTTATTTCAAATCTTAGAAAGAAATGTAAATGAAATCTGTATGCATCAGGTGATCTGGATGCTTATGTATGAACCAGCAAATCAGAAAGACTAAAATCCAATACCTGACTTAATTTTGCGAGGGATGTAGTCCATTACATAGAGTTGACCTGCAAAAGAAACAATGTAGAAAATACTGACATGTAACAAAAACATGGACCAATATTCCAAAATAGCCCAGTTGTCAAATGTCCCGTGGCACATAGGAAAGGGGCTGGTGTACATCAGCTCATGTTAATTATCCTAAAACAATATCATCCAGACAATAAAACATCACATCCACCAATATTCACTATGGCTCCCTGCAAATCATTCATTATTCCAGGAGGCGTCAAAAGTAGTGATGGCCAATGAGTAGCTTTGTCTTACAATTTATTTGCCAAATGTGCCACAAAATGCACGTTTTTCGAGTGAGGCATTAAAAATATCAAACTTCAAAGTGGTCATCACTATTTCAATGTCAATTATCACAGCATTTTGATTATTTGAAAGAAGCATAATTATTTTTTTCCTTATTAGAGTTCCCTATGCAATACTAATGGAATACTAAGCTCAATTAGAAGTAACATTCTGATTCTGAGTTCAAAAATCAAGTGATGTCATGGTGCTAATGCAGCCCCTAATGTACTCTTCTTTAAGAGACAGAAACTTTATGTCAAGGCTAAACGTTTGTATTTTTTTAACTCCTGTGTTCATCCATCTTTTATTCTTTCTCCCTGTACCCTTTAATTTTTGCCAAAACCTATTCTGAATTAGGTATTGATTGGTAATATGGTAAACTATTTCACTTCATACAGCTTGGATTTTCCAAACTGTCCTTTTCTAGTTATGTTAATTGCCTGTTAGAAACTGACCTTTTCTGAAAAGCAACAAAAAGTAGCTAGTTCAGTAACTGATTTATTTAAAATCTTGAAGTGTCCTCAGATTGATTCTGAGAAAATATGTATATGTGTTGATACCCCTTGCTTGCAGTTACCCTTTTGAAATATTCCAAGCATAATGCTGCTGCTTTAATGCTACTGACTTCCGACAGCTTCTGCCTGATAAAAGAAAATCCTATGCTTTCATGAATGTTGTAAATTATTGTTTGATAAAACATTTCTAGCACTTAGTACATGATCTTCTGATATGATGAATGTCTTTTACTTTTGTTCGGGAAATAAATAATGTGCTTTTATAAACAAAGGCAGCAAGAGACTCTACTGTTACTACATTCTGCTATAGACCACCCTCCCCATAAATCTAACACCATGTTAAATGAAAAACATATGTACCCTTTGTCCGTTCTGGAAAGAATGTCATTCCAATGTACAGGCATCTTCAGAAATACAGTAGTGGCCAAAGATCCAGGAAACTCGCCCAATCCCGGTATTTCTGGCTGTAGACACATAATGAATATGAGTGATAGTTTGTATTTTGTGTGCTTTCATGGTGTTGTTCACCTGTATTGTATTGTTGTCCTGGTGAATGTATAAAATATGAAAAATTCTATATGTAAAATGTTGTAGATATAAAAACAACAAAAGTAAAGGGAAATATGGAATATATATTAAGACGAATTGTGAAATTAGAAAACCTGTAATGCACGAAATGCTTCCGCAAGTAGTAGATCTGTAAAGTATTGCTTCTATGTAGTACTATAAGAATGGAGGATTAATGCAGGGACAACTGTCATCACAAAGTTGTCAGCTGGATTCCTTCCACTGCGACAGAGTCTTCTAGATTTTTAAAAGTCTCATGTTAAAATTAGTAGAGTGGTATTTGGAAATAAGGTTTTAAACGGCACAGTGGAATATTATTTTTTTCTGTTGAAGTAGGAATATTTCATTGCCTCTACTCTCATGCACATTGTTTAAAATGCTACATATTACAGCAAAACAGTAGGAAAAATGTAACTCAATATCATTTTGCAAATGAGTCTTTTGTGGATATCCTCCTTTGACTTTTTAGACATCATACTAAAGAAAATGCCTCCCTTATTCTCAGAGTGTTTTACATTTTATACACTTACTGGGATACATTAAAGAACCACAACTTATTATAAATGTTTGTCCGCATATCTTCAAAGGCAACTACTTAAGCCAACACGTACAGCTAACTTTGCTTTACATTTTATGAAAGATACGGAAATTCTAGTAGTTCTGTCATTTTGATGGTTGTACTGGATGAAGCCCCAAAAATCTTTACTCTGGTTTTGAGATGGGAATGTATGGAAGTGGGAAGTACATGCTCTCCCAAAATAAAGCATTACTACCATTGATCCAAAATAAACTTGTGTGTTGAATGTCAAGCTTGATGCTTTCTCTGACAATTCAGCCAGCATTAATATTTTATAAGCATTCAGAGTAATACTGGTTAATGGAATGTCATCTAAACCAGTCACTCAAGGAAACATGGTGTCTATACATAAATTGCACTTGCTCTTTTTGTATGGTGTCAGACATGCCGAGCTATTATAATTGAAGTACATTTAAATTAATTATTAGGCCTACTGAAGTTCAGAGGGTAGGTCTCTAGAGGGGGAAGGCAATGGTCATTGGAACTAGATGTGATTATGCACTATCTGTTTCTTCTTGAGGCTTTCATAATGTGCTTTCACAATGAAAGCTACAGAAAAACGTTTCCTTGCATTTCTACCTGTACGACTATCAACCAATTTGTTACATTAAGCCAAGTTTAAGAATATAACTCTTGTATTGTTGTAAGTAAGGAAGCAACAGCGTCCATTATCCACCGGGACCTATAAATGTGAACAAATGCAGTAGGAAACTTTATGTGGAGGCAATGGAGTGGTGGGGACTTATGGTTAATGGCCCATTGGCTGCTTTGTATGCCCCAATATTGACCACCAAAATGTCCAGAGACAAATATATCTTAAAGAAAATATTACATCCAAACTATAGACTTGAAAGAGATATAAAGAAAAGTACCAGAATATAGGCTAAAAGAATATTGTCATTACACTACACAATCAAGCATATGTATTTAAATGTATTTTTATTTTTAAGTATAATACATCTTCAAAAAACTTAACATTACAATGTAAACACGAATTGAATACATTTAAAACATTAACTCATACAAATATATGCAACTTTAAAATAACTTAATATTCAACAAGATAATATTAAATTATGAATTTAAAATAACGTATACCTAATAAACATGATTCTTAAAAATAAAATTATTGCAAATACATGAGAACTCAGCATGCTCATGTATAAAAAATACCATTTAAAATAACTTGTAAACATTTTTCATATTAAAGCACTAAAGTAACATTTTAAAACATTAATACAATACATGTTTACTAAATATTATATTATTTATGTAGTAAAACATTAAAGCATAATTTAAAAAAGTACTGCAACCCAAATACTAAAAACAAAGAACAATATAAAAAATTGTTTTAAATGAAAGCATAACTTACAAGAATTGTAATTAATTAAAGATTGTACACTTTTAAATAAAATACCCTCAAATATTTCACAAAAAATTGAATTAAAAAACAGCTCAATCTAAAATGGTTACAAAAGAAGAATCAATTTAAAAGCATCACCAGCACCTATATTAGTAGAAATATTGTGAAAAATAATACACCATGGGGGAGAATCAAACCACTATAACTACATTCTAACAAAAGTGAGGGAAAATGCAATAATGGGGGTGGGTCAAATATACTAAACTAAACCCAGTACAACAAATATTACGAAAATTGCAAACCAAGGAAGGTCAGATTTACTGTCCTACTATTTACTGTTCTAACTACGGTCCAACAATGAATGCAGAAAGGGCATACATTGAGAGGAAGGTGGCTCAGATTACTATATTATCTCCAGTCTAACAAACCTTAAAGAAACTGTAGACATCAGGGTGGGAAGGTTAAATTTACTCTTATAACTCAAATCCAACAGAGGTAAGGTTAGTATATACATTTGGGGGCAGTGGCGCACAATTGCAAGAGTACCTCCAGTCTAACATACTAACAAACATTGGGGAGGTGGTACTTTAAATGTAATAGTCTAACTCTAGTACTAAAAACATAGGGGAAAGTGCATACACTGGGGCAGGGGTATGAGCTAGAAATCAAGATCTACGCTGAAATTCTTTTTTAGCAAAGAGCATACACAGAGTTATTCTAACTCCAGTCTAACAAATATTGATGAAAGTGCCTACATTGGAGGGGGCAAATTTACCATTCTAATTCCAGTCTGATCAGAATTGAGCATGTGAATATATTTAGAGCCATTACATTCACAATACCTTTATATATTACCCATTTTAAAAACTTGGACTTATAATTTACTTGTAAAGCCCTAGTAAAGTGGTGGTATATTTACACTGGATCTGCAAATTAAATCCTACTAGTGGGCCTGCAGCACTGATTGTGTCACCCACTTAAGTAGCCTTTAAACATGTGTCACGACTCTCTTTGCAGCCTATATGTGCAGTTGTAAACTGCTATTTCAGGCTGACAAAATATACCTTCTGCCAGGCCTTCTATAGGGTAAGGTGCATTGTATTTAAAAACCTGGACATGTACTTTTAACTGTTACATGTTCTGGTAGTGAACATTTCTTAATCCTGCTTTTCACCACTGCAAGGCCTGCTTCTCCCATAGGATAACATTGGTTTAACTTATTACATTTAATAAGTGATAAATTTAAATTGGTAGCAGATAGGAATATCCAGTTTCATGTCTAAAGAACTGTAATTTAATACCCTCTTTAATGGTTAAGTTAGATTTTAAACCACAATTCTGAAAATGCCACTTTTAGAAAGTTTAACCAACAAAATAGGGATGCCAGTACTGATATACATAATTTCAAAAAAACAATACCCACCAGAAACCTGAGCAAAGGATCAGAAATGGGGATTACTATTTAATAGTATTTTATTCGAAATATTTGCAACATCTATCTCAACTTTTGATTCTTTTTACATGAGAAATTTCTCGTGTAAAAAGAATAAAAAGTCGAGATATATGTTGGAAATATTTTGAATAAAATACTATTAAATAGTAATCCCCATTTCTGATCCTTTGCTCAGGTTTCTGGTGGTTATTGTTTTTTTGAAATTATGTATATCAGTACTGGCATCCCTATTTTGTTGGTTAAGTATTTGGCTCAGCCTTACTGATTCGAGCCAGCCCTTCGTTGTTTCCACTTTTAGAAAGTTGGCATTTTATTGTAATACTCAGTTGGTGTCTGCTGCCTGTATCCTTGGTCACATGACTAGGTGTATCTGGTAATTGGTCTTTGTGTATTGGTCCGAGACAGTGAGACATAGAATATTATGTTTTGGCAGGCTGGGCCTTCTCTGACTTGATGAGAGGGAGGAATTATCACCTACCACACTTGTACATCACAAAGGCTCTGCCTGAGAACACTCACAAAGAGTGCGAAGGATCATTGATCACAAATTAGGACATATACACTGATGCTGAGAGATGTAGAGGAAGGAGCAAGTGGAACCTGGAGTCTTGCCACGGCCTGGCTACCCTAAGAAGCACTACCACCAGCACCAGTACTGGAGCTTGCGGCATCAAAACACTGCTTAGGGCAGCATGCCGCCCGCCGTAATTTGGCTGCCTTAGGAGTGGCCACCACACCAGCCTTCCTGCACCTGCCATCCACTGACCGCGCTAATGTCCCATGGCCCAAACTAACATGGGTGTCCTGGGGTTGAAAAGTTGCTAAGAAGGCCAAGAAAAAGGTGAAAAGGCCCCCTAGAAGTTTTGTTACCACATCGGGCTTCCCTGGGAGGGTAAGGGATTTGTACTCCTTCCAACAAGTCCATAAGCCTGTACATGCCAACATAGACACTCCCTCAGTCCATCTTTTGTTTTGCTCCTGCCTCCCACTGCCCGGTTCATACCTGGCCCATCAGGCAACTGTGGCTAGCGGGGGACTTAGGCAAGGCCTGGAGAACTCAACATGAGTTAATTGTAATTAATTAAAGATTGTACACTTTTAAATAAAATACCCTCAAATATTTCACAAAAAATTGAATTAAAAAACAGCTCAATCTAAAATGGTTACAAAAGAAGAATCAATTTAAAAGCATCACCAGCACCTATATTAGTAGAAATATTGTGAAAAATAATACACCATGGGGGAGAATCAAACCACTATAACTACATTCTAACAAAAGTGAGGGAAAATGCAATAATGGGGGTGGGTCAAATATACTAAACTAAACCCAGTACAACAAATATTACGAAAATTGCTAACCAAGGAAGGTCAGATTTACTGTCCTACTATTTACTGTTCTAACTACGGTCCAACAATGAATGCAGAAAGGGCATACATTGAGAGGAAGGTGGCTCAGATTACTATATTATCTCCAGTCTAACAAACCTTAAAGAAACTGTAGACATCAGGGTGGGAAGGTTAAATTTACTCTTATAACTCAAATCCAACAGAGGTAAGGTTAGTATATACATTTGGGGGCAGTGGCGCACAATTGCAAGAGTACCTCCAGTCTAACATACTAACAAACATTGGGGAGGTGGTACTTTAAATGTAATAGTCTAACTCTAGTACTAAAAACATAGGGGAAAGTGCATACACTGGGGCAGGGGTATGAGCTAGAAATCAAGATCTACGCTGAAATTCTTTTTTAGCAAAGAGCATACACAGAGTTATTCTAACTCCAGTCTAACAAATATTGATGAAAGTGCCTACATTGGAGGGGGCAAATTTACCATTCTAATTCCAGTCTGATCAGAATTGAGCATGTGAATATATTTAGAGCCATTACATTCACAATACCTTTATATATTACCCATTTTAAAAACTTGGACTTATAATTTACTTGTAAAGCCCTAGTAAAGTGGTGGTATATTTACACTGGATCTGCAAATTAAATCCTACTAGTGGGCCTGCAGCACTGATTGTGTCACCCACTTAAGTAGCCTTTAAACATGTGTCACGACTCTCTTTGCAGCCTATATGTGCAGTTGTAAACTGCTATTTCAGGCTGACAAAATATACCTTCTGCCAGGCCTTCTATAGGGTAAGGTGCATTGTATTTAAAAACCTGGACATGTACTTTTAACTGTTACATGTTCTGGTAGTGAACATTTCTTAATCCTGCTTTTCACCACTGCAAGGCCTGCTTCTCCCATAGGATAACATTGGTTTAACTTATTACATTTAATAAGTGATAAATTTAAATTGGTAGCAGATAGGAATATCCAGTTTCATGTCTAAAGAACTGTAATTTAATACCCTCTTTAATGGTTAAGTTAGATTTTAAACCACAATTCTGAAAATGCCACTTTTAGAAAGTTTAACCAACAAAATAGGGATGCCAGTACTGATATACATAATTTCAAAAAAACAATACCCACCAGAAACCTGAGCAAAGGATCAGAAATGGGGATTACTATTTAATAGTATTTTATTCGAAATATTTGCAACATCTATCTCAACTTTTGATTCTTTTTACATGAGAAATTTCTCGTGTAAAAAGAATAAAAAGTCGAGATATATGTTGGAAATATTTTGAATAAAATACTATTAAATAGTAATCCCCATTTCTGATCCTTTGCTCAGGTTTCTGGTGGTTATTGTTTTTTTGAAATTATGTATATCAGTACTGGCATCCCTATTTTGTTGGTTAAGTATTTGGCTCAGCCTTACTGATTCGAGCCAGCCCTTCGTTGTTTCCACTTTTAGAAAGTTGGCATTTTATTGTAATACTCAGTTGGTGTCTGCTGCCTGTATCCTTGGTCACATGACTAGGTGTATCTGGTAATTGGTCTTTGTGTATTGGTCCGAGACAGTGAGACATAGAATATTATGTTTTGGCAGGCTGGGCCTTCTCTGACTTGATGAGAGGGAGGAATTATCACCTACCACACTTGTACATCACAAAGGCTCTGCCTGAGAACACTCACAAAGAGTGCGAAGGATAATTGATCACAAATTAGGACATATACACTGATGCTGAGAGATGTAGAGGAAGGAGCAAGTGGAACCTGGAGTCTTGCCACGGCCTGGCTACCCTAAGAAGCACTACCACCAGCACCAGTACTGGAGCTTGCGGCATCAAAACACTGCTTAGGGCAGCATGCCGCCCGCCGTAATTTGGCTGCCTTAGGAGTGGCCACCACACCAGCCTTCCTGCACCTGCCATCCACTGACCGCGCTAATGTCCCATGGCCCAAACTAACATGGGTGTCCTGGGGTTGAAAAGTTGCTAAGAAGGCCAAGAAAAAGGTGAAAAGGCCCCCTAGAAGTTTTGTTACCACATCGGGCTTCCCTGGGAGGGTAAGGGATTTGTACTCCTTCCAACAAGTCCATAAGCCTGTACATGCCAACATAGACACTCCCTCAGTCCATCTTTTGTTTTGCTCCTGCCTCCCACTGCCCGGTTCATACCTGGCCCATCAGGCAACTGTGGCTAGCGGGGGACTTAGGCAAGGCCTGGAGAACTCAACATGAGGCGTGGCAGCAGAATTAGGGCTGCAGCTGCAGGGTTGAGCCGAAGGAGAATAAAAATGGTCGGACTAGGCTCTGATACGGTTTGTTTCTTTCTGTGACCTCCCCGCCTCATTACAGACACCCACTATAGCAAGTCCCTTCCTAGCGCATAACCTGTGCTTGACACATGGATTCAAACCCGATCACCTCCACTCAACACGCTGCAGGCTCAAAGCAAGTGGGGCGCACCCTTGAAAGAGCTAACTGTGTGACTGCATGCTTAACAGATTCCTCCAAACCCTATAAAACCCACTACAGGTTAAAGCATCAGCCTTGCTTTAAAGTCATTCATCAGCTGCAGCACTAAGGCAATATTCTCTTCGAAGAGTGCAAAGGGGGGTGCACAGTGAAAATCTTACTAATCGCAGCATGTATAGAAGGAAACCCACCTCTAGGTCAAATCATCTAATGAGGGGAAATCATCCCTGGCTCCAGCCATCAACCGGAGTTCAGTTTGGAGACACCCAGCTCCCAAGTCATTCTCCAATGTTCCACCAAGAGGCCTTATCACACAGTTTTTTCAAGCTCTACTCAAATGGGGGGGTAGATTTACCGGGTGCATCTGGTGCATCTTCTACCTGCAACCCCGATGGCACCATTTCTGGGCTGCTCAAGCAAGCCCCGCATGATCCATGCTCTCCAACCAGAAAACGCAGGCCCCAGTCCTATCCTATGCTGCATGGCTTTCTAGGGAATGATTTTCCAGAATTCCTGCAGTCCCTCAACACACTTTCCAACTTCCAGGCTTTAGAGCCCCTGGAGCTGGAACAAATAATTTCTGAACACGGAAGAGTCCCTGAAACATGCTCAAGTAATCACTGCACATATCCTTCACCACATTATCCCTTTTTCTACGCCTCAACTTAGGCATCCTGCCATGAGCTACTCAGACCACGCATGACCATGACTGCTGCAATTTAACAAAACTGTGGCCTGGGAGACCCCTCTGAAGCCCTCTTTCATAATTTGGAATCCAAAAAAGAAAGAACATTGGCGCTCACTCCAAAGTTATGCAGAAAACCAGAAGCAATAAGTAAATCATCTGCCAATACACACGATATCCACAGGACGGAGGACCTGCAATTGACTTCCTTTAGTGCAGCTCAAAACTCCATGGCCTTAGCATTGATATGGCAGTCCACCAAAATGGAGGTACAGATAGACCTCCTTCAGGTGATCGCACACCGCCTAGTGGACCTGAGTGCTAAGATGGACCTCAGTAGAAACAAAATCCAAGTCAGCCTAGAAGATGGGTAGTGTGAAACTATCACTGATAGTTGGGTGACTCCCCCACAAATCTTAACTAAACTTGTTGCCACAGTCAGGGGCAAAACCAGCACCTCCGCAGCTAGCAAGCCATCTGCCCATTGCAACCAAATATAGTGGTTAAAAGCTCAGAAGGATCATACTCCAACTCGATATCAAACTTAACAGACAGCCCCATCCAAATCCCGGCATCATGAACCCATCTTTTTATGAAAATCCCTCATCCATCCCCATGACTATAGCCCCAGTATCGGTGTCCAGCTAACTGGAAAGGACAACATGGAGGCATCACCCAGCTTAACATAGCCAGGTGCACCACTCTCCAGGAGGGCCAAGAAAATAATTAAGAAAACCACTCAAAAGGGATACAAAGATCAAAAGGGTAGCATTCCCAGACAACTAACAGAATCAGCTTCATTTGGCAACACATTTCCCTGTTCAGCTGTTCCTGATATGCATTTCAAGGACAGGCAACCCATAAGCCATTTCGGTGGAAGGATCCAACAATAAGACTCTCTCATCTTCAAAGTTCAAAAAGGAAGGGCAGTATCTTGGAACTGCAAGCTCCGATCCTGCGAGTGTTCTCACCTGTTCGACTGATAAACAAGGAGAGGGCGGACGCAAGCATTCAGGCTGCTTCCATCTATGAGCCAAGCACAGATACTAGTGGGCACACTGCTTGGATTTCCGTCAACATGTCCACATCGATCCACCGTCAGCCCAATGTTCTCTTAATCTCTGGCGCCAATCAAAAGCACGCTAAGCAGCAGACACATTGGGCACTGCCACACCTATCACCTTCTTGGCATACAAACCCAAAGCACCACAACCAATTGCCACTAAGGCAGGGATGAGCACTCTGTAGACTGCTAACCCCCAAATATTATATCAAAGGACCACATGACATCCTAAACAGGAGTGATATATTATGCTTATTTAAACATATACCATCCCTGGCTCTCATCCGTTCAGACGATCTTACCTGGTTCAGGTTCCAAAATCTCTCCTGTGATACTCATGGTGCATCAACACTTATAGGACTATGTCAACAACCTCATCAAGCTGCCATCCTTAAGGCAGAGCACCAGTTTGCAGAATGAGGTATAGACATCAAATACATCCAACCGGATGTATATCCATATGTGCTTTATGCACCTTCCAAGAAGAAGGGGGGTCATTCCATTCTGTGAGGCATTAACAGCACTAACCATGAGAGTAAATATCAAGCTAAGCTCAAAACTCAGCGCCTTCAGGATAACATGCACTAACGACCAAAGGGCTGTGCATTCTCAGGATCCCACAGCCTACAAAGAACTCGATCAATCAGCTCCCCTGCCCAAAGCCCCTTTTGATGGCATCTCTAACTCCACGAACACTTGGATGCAAGGCAAACATTCCAGGGTGGCAGTCATTAGCCACCCTGGAATGTAACTACCATTTCTTGGAAAGTGACATGCCTATAGAAACTCACTGTGGATGACAGTTTTAGATTCTCTTCACAATGGAGACACTCTAAGCTTTCAGGAGGATTTTAGCCTTGTGTCATCACGCTGATCGGTGCTGTCAGGGCTTATCGATTTTTAGAAACAGTCACATTAGAAATTTTGTGTTTAGAATTACGCGCCCTTTTTAAAATTGGACCGAATTGTTTGCTGTTCTCCTGACGCTCTAGACACTACCCCGAGGCCTTAGCCAATCAGCCGAGAGGGGTAGGTGTCAGAGGTAGGGCCCAGGCCCAAAAGCACGCCATAGCGCGAGAGCAAACGATTTTAGGCTTGTGTCATCATGCTGATCAGTGCTGCCAGCGCTTATCGCTTTTTAGAAACTGTCACATTAGAATTATTGTGCTTAGAATTACTCACCCTTTTTAAAATTGGACCGATTTGTTTGCTGTTCTCCTCACACTCCAGACACTACCCTGAGGCCTTAGCCAATCGGCAGAGAGGAGGAGGAGTCAGAGGCGGGGCCCAGGCTCAAATGCATGCCACAACGCCGGAGCGCAGCGGACACGCTCAACGCCTGTCTGCACCCGTCGACGCCCTGACGAGCCCAAGGGCCACACATCATGGCCATTTTTTAAAATATTCCTCTGAGGAACTAAGATCTCTTGCTCAACAACGCTTACCCCTTGATGCGGCTGTCCGCAACCACATAAGGACTAACTGCATTTCCCAAACACGCAGTCCTCCCGCTGTTCCTACCCACATCCCTCATTGTCCCCCTACTCTTGACACAACTATCATTAAACATTCTGCCCTGTGCATTCTTTATCTTAATACTCGCTCTTTGGTCAAACACCAGCTGGATATTTTCTTGCTGCTCATATCTGAAAAAACAGATGTTCTTCTGGTTACTGAAACCTGGTTGACCCAGGACTCTACTCCTGACTTACTAGCAGCCCTACCCCAGGACTATTATATACTGCATGCCAAACGGCTTTTAGGAAAATCTGGTGGTAGAGTTGCTGCTATCATACACAAACATCATAAGTTTACTTCTGTGTCTCCTTTGGTGCTTCCGGCTGTGGAGAATATTGTTATTAAACTTGACTCCAGTTCAAGAGCTCTTATTTTTGTTTTGATCTATCAACCCCCCAGTCCATGCCTAACTTCCCTCTCTCTCTATGTGAACAGCTGGCCAACCTTGCCATGAATTTTACGAATATTTTACTCATTGGCGACTTGAACCACTGGCTCAATGATGCCTTCGGCGGGCCACATGCTGCAGCACTATTTGATCTGCTCTCTAACTTGAATTTTTCTCAACATCTATTTTCTGCCACTCACATAAAAGGCCACGCATTGGACCAAATTTGATCTACTAAACTCACATTGATGGAACTGAATATCTCCCCATGTATATGGTCAGATCACCATCTAATACAATTCACTGTCACAATGCATCTTAAGATCAAGACCTCCACAGCCGAGGGAGGAGTGACAAGTAAATGGAGGGCTATTGACAAACAAGCCTTTGCTGAAACATTGGCTAGCTCAGTACCCACTTTTAATCCCGATGTTAATTCCATGAAAGAGAATATCTCTTCTTGGCTATTTCGGCCTGCAACATTCAAGCTCCACTCACTAAATGTACTCGTGCTTGTCATTCTGATGCCCAAAAATGGTTCTGCATTGAGCTAAAAAAACAGAAACTCGAGCTCCATCAAAAAGAAAGAAAATGGAGATTACGCTACTCTCCTGAATACAAGCGCCAGTTTTCATCAGCCCGCAAAGAATATAAAACTGCCATTATCGCAGCTAAAGCAGCCTATTTCTGAAATAGAAAATTAAGCATCCAGAATACGTCGAAGGAAATCTTCTCAGTAATCAATGACCTATGCAACTCCGTGAGGATCCTTCCCAAACAGACACCCACTCAAGACCTATGTGACTCCCTGAATGATTTCTTCTTGGATAAAATCTCTATCACCAAAGGCAGTATCTCCACTACATCATACAGGGAACCTTTGGACAATCTGATATCCAATACCTCCAATTTGGATCATTTTAATATCAGCTGCCCTCAGTAAAATCTGACTCCCCCATAATTGCTGCCCTCCCCATATCATGAGGGACGCCCTCTCGGTATTAACACATAGCGTATTACCTTTCTTAAGGAGTCTCTCGCAGGGTAAGGTCCCTAGCGCTTTTAAGAATGCAATAGTGGTCCATTTACTTAAGAAACTGGGGCCTGACCCTGTGAATCCTTCTAATTATCAGCCTATTTGTCCCTTTCTTGGCTAAGATCTTAGAGGCCCATGTCACTAAGAGCCTTTCCAATTTCATCGAACAGTCAGAATACATAGAGTCGCACCAGGCGGGCTTTTGGCCCGCCCACTCTACTGAGTCCGTAATTCTGGCTATGTTGGACACTATGAGAGCTAATGCTGATAAGGGTGGCTCTCAGCTCTGGTGCTTCTGGATTTGTCGGTCGCTTTCGACATGACAGGCCATAAAATCCTGTTGGACCACGTCGAGCAGGCTGGCAGACTGGGTTCCGCTTACAACTGGATTAAATCCTTCTTAGAAGGTCGAACTCAAGCAGTACGTCTTGCTCCTTTCACTGCCCCTAAGATCGCTACTCCATGTGGAGTCCCACAGGGCTCGTCCCTATCCCCACTTCTGTTTAATCTTTACCTCCTGCCCCTGATTCACTCCTTTAAAGACAGGAAGGTAACTACCTTTAATTATGCGGACAGCCTTCAGCTCGTCTTCACCCTGGGCAACTCCTCTGACTCTATCCATCAATTTCAAGCCACTATGCTCCATATCCAGGGTTGGATGGACCTTAACCATCTTAAACTTAACCCGGGCAAGACTGAACTAATCCTGCCTGGGAAGAGTGAGCTTTCCTGGGGCCCACATTACAGGCCATCAGAATTGGGACGCCTCCCTGCTCCCGCTCCCTCCATGAAAAGTCTCGGGGTCATCATAAATACAGACCTATCACTTAGAGGCCAAGTGGTGGGCAGGGGTCTGGTCCTGCTTTTTTCAACTACGTAGGATCTGGAAAATTGCCCATCTGCTGACTCACTCAGTCCTTATACAGGTTGTGATAGCTCTAGTACTTTCTCACCTTGACTTCTCCAACTCTATCTACCTTGGACTCCCATTATTCTTACTTAAACGTCTTCAAATGGTACAGAATTAGGCTGCTAGGTTAATACAGAAGCAACCTAGATGGCTGTCTGCTAGACCTTTGTTGGACAAACTTCACTGGCTATCTATTGCCCGTTTGTGCTGCCTTTAAGACAGGGTGTATAATTTTTAAAGCTCTGCGCTGCAGGAGCCCCAAATTTATCAGCTGCCTTAGAGCAAGGCATGCTCCACTCCGCAACCTATAGTCTGCCCATCTTCAGTTACTGACTATCCCCACCTTTAAACTCAAATGCCAGGGAGGGTGCAGGTTTTCCTACCATGCCCCAAAATGTTGGCATTCCCTACCATTAGCAATCCGGATGTGTACAACCCGCTGGGGTTCAGAAAGTTTCTTAAGGCCTGGTTGTTTGAGCAAGCACATGCGTAATCTGCCTCCGTTTTGACAATTGCCTTGTTCAGCGCCATGACACCTCCTGGTGACCGTGCGCTTTAAACATTTCTATTAACCCCTTCGATGCTCATGACGAGCTCAGCTCATCATGAGGTATACCTCTCATGTGCTCATGACGAGCTGAGCTCGTCATGACCGCACCCATTTTCATTAGTGCCCAGCACAGGAGACGGATACCATCAGCAGCGATGGTGTTAACATAACATAACTTGGGCCACCTAAACCACATCACTTGCAGGTTATGAATCTCACTCTCAAGCAATAAACCGCAACATCTTTGGCCTGCCATCTGGTGGACTCGTCACCTTGATCAAACATGCCCAAAAAATAGGAGCCCCCGAAATACTTACCAATTGACTGGTACTTCAAGCACTGCTCATCAAAGGTCTAAAGTGTGAATTCTAACCTTTCTCAAAGCTGCTATGTTAACAGTATCATAAAAAACTGACTTCAAACTCACTACAACAGCAATTGAAGAGTTACTAAGAAAATAGGACTCTCACAATAATTGCTGGTGATTTTAATATCACATTTCTAAAAGTCTCATTTTCATAATTGCAATTAAAATATCTAACTTCACAATTAAAAAGGATGATAAATTACTATTCATTTGAGTGTAAACAACACATCCCTATCTGCTCCCTATCTGAAGTTACCACATAATAAATGTAATAGGTAACACAGTTTTAGTCAATGAGAGAGATAGGAATTACATCAGTGAAAAATTAGTTTAGGAGTTTTTCACTGCCAGAACATGTAAAAAGTTTTACCTTATAAACACAAAGCGCTCTGCCCTGGGGGATGTCCGGCACCTACTTTATAAGTTGCTTGGAAGTATTAAAAAGGAAGGTTTAGGCCTGACCTAAGGTCTATTTTGCCCATTCAAGATGGCAGTTTAAAAGTGCATTTACAAGTTTCAGTGGCAGGTCTGAGACATGTTTAGAAAGGATGCCTAAGTGGGTGGCACAACGAGTGCTCCAGGAGCACTAGTAGCATTAATTTACAGGACCTGGGTACATGTAGTACCATTTATCAGGGACTTAAAAGTACATTAAATGGACCAGTCAGATAGATGCCATTTGTACCATGTTTTAAGGAGCAAGCACAAATACTTTACCACTGCTTAGCAGAGAGTCCTACTGCCAGCTAGAATGGCTTCAGCAAGAAAAAGCAAACATATGGGGAGGAACCTACAAAAAGGGCCAGGTCAACAAAAATGTATTATTGTATTGAACAACAAACAAATGAGGAATAATTAGGTTGTAACAAACATTTTTTTTAAATGAAACCATCTATACCATTACAAAAACACTGCCCACTGAATCTCACATAAAGTCTTTATTTAGGGAATGGACTAAGCCTGATACATTGCTGAAACTCTGATGGCATATCCTGTTGCTAACAAAGTTGTTCATCCTTAGAATTATAATACAATAAGTCATGGTCCAGGGAGTTACTAAACCTCATACCATTGGCTGCATACATTCAACCAAAGTGAGTTATGGTTATTTTGCAACTGACCGTTTGCATCTCATGTTTTGATTTTGGATTCTTGAAAACATGTTTGTTTTAGCTTTGGTCCACTTTATATTACTAGAAATAGGTGTTTCAGGATCTTCTCTTCACTCTGCTTGTTACTCAATTAATTTACAATTTACTGTGCTTGTGTATGCATTCCATTCAAGGATTGTGTGATGGAGCCCCGCACACATTTACCCCGCATGAGTTAACAATGCAGTCACTACCTCCCTTCGATATTACCATGAGTTACTTTAGCACACAAGTTATTACAATGAAATGCTTTAAGAGGCGCTGGACTAGGAATAGTATACATTACTATTCCAACTTCAGTCTACGCACCAGTAGGGAAGGTGTTGAACCTAAGAATCTAACTCTGGTCCAACAAAGCCCTCTACAGCAAGTCGCTGTAATGACTTATGTGGTAAAAAAACGTAGTAATGTCGCATGTGGGGTGCTAACTTCGTTTTAAAGGCTGGTCATTGTAAAGACTGTCGGATAAAGGATGTTTCCCCACTCGAGAGGCTCCAAATGATATGTTGGTTTGAATGATTTTTTTTACTATCTTAATCAAATATTTCACTCTCATGTTAAATTTGTCAATTTAAATTACATATTAGCACGCCATTCTTGCCTGAGAGCTAAAATCCTTCAATTAAATATGTGAAAGCTGTTAACATTTTCTGGCCACATCAGGGTTGTTATAATACTGTAGAGAAATAAATTGAGTGTGTTTTGTAACACTGAAACAATGATCTTGCAGTGAGTCCATTTTTATCTAGCCTAAGCTGCATTTTGTACCGCTGCATTCTCAGGCACAATCATAACCGCCACCAGAGAATTGGTGCTCCCGAAGCTATCTCCAGTCTGTTCTCTGTGTGAAAGCCAGGATCAATAAGATCTTTGAAAACCGAGGAACATGTTGTGCATGTTAATGATAACAATTATCTGCTCAAAATAATTTCTTGCTTCTCCTATCTAATTTTTCTTTCATCTGCTTTCAGTAGACACATTTGTTAACCATTTTGCAAGTTACACTTGGTCACCCAATTACTTTTTGTCCATGCTGCCTGATAAAGAGACGATTTACTGATAAGCTGCATTGCCCTACATTTACACAAGTAAAACAATGTGTACCAGAAAATTCAGGTTTCTGGTTGACTGTAGTGTGAGCCCTGGTTAAGCGGCAACCACAATCCTTGTCAGGATGTGTCACAAGCCAAGCCTAAATTGACCTGTACTCAATGGTCTGGTAGCTTGTCACAGACCAGTTAGGTTTAACTTAGAGGTTATGTGTAAAGTATTTGTGCAACACTTCAAAAAGTAATACAGTGAAAACAGCACCTAAAAATCATCCCAGACAAAGTTAGAACAATACAGTAAAATTAATGAAAAATAATCAGAACAAAATGACAAAAATGCAATCAGTAGAACCAGAGTTATCAATTTTTAAAGAATTTTGTGAAAATAGTGCTAAACAGCACAAAGCTCTAAGTCTGGATATCTGGTTGTGCTAGACCAGGTCAAAGTTACACTTCAATACTGATCGCGATGGAGCGCAGGTTGGCTACAGTCATCAGGTTAGGCCCGCTGAAGTTTACTTCCTCAAATTTGTGCCACAAGCTCTGCACTTTGGAGAGAGCTTCAAGGAGCAGGGAGAGAATTGCAAGGAAATGTTTGCATAGAGCAAAGAGCCAGACGGCATCATGGGCAGGCATGGCAGGAACTTTACCCTGAGAGAGGTCAATGCTGGAGTACAAAGAGAGAGGCTGATGGAGCTTTGTGCTGAATCGTGGTGCAAGTGGCAAGGTCTTGGGGCAAACGGATCAGTTGTCTGTTGTGAAGAGCCCACAAGCTTGACTTCAACTCACTGAGCCACGCCAAGGGCTTAGAACCTGAGAGGGACTACTTGAGGTCCATGAACTCACTGCAGCTCGGTCTAGGAGCTGGTGCAGGATGCTGGGTAGCCTTTTTTGTGACTGAGGCTCAGATCAGGAGGCCAGCAGACTATGCCTTTGAGCCACTCTGTGAGCCCTGGGTTTGAGATGAAGTTGCAGGTCCAGTTCTTACCCCCGGACAAGTCGGCAACAGGCCAGAACAGCAGGGCAGCCATTTCTTCAGAGCAGCAGTCCAGCTGAGTGGCTGTCCTTTCAGCAGCACAGCAGTACTTCATCTTGGCAGAGTATCTACAGATCCAAAGGTGCGCTGACGAGTTGGTGTCTGAAGTCCAGTGTTTATACCCAGTTGTGCCTTTTGAAGTGAAAAGAAGCTCTTCTAGGGGCATGCCTTTGACATGCACATGTGCCCAGCCTTCCTTGCCCTGACTCCAGACTAGCTACAGGTGATATTGTCATGGTCCGTATGGGCGCTGTGTAACAAGCATCACGGCAACGACCAGTACCGCAAGCACGGAACCACAATCCCCAGAATCCAGTGCGCAGCGCATGCGCAAGCCCAGAAGCCGATATAAGAATGGCGACTACCAGGGAACAGCGTCGGATATTGCAGAATCTGAGCCGACAGCCCCGAGCTGCGCTGTGAGGTAAGGAACATCGTTCCTTTGTTTATTGCCCTAGAACTATCGCTGGAGCGATAGCCTGAAGTGCGTTTTGGCAGCGCTTTCAAAGGAACTCGACACGAGCGCTTTCATGCTAGATCTCCTTTGACTTGATACTACCCTTTGAACTGGAGCGTGAGTAGAGCGGCGGCTCATACGCGTCCGGTCGCTTTTTTTGAGCTACTGGGTGCATTACCAGTGACTTAGTACTTTACCGAACATACGGACTGGAGCGCGAGTAGAGCGGCAGCTCCTGCGCGTCCGGTCACAGTGACAGTGCAATTAGGGGGATTTACAGAAACATTGGACTTTGACCTAAGCTACGGATTGGAGTGCGAGTAGAGCGGCTGCTCCTGCGCATCCAGTCATCCTTGCCCAAGCATCTGGGGACATTAATCAATACCTTACCCAAGTGGCCACGACTACTTACCGATTGTATCATTGGTAGATACTGTGAGACACTGTACCCCCCGTTGGCGAGTGCCGGGATCGGCATTCATGCGGGGGACAGTTAGACCAGGTGTTACCGGTCATTAAAGTCACGGAAAGACCCAGCTCGAGTGGCATTGTCGGCCACTGCTTAGCACAGTGCCCTCCGTTGGGGGATGCCAGGAACGGCATTCATGCGGAGGACAGTGTGAGCCGTTGGGGTTAATACAGGGTGCCTTGAACCCGTTTCTTATTGTTTTTCCGTCCTTCGGAGTACTTTCCATAGAGTATTATTGTTTATCAATAAAGTCTCATCCTTACTTCAGACTGTGGGTGCCTTATTGTGGGGGACGGAGACTGTGGTATTGGTTCCAAGGTCAGAACCCAATCCTGAGGTCAGCCAGGAGATTACAGATATGTAGCCCTTTGTGTGGAGACTGGCCACAGCCTATTCAAGAGTAAGTGGGATTGGACCCAGCTTCTCCCTCCCATCCTGCCAGTGATGGCCCAGCCAGTCACAACTAAGCTCCCCATTGTGGGTGGTTATGTAGCAGGAATTCAATGAAGCCCAACTATCAGCTGCACATCGTCATGTGACCCAGTGACAGGTTGCAGAAACGAAATGGCTAAGGCAAAAACATCCTAACTTTCTAAATGTGGTATTTTCGAAACTGCAATTTGAAATCCAACTTCACCATAAGTTAGGATTTAAAATTCCAATGCCAGAGACGCCAAATATGAACTGGTCACCTGTGTCCATTTGGAAATTACACTTATGAAATGCCATTAGGTAACTCTAGTGTTATCCTATGGGGTATGTGGGCCTTGCAGTAGTGAACAAATTAATTTAAAATGTTTTCAGTATCCGGACATAAAACTTTTAAAATCACACGCCCTGCTTTTTAAATACATTGCACCCTGCCCCCTGGGCTATCCAGGGCCTACCCTATGGATGGAATATAATTATTGAAAAGTAAGGTTTGGGCCTGGCAAAAGGTTAATTTTGCCAAATTGAAGTGGCAGTTTAAAACTGCACACACACAGGCTGCAAGGCAGGTCTGAGACATGTTTAAAGTTTTACTTTAGTGTGTGGTACAATCAGAGCTACAGGTCCACTGTTAGCTATAATTTACAGGCCCTAGGCACAGGTAGTGCACTCTACTAGGTACTAGGTAGTAAATTAAATATGCCAATTGGGTATAAGCTAATCTAACATGTTTTGGGGGAGGGCACAACCACTTTAGCACTGGTTAGCAGTGATAAAGTGTGAAGAGTCTAAACACCAACAAAAAGAATTTAGCAAACATAGGAGGAATGGAGACAAAAAGTCTTGGGATGACCCTGCAGAACGGGCCAAGCTCAATAACTATATGATAATATTGGACTAGTGATGTATCACTTCTGCTTGTTTCAGATATAAGGAAAATGGGTTATGCAGGTACTTGCCACTCACCAAGGGTATTGGTCAGGGTTTTCTTGGCACTGGATCGTTTTCACAATGGGGTGTGTTGAGGAGGGAAGCTTTTTCCACAGGCAGGCACTTTGTGGAGAAAATGCACTTCCTCCATAAGACTAGACGCATAATCTGCAGGTGTCTCATTCAGATGGTAATCTTAGCATTATCACAGGTGCATATTGTACAGTCATTTACATTTAGATAAAGCAGGCCGTTGTTGGGAATTACTTGAGCCACACAATCATGAAAATCCCGCTCAGTAATATAGGCAGTAATTTCTAGGATGGGCCAGTTAAGGCGAATTTTCCCTATGCTGCCTGATAATCACAGGAAGACCCTTGTACAGGCCCTGGTGATAAGTCGCCTCGACTACTGCAACGGCCTCCTCATATCAGCCAATGAGGAGGCGTTAAATCGTTTGCAGGTGGTCCAAAATACGGCGGCCAGACTAATTCTAAATGCTCCCGCAAGGACCCCGTCAAAACCCCTGTTAACACACCTCCATTGGCTGCCCATACGACAACGTGTCACGTTTAAAATCTGCTGTTTAGTGCACAAATGCCTTTATGGGCAAGGCCCTAGATATTTGGCACAAAAATTTTCGACATACAAACCTGAACGTCCATTGCGGTCCAGCAACCAATGTTTATTGGAAATCCCCACTATAAAAAAGCCAGACAAGGTGGACGTGCCCTATCATTCATAGGCCCAACCATGTGGAATAAACTTCCATCTGACCTAAGACACAACGACAACCATCTATGTTTTAGGAAGGCCTTAAAAACTTTGCTGTTTCAGGTAGCATAATTTTTCCTGTGGTTCCACAGAGTCAACATATTCCAGAACCTTTTGCGAGCAAAGCGCGGAGATACCTCTGAGGTCGATTCTGGCGCGATATAAGCAATTAAATAAATAAATAAAAATAAACTTCACTCCTCCGGTGGAGTTTTGCCCACTCTTCAAAAACTCAGCCAACCAGAGCATGAAAGAGTTTTTCTCATGTGCAGCTCACCAATGTTAGTTAGCAAGCGAGAAAAAACTAGCAGGAGACTGCCTTTCGGTGAGATTTCTCAATGCGAGCGGTCATGGCAGGTTGCCACCGCTCGTGTTGAGAAAGTTGCCGCTCCCATTGTGAAAGCTACCGCTTGAGTCGAAAATCTAACTTATCGCCAGGAAGAAGCAGTGCCCTCTGGCGCACCGCGTGGTACCCTTCGTGCTGTAAGAACAGCTACCGGCGCTACAAATCAGCGCAATGGTCTAGGATTCCGCCTCTTGCGGAACTCTGCGGAATCTTGCAGAGAATTAAGGTAATATCATGGAGTCAAACTCTGTGAGCTCTTCCTACCCCAATTAATTTCAAGGCTGACTACACATGGTGTCTGAGTAATAAACTTAATCTCATTTAATATTCATTGAAATCCTCCACTTTTGTACCCAAGGAATGTATACCTAATTAACAGTTGTGTATTTATTCAGAACTGCAGTTCACGGAATTCACAGGATTGTCTACACAACCTTGCTATATGAGATCAGCAATAACTGTCATTGCATTATTTTTTTTTCCAGTCAAAAAGGCCAGTTCACTAGTCGAGAATGTGTGAAATGCATGACATTGGCAGTGAAATGATATATTCCATCTGATCAAAAGACAGTGAGCCTGAAATGCTCCTGGATGGGACAAAAAGACAAAGTGGGAGGAAAGCAGTCAATTAGGAGCAAAGGTGTGAGCTAGAAAAGGAACCATCCAACCATGAGTTAGGAGCTGATCCCCAGCCCATGTGAGCTGGTGTACTGTTTGCAACTGATCTCTGACAACACAGAGCAACCAATTTCTGTAAATGAGCCTTACAGTTTCCTAGAGCATTAGCCACATATCCGAAATTAAATCCAAAACACTAACAGTGCCTGTTATCCTTGGCCAAGTTGTATATTACAAATCATACCCAATTTCTCATTTTAATTATCCAGTCAATACCATTTGGGTATGTTCTAGGCTAGGTAAATCTAGGCACACCGTCAAATAAAATAGACAATGAAAACAAGAGTTGAGCCAATGTATTTTTTTAAAATCATCAAAAATAATATCACACTATAGCAACGATTTGTATGTGTAATATGAAATCATGCTAGCAGCAACATGAAAGTCCTGTTTATGAATGGACTCCTAGTTCTTATGGGGCAAAAAAAGCAGTTACCGAACCATCACAATTATGAGTTTTCCAATGTGATCCAGAGTTTTTGGCAGCTGGATGCAGCTAACTCCAGGTAAAACACCAGCCAAAAATGTGTAATTGCCAGATTAATCAAACCCTGCAACTACAGATTTACCTGACAATTCCTCATTTTTTAGTGAACTGTGAGACACATGCTTGGCACCAGTAACGCATTAGGAAGAATCACCCTACATTACATTACATTGTCAGTAACTTTCATTAATGTAGTGCGCCAAACCTCGAAGCGTTAATGATTGGAAAAGCAGAAGATGATGATTTTATGTCAGGACCGGAGGCTTCTTATTTCTTTACTGCTAATTTTTTCAGCAGCCAATAAAAATACAGAAACCAAAAATACTTCAGTACCCATGAATACAATTTGTGTCATATGACCAACCAGAAAGAGTATCCCCTATATAAGCTCCAGTCCTAATTACAACACCCTCTTTCTTTGCTACTCTGCAGCCACTTAAGTGCATTTTCATTTCTTCTGCCTCTTGTAAATTGCCACTTATGTTTGTGGGTTGTTATTTGCTTAATTTCGAATTCCATTTGGATATTGCTTAATTAATGTTTAATGTTTTTCCTAGCGTATATATATTTACTGTATTTTGCATTGTATGCATGATTGTTGTCTCCTTGCGCCTAACGGTCGTTTTTTTTCATTGTTGGCAGTCTTCCGACTTGATTTTCCGGCTGCACGTACCTTTCTGCATGCGTGTTGGGAGCGCTCTGCCTCCCGGACAAGGCGTCCCCGCCTATGTTAATTTTCCAGTGAAGTGGGAGGTGTAGGAAGCAAGGATACGCGTTGGACTGACGAGTAGTCCTCTTTCTGTGCGCACGAGCGACCGTGGATGAGTGATAGCCATTTTGCCCGCATTTCAAGGCTATTTTGGGCTTCAATGAGCACGGGAGCAGCACAACTTTGCTCTCTTCCCTCTGTGACTCATACCAGGCTCCCAGTGATGCCACCTCTTGTTTCTGAGTATGGCTGTATAAATTAAGCATAGGCGTTGCCTAGAGTGGGTCTGGAAAGCCCTCCTTCCACATTTTAAACATTTTAAACAGGTTTTCCGCAGTTTTCAACTGTTCCTCTTAATATTTTGGCTTGCCTGGGGTTTCTCCACTCCCCCTTGAATTCAGCTGCAGCTGTTATTGATTATTTACATTAACCCTTCGAGTGAGGGGCAAGCGGTTCCTCCTGTGGGAAAGTGTGTCTCTTTATTGGGACATAATTTCAGAATATTATTTTGAGGAGGACTATTAAGATGAGGAGCCTTCTGGGTCCATGGAGCAGGACCTTGTGGATGCGCTTGACGCAGGGGTGCAGCACTTAGTCAATAAGCCCTAGTGAGGGCCATTGAGCCACTAAAGCGCCATTTATCCACCTATGGCAAACAACATGGTTGGCTTCCCAGCTCAGGAAGTCACCCTAGTGCCAGTGGGAAAGGGTCCAAGAACCCCCATGCAACCGATTTTGCAAAGCTGGCCAAAGCAATGGCTTCTGACCATGACTATGACACTTTCTCTAAGGAGGCATCCATCCAGACCACCCCCATGCCCTTCACAGTATGGATATGTACCATGGTCTAAAATGAAGTTTGTTTTCCCGGTTTGCGGGTTTAGGCCCACACGTGTCTCTCCTCAGAGGACTGTGCATAACAACAAATCACTTAGGTCTTCGCCCATTAAGGCTGCTTTGATCAATGCCAGATCTATGAAGAAGCATCATGTACACATTTTTCATTTGGTCTCTACCCATTCTCTGGACTTTCTCTTTATTACTGGAATGTGGCTGGATTCTACATCTAACCCTATTGTCACATTAGCTACCCCGGTCGGCTACAAAATACACCCGGCTGATCGCTCTGTTGGCAAAGGAGGTGGCCTTGCCATTATGCATAGAGAAAACTGGGCTCTTCACAGTGAAATTGCTAGCCTTTGGGATGAGTGTGAAGTTCTTGATTTAAGAGTGGAGCTCTCTGCCCATATTACATTGGGTGGGTCAATTATCTATCGGCCCCAGGCAAGCCGAAGGGCTTTCTCAAAGCATGCGGTGACGCCATGGCGGAATGAGCCTTGCCCTTCTCCCACTATATGATTCTCAGGGATGTTAATCTGCATCTGGACCTTCAGGAGGCCTTGGATTCAGCTGCCTTTCTTGATGCGCTTCAATCGGTGCAATTAAGGCAACAGGTTATATTTCCGACTCATGAAGCAGGCCACATTCTTGACCCCTTCTGTTCAAATTTCGAGATTCCGGTGGATAAACCTATGCCTGTTTTGTGGTCGGACCACTTCCCGACTTTTTTTTCTTGGAAAGGGGCCAGGCCAGCTCAGGCTACGGCCTGTCATCAGCCTACAGACCATAGAAAAATGGATCCACAGCAGTTCTCCTACTCTTTGGTTGTCTCCAGACCTTTCCTCCAAGATGATCAGGAGGGATATGTTCATGGGTTTAACACCTGGTTTGCGGATTCAGTTTCAGCTTCGGCTGCGCCCTGCCGACCCAAGTTGGCAAGAGACTCGCCCTCCAAACGATGGTTTTCCCAGGAGCTGAGGGATCTTAAACATGAATATAAAGTCTTGGAGCGGGCCTGCCACTCTAGGGGCTATAGTCCGGCAGCTAAACTGGCACTTAGGGCCAAACAAAGAAGTTACTGCACTTCTATTATCGCCGCGAAAAGCCTCCACTATGCCACACGGATTGATCTGGCTAATAATGACTCAAGGAAGATTTTTGCTATTGTTCAAACTTTCATGGCCCCCAGCGCACTGGTTCGAGCAATGCCTGCTTCAATAACTTGGTGTGCCATGGTCTCCTAGTTCTTTGTGGACAAAATTTCTAGCATTCAAGCTTCTTATTCCCTCCTGGAGGGAAGGCTTACTGCCTTTTCTTCGGTCCACTCGACAACAGACTTGTCTAACACATTGTCCACTTTTGCGCTGGTTGAACTATCTACTACGTAAAAATCCTTAAAGCTTCAAAATCAGGCTCTCCCAATTACTCTCATGCTGCCAGACTTCTTGCCGCTGTTGTGGACACTATTAATCCGGAAGTCAATCAAATCAATAATAGGTCCCTCAGCGATGCTATAGTTCCAGCGGCATGGAAGCAAGCATTGCCTCATTCGCTGCTTCTTAATCCCCTCATACAAATTAGCGTTGCTGGTGCCGTCTGGGAGTGGATTAGGTCCTTCCTCGATGACCGAACGCAACAGGTCTGGCTCCCTCCGTGTATGTCGGAGCCTCAGCAGCTGTCTACTGGGGTTCTGCAGGGGTCACCGCTTAGCCCCCTGTTATTCAACATCTATGTTACTCCGCTGGTCTATCTGGCAGAGACATTGGGGGCTAAGGTGATGGCCTACGCTGACGACACGCAGCTGCTGTTTTCTCGGGGCAGGGATGAAGATTCGGTCCAGTCTGCTCAACACTGTCTCGCCTCTGTTTTCCAGTGGCTGGCTCAAGCACAGTTGAAGTGCAATGAAGGGAAGTCCGAGGTTCTCTTGTATGGGTCCTTCCCAGTTGGCTTCAGAGCAAAGCTATGGCCCCCCTGTTTCCCTATGCCTAGTGCAGGGAATACTACGGCAAAAAATCTCGGCATTTGGTTTTTTGAGAATCTGAATTGTTCAACACAAGTTAAGAAACTTGCTGGGACGTGCTTTGGCACCTTGAAAGCCTTAAAAAAATTCCTTCCCTTTTTTCCAAGACCAGCCAAGGAATCAGTGGTCTGCGCACCGATTCTATCTCGCTTGGACTATGCGAATGCCATTTATGCGGGCATTCCTGACTATCTTTTGGGCAAACTGCTTGTTGGGCCTGTCCAAGCGTTGTAGTGTGCTTGCGCATCTACGGTCTCTGCACTGGCTCCCTGTGGCGTTTCGCATTCAATTCAAGATGCTTTCCATTGCTCATAGACCCTTCACAATACAGGCCCTAGCTATCTTCAGAAAAGATTTGTCTTTTACACTCCCGCTAGACAGCTGCGCTCCTCTTCGCAACTTTTGTTGCATCGCCACAGGCTGGGTGGCTGTTCACTCTTTAGGAAAGCTAGTCTGGCTTGGAATGCCTTACCTTTGGCGCTCCGGAGTATTCAGGATAATGCAATGTTTAAGAAAAACTCAAAACATTCCTCTTTTAGTCGTTTCTTTGGGGACCTTCTGCCTTTGCCTTTGCACACGCCGGGACACTCTTTTGAGTAGCTGAGCGCGATACAAATGTATGTAACATAACATAACATCCCTGAGTTACCTCTGGATGATTTTGATGATACATCCTCTGAACAAGCCTCAGGCCAGGAAGAGACTCCTAGACCCTCCAAGAAATTAGGAAAGGAGTGTTATGATGACGCGCTTTCACGAACTAAGCTCCTAACTTTTGAACTGGCTGTGATAGTGTACCTTATTCTACAGCCTGGCTTCCTTCTCCAGAGGTGGCTGAGTATGTCCAATCACACATTCGACAGGCTTTCCATAAAGATGTGAGGGAGTGACTCAGATCAGAGTGCCCAAGGCCTAACTTAGCAGATAAGGTGGTGGAGACACAGGTGGATCCCTCTATTCTCACCTATCTTAAAAAGTATTCCAAAGACCGGGCATGGAGATCATGCCAAGACAAACTTTTAGATTTGACAGGTCCCCCTCACTAAGATTTTAGAGTTGGGCTTTCGAGCTTAAGAGGCCTCAATGGCTATTGATCCTGATGAATTAATCGGATGGGCGCAACTAGCGGTCTGTCAGCTGGGTAATGCGAACTGCGCTATGTCCAGTGAAAGACCTGGCTCAATGCTTCTGAAACTTGATCCAAAACTGGCAGAGCTCTCTTCTTTCGAATCCGGTCCTCTAGATCAAGGCCTTGTCTTCGGTCAACCCTTCCTTCAGGAGCTGACAAAGTTTGTAGCTTCTTTCAGTAGTTTAGATAAGACCCAGGGATCTCTTAAATGTGCTTTCTGCCCAGTTTTTGGCAGGGCTGGGCGATACTGAGTGCGGTCGTTTGACCATGGTTACAGTCAAGGCTCCCCACGTGGAAAATACCAGCAACACAGAGGAGGTTACCAAGACTCCAGTTACAATGGTAACTCCTCCTTCTATCCAACCCATTGTGCCAAGAACAGATTCCGGAAAGGCAGATATGGTGGACATCAGGGCGGTCAGCCCAATGCCGGTAATTCAGGTGAGACTGATTCCAACTACTGAAGTAATGGTGGGCGGCAGGATACAGATGTGTCTGCACAATTGGCACAAAATCTCGCAGGATGCATGGATTTTAGAGGCAGCACAGGGGTACAAGATAGTTTTATAATTCCCCCAATCAGGTTTTTCCTCCACATCAGTTGTATTTATTTCGACAAGATCAGGTCTTCATCTCCGAAGAGATAGATTCTCTCCTAAAGAAAGGTGCCATAATGGTTGCAGATCCTCATTCCCAAGGCTTCATCAGCAGCATCTTCCTAGTACAGAAGAAGGGAGGTGGATCCAGGCTAGTTTAAAACCTAAAGGATTTCAATGGATGGGTAGTAAATCGGCATTTCAAGATGGAGGGTATTCATCTAAAACACGACCTCCTTCTGGACCTGAAATCTGAGTATCTGTCTGTTCCAATTTACGAGCCTCATCATCGTTTTCTCCTGTTCCACTGGCAAGGAGTGTGGTATGAATACAGTCATTCCCTTCGGCCTCTCGTCTGCACCTTGGTGCTTTACGAAACTTCTGCAGCCAGTAGTAGAATCATTGAGAGCGCGTTGTCAACTCCTCTTGCCAGCCCAGAAAATCAGGTCTATCAAGAGAGACCTAAGGTTGATTTTGCACAAGCAGAGTGTGTCATTGAGATCTGTAGCCCGGATCGTAAGGCTGTTAGCTTCCTCAATTAAAGCTATCTTTTTGGGTCCCCTTCACTACCGGGTGCTTCAGCAGATCAAGATTCGACATCTCCAAAAAGGCCTTGGGTACTCAGATCAGATTCCTCTTTCTAAGGAGCCGAGGTTGGAGATGTTGTGGTGGCTGGACCACATGGAGGTGTGAAACTGTTGAGCCCTCTTTCGGATCTGCCCCAGAGGTAGTGATAGAATCTGACGCCAGTCGGTAGGGTTGGGGAGCCCGCTGCGGCCGGATGTACACTGGCAGCCGCTGGTCACAAGTGGAACTTGTGTTGCATATCATTTGCCAGGAACTTTTGGCAGGCTCCTAGCGATCCGCTGTCTTTCCCCACCAAAAGCTGAATTGTTGTATCCTGCTTCGCATGGACAATGTGTCAGCAGTATGCTATGTGAACAACCTAGGAGGGACAAAATCCCGGATTCTAGCAGAGGTTGCCAAGGACTTTTGTCACTTTTGTCTTCAAAACAAGATTTCGGTGTTAGCGGAGTACGATCCTGGTCGCAACAATGAGATTGCCAATCCGCACTCCCGACACCTCCGGGATTTCAGCTACTGGAGACTCCATCCACGGATTTTCCAGTAGCTGACCCAACTTTGGGGCCACTGCCAGATAGACCTGTTCGCATCACGTCTCAACAGGCAACTCCCAGCATTTTACAGCTGGTGTCCGGATCTGGAAGCTCTGGCCATGGATGCATTTCTACAGGACCGGCCGACGTCTCTATGTTATGCCTTCCCGCCGTTTGTGATGATTCCCTGGGTTCTGGCACAAACCAGACATTATCAATCAGAGTTGATTCTGATCACTCCACTATGGAGAGAGCAAGCCTGGTTCCTAGTACTTCTGGAGATGCTTTGTGCAGTCCTGATCCTTCTTCCACAGTTGTGCAACCTGTTGCTGGATCCTCTGACGGCTCTGCAGCATTTGATAGAATCAGGACAACTTCTTCTGGTAGCATGGCGGGTTTCACGGACAGATGGAAGATCCCAGGCCTTTCACTAGATGCTGACAGATTTATCAGCGAAGCATGGTCTTCTAACACACACAAGCAATATTCCTCGGCTTGGAAACAATGGTGTAGTTGGTCCTCTCAATGAGATGTGGCTCCCGCTACAACACGTCTCCTTCATTGTAAACTTTCTAGCTTCCATTGCAGCTTCGGTCCCAGCCTTTCGAGCAGTGAATCATTTCTGGCCCGCCATCTCAGCAGGTCACGTGTCAGTGGATGGCAAACCGGCAGGAGAGCATCCTTTGATATGTAAACTGCTCAGGGGAATCTGGATGGTCAAACCCCCTTGTCTGAAATATTCAGAGTTATGGGATGTGTCCTCCGTTCTGAGATTCTTGGAGGCTTGGCCTTCCAATAAGTATTTGGCGAGAAAACAGCTTTCTGCTGAATTGACTTTTCTACTCTGCCCAGTGTCATAGAAAAGGGTCTCAGGTGTCCGACCTATAGATCTAACAGGTCGTAGGTTTTCCCCAGAGGGTGTGACTTTTATATTTTCAAAACATACCAAGTGTAATACCTCTTTATTAGCTTACCCAGCTTTCCCTACTAATCCTAAACTGTGTGTAGTACAGTGTATAAAAGATTATGAGGTGAGTACCACTGAATTTCGGCAGGACATGAAGGGTCAATTCTGTTAATTCCTCTACAAAAACCCTTTAACCCAGCGACTCCAGCTACCTTGTCTAGATGGGTGCGTTGGCACATGAGCGAAGCGGGTATGGATGTCTCGAAATTTGGAGCACATTCAGCTCGTGGAGTGATGACATCTAATGCTTTCTCTGTAGGGGTCAGCTTAGCGGATATTATGAATGCAGCTGATTGGTTATCTGACACAACGTTTAAGTCTGCTTATTATAAGCCTATTGTGGATGTGGCATTAGTAGTGGTGGCTAAGCTTTAAACAAGCATAATCGGAGCCTCCGGTCCTGACATAGAATTCAAAATTTGCGAACATACGTTACAAGAATTTTTAATTCTATTAAGGACACGGAGGTGAGGATTATCCCAGCAAATACATGTATTGCAGTATTGCATTGTACGGTTTTGAGTATCTTCATACTGTATATATGGTCCTATGTTTTCCCTTCCCTTTCTGTTGTATTGATGAAATATCAGAAGGCGAATGGTGTTACAGCCTTTTCATTTCAGGTACTGATCTCAAGTAGAGCACAATGGTTCTTGTTTTTGCAAGGTCTTCTTGTTTTTACTGAAGTTGGTGCGACTCGTTTGTTCAGGAACCAAGTCTGGAAGAAGGATCCCCGTTGGGCTGCACATTATCTCTGCTAGAAGAGGTTCTTCTACGTTCAAGATGGTTCTTCGAGATTACATTGTTGTTCATGGACTTAACTGTTTGATGTTTTGTCAAAGAAAGGACGTTTTAATCAGGACAGGAGCTTCTATAGGGGATACTCTCTATGGTTGGTCATGTGACAAAGTGTATTCATGGGTATTGAAGTATTTTTGGTTTCTGTATTTTAATTGGCTGCTGAGAAAATTATCAGTAAAGAAATGAGAAGCATAATCCGCGCCTCCGTGTCCTTAATAGAATTAAAAATTCTTGTTGTGCATGTTCGCAAATTTTGAATTCACCATTATATCACCTGCTACATTTGAATATCAGGCAGTGCTGTAAATATTTGTAAAAAAATTCTAGTGCAGCAAGCATTGGAGACAAATCTTGAAAAGGTCTACTACAGCGCGGGTTAAATCCATCTAAAGGGATCTGTCCAATCATCCATAGTTCTTAGACAACCCTGACATTTAGATGGTTAAAGGAGAGCTTTAAAATTCTATCTAGACTTCATTGAGACCACTGCCTTTACAAGCAAGGGCTGGGAAGCACGTTGAAGAACAAATAAGGCTTGGCTGACACCAGAATATGCCACATTTGAGATAACTGGAGTTCATCCTGCCATATTTACAAAAAACAGACTTTGGCGTGCTGCAAGGTGGCTAGAAAACAAAACAACAAGTTTACTGTGTTATAAACCAATTAAAATAATAATGAAACTAATAAAGTAATTTGAGGAAAAGGCTTTTGCTTTCATCCTTATTGCAGTATAGAATTAGTGGCAGGCACATTGCTAAGATCCTCATGTTAGCAGGGTAATTTCAGCATGTCACTTGCACCATTGCAGATATTATTACATATGTCTTGAAGATACACGGGGATAAAGTCTGTTTGTTAAACATAGGCAACTGTGTTGTATATTTGAAAGAATTCGTACATTTTACTTAAAACTTACAAAGAAATACAAATCTCCTTCTCCCCTTATTGGATGTATGTTCTTTTGGTATCATTTTCCTCATTTAAATTACTCTATTTTTATAATTTGGTTTGGGATTTTTATTCTTTTATGTTTTGACTTTATTACTGTTGTGGTGATGCATAAATACTTTACACATAGCCCCGGGTTAAACCTGTCTTCTCTGTGCTCCAGCTAACAGGGGGTAGTGCTCCGGTTACTTTAGTGACTTTTGAGGTTAACCCTGACTGGATAGAGCTATTATTCCTTGAGGTGGGTAACCGACCACTTCAAATAATAATCCACTTACTTAAAAAGTCTTTCTGAACATTTTCTCCCAATAACGGTTTCAGACCCCAAAATGTGTCAGAAGTAAATTGTGAAGGTTGCATGTGCATTTACATTTAAGTGAGCTTTGGTTGCTCACTGAGTTCTCAATGTCAAAAGTTACTTCACAGTAGCATGTATAGAAGCCTTTGGAAATTATCGGCCCACAGTCTGCCGTGTTAGTTTCCCATACTGAGCATATAGACTGCTTTGCCAGTCCAGTTACTCATGCCTCTCCTGGAACAGATTTATTCTCAAAATTACTCTTTTATATCTGTATACTATGTCATTTTTTGTATTTTATTATGTATAATCATGTTTGACCTTTTATCACTTGTATGATTTTATATTAAAATCGAATAAAGTAAATATTGATTGATTGACTCTTTCACAAGACCTTTTTCAAACCATAATCCTCCCTCGCCAATTTCTTCATAATGCTCCTTTACTTTATTCTGTGATGTATGCCTAACACAATGTGTTTATCTAGAAAGAACAGGCGAACAGTCATCTCCTTTATCAGGCCCCTTTTCTTTCAAACAATGTGCCCCACCCTTTTTCTCTCCATAACACCCACTTTCAGCATCTATCCACCGCAATACCAATAAATGTATACGTGGTTCTCATTAATTTAATTCCTAGCATTTTACTTATGGATTATGACATTTTCACTTTGTACTTTTGCCATTGTATGTCTATGAAAATCACATACGCAGGCCAAGGGAACATTGTGTTTTCCTAAATTATTATAGAGTAACTATATAATTCAACACAAATTTCAAATACATTTGCGAGCTAAATGGCTCAAAAGAAATGGAGCATAGAGTTATGCATCAGTGGTGATAATACAAATGAACATTACTTTCCAGGCAGTGGAATATTTCAATAGCTCGCAATTTCAAACCAGAATGAATCAGTCAGTGAGAATAAGGCGCTCTTAGTAAAACTTATAGAGGTTGGCTTTGTTTACACAAATGATAGTGAATGAAGGAATGAATGAAATTATATTTATAACGTGCAGCTACTGCTTCAGAAGAAGCATCCTGGTGCTGAATCACAATAAGAATAAGATTCTAAAGTTCACCAAACAAGAACATTTTCAGCTGGGCTCTAAATATATTTTCATTGGGAATGTTGCAAAGATGCAGCAGAGGAAAATTCCAAATATTGGGTGCCAGAAATGAAAAAGATTTCCCATTGGTTTTAACATTATGCACTTTTGGATATGAAGTAGATTATGGTTAGTAGATTGGAGCGTCCTGGAGGGAACATATTTATTTAGCATATTTTGATTGCAGGGCAGACCATTCTGAAAGAAGGCACTGTGCATGATTAAAAGACCTTTAAACGTAATTCTGGATCTAATTTGTTACCAGTGAAGAGATGTTAAGCCTGATCTGATGGAACGTTTTTAGGAATATTCAATATAAGATGAGCAGCAGAGTTCTGAACATGTTGAAGCCTTGTAGGCAGTACTTGAAAGAGTCACAAGTAAAGGGCATTGACATAGTCCAGTCTGGAGGTAATCAGGGTGTGAATGATCCCCTTCAGTGTAGTTACAGGAACATATTTCATAAAAATATCTAAGATTTCAACAGGCCAAAGCAGGCAGTGACCATAGCACTAACTGGGGGTATAAAGGACAAAGTTGAACCCAGCAAGACCCCCAGATTTATGGCAACTGTAGCTGGAGAACCAACATGGGAAGTTGAAGTATTGATGGGCCAATGAAAAATGAAGTACCGAACATAAAGATCTCAGCTTTGCCAGCATTAAGCTGTTATACATCCAGTCTGCAACCACAGTAAGACAACCCTGGAAATCACTAGCCTCCGAGTCATCGAGCTGTTGAAAGGCCAACATAATTTGAGTGTCATCTGCATAAGATACAATGTTCATACCCCATTGTTGCACCAAAGGTACCAGAGGGGCTAATAGATGTTGAATAAATTGGGGCCCAAAACAGTGCCCTGTGGGACACCACCACTGATCGGTCTAAACTGGGAAGTGAAACGAGAGAGAAATACAGCTTGTTGCCTGGCGGAAAGAAAGGGATGTAACCAGTCAGGGGCCCTGCCGCCTATTATCATATTCTACAATCTCTGAAGGAGAATTTTGAGGGACACTGTGTCGAAGGTAGACAGATCTAATGAAATAACCACTGCCGTCCGACCCAGATCAAGGTTGATTCTGATTATTCAGAGGTCTCCAAAAGAGCAGTTTCTGTGCTGAACCCAGCACGGAAGCTAGACTGGGAGAAGTGGAAGAAGTTATTGTGCTCAGCATAACCGTTAATTTGGCAGTTAACTAAACATCCCAACATCTTTCCTAAGAGAGGAAGAAGGGAGATTGGTCTATGATTACTCAGCGTGAGCATTGATCTTTTTCAATAGGTGTACAATAAGTGCCCTTTCCAAGAAAGAGGTACTACACACCCAGTTCAAGGGAGAGATTGAAAGAAATATTAATTAAAGGATTAAATATGGTACCAGAATTCGCTAATACGAAATGGGACATGGATCAAGAGGATATGCAGATTTTATTTTATGCAGAGTTAGTTCTGATTCTTCCAGCGAGATCTTATTAAAAGATTCTAGCAACGGGCCCTTCGCATGGAAGAAGAAAATGAGGGATTCCATGTGAGGAGTACATCCAACTGATGAAAGTGAGAACAGATTTTTTTTCCTCTGTGGATTGGAAGAAAAAAGATCTGTGGATTGGAAGAAAAAAGATGTCTTTCACAAAATGATGGGAGGATGGAATACGTTGGTTGCATGCCTCAGGTTTTAAGAATGACTTGACTTAATTTTTAAATACAGTTCTGGGAGAATTTTCTGAGCCAGCAATTTTGTTGAGCCCAAAAAATCTTTTTGTGCCTTTTTTTCTGAATTAGCTTACTTTCCATTTCCATGTGCAATCAGACATAGCAGAAATGCAATTTGATTGATGTGATACCATGCTGCTCTTTAATTCTTCAAATGTTGTATTGCACAGCATCAGAAAGTTGAAAACTATACATATGAGAAAAGACTTTGACTGTTTTCTGTAAACAGAGGAGCACAATTGCTATCAAACACTGCTGATTTAATCGTGTACTATCATAACTGGAATTTATCAATTGAACTGGGAAGGTGACATTTTACTCTGATACTTGCATGTTCTGATAAATTCGAAAATTACATTTTGCGCTGGTGGTTACACAAGTAATGTCGTACAAATTAAATGTCATACAAAGGTTCCCCCGGCAGACATTCAGGCTGGAAAATCTGATGCATACTCGTGGTCAGTGTTGTAAATATATGTAATCAATCCCGTCTTGATAATGACTCTTTGGGGTGCATTTTGAAAGGACCCTTTTTCTTGCCGAGGGCTAGAAACTACATGAGAGCTTGACTGCAGACTGCATATGAAACAGAATAGAGATCTTCAGTCAGCAGACTTCATGCAGGACTTTCAAGTGTACAAGAATATATTGTAACAATCATCCCATTAGAGGAAACTAAGAGGTGAAACAGATCTGTGGAATAGGCTGTAAACTAAACATAACAATATTTCACATATACACTGCCTAAGACATGTCAAGGGGCCACAGTTAAAAAGATGACTTTGCGACAAATATCCTTAGTTCTGTGTCATCACAAGGGGGGTCATTGTTTTTAGTAAATGCATTCTTTTTTCAGTTGCCTTTCATAGAATCTAATTCATTTGTGTAACACATTCTCCCACTGAAGAGCCGCAGGGCTTTGGTCTGAAGTAGGTGGTTTTCTGCTTCTCCCCATCACTGACCTTCAGTTTATTCCAGAGCTCCTGCTAATCACCTTGCTAGGCAGACCAGTTATAACTGGCGTCACATCTACATTTTTGATTAACGAAAAAAGAAGCCCTGCTAATCTAATCTGGTCACACCCTCCTTTTTCTGAAAGGTATCTTCTGCAAGCGAGACCATCGATTTTTGCCAGCAGACAGGAAATCACCATTGCATTCACCAGTGGTAAACTAGCCTTCAATCTCTGCTGCATATTCCCTGGGGCGTCTTCTGTGACAGGCGGCATTGATTTGCCTCTCGATTTTCAGAAGAGATGCCGATAGAGCTCTCTTTGAAGCCAGCCAAGGCTGCGCGGCATCCCCGACTGAATTCAGAGCATGTACCAAGAGGTAAACCAGGCTGAAGTAAACAATCTTTTTAACATCCTCATTGGGAAGTCTTCCGAGTAAAGAATCAATCATCAGCGCTGTGTAACAGCAGGAACTAATATATGGCAAACCTGGTATAATGGGAAAATAAATTGTGGCTACCGGGCCTTGAATGTGAACCGCGTTAGCGTTCCTAAATTGCTTTTGTATTAGCCTGCGTTCAATAAGACAACATAGCGGCAGGCCGCCATTTTTGTTTGAGAATCTGCGCATTTTTGCCTTCCAGTACATTTTTTATTTATTTATTTATGTGTTTTATAGAGCGCAAACTTGACCAGTTAGTGTATCAGAGCGCTTTACAGGAGAGCAAAGCAATATACAGAAGACTTTAGAGATACATAAGGGAAAGAAGAGCACCTATTTACAGTTTACATAATCAGTTACCCAAGACGAGATACAATATTTACAGATTACGTTTACAATGATTTATGCCAGGTCCCAAGGTTCTGAAGGGATGACAAGGTAATCCCAAGGGAGGTAGTGGATGGCCATAGGTCAGGCCATAGCAGTGATTAACGCGATAATTGGATGAGAAGTTTGCCCATAAGGAAGGTTTTGGCATCCTTTTTGAAGCGAGACAGAGAGGGGATTCTTCTGATGTTGGGTGGGAGAGAGTTCCATATTCTTGGCGCATCCCCTGAGAAGGCCCGATTGTACGTTTTTTCTTTCTGAAAGCGTGCAGGTTGGAGCAAGAGGTCTCTAGAATATCGGGAATTTCTGATTCCTCCGGAGATCACAAGTTTCTGAGTCAGATAAGCAGGGGAGTGAGAGTAAAATGCTTTGTTTGTGATGCATGCTAGTTTGAGTTGTATTCTTGCCTCCAGGGGAAGCCAGTTGAGAGTTTTCAGGTGTGGGGCAATATGATCGTATTTCCTTGTGCCGGTAAGTAGTCTGGGGGCTGCATTGAGGCAGGCTTTAAGAGGTGCCAGGGAGATCTTAGGTAAGCCCGAGAGGGTTGAGCAGTCATTATCCAGTCTAGAGATGACAAGTGCTTGGACTGGCATTTTCAGGTCGGGAGCATCGAGGAAGGGTTTCAACTTCCTAAGGTAACTCAGGTGGAATCTGCAACATTTACTCTACATGATGAGGAATTAACGTGTGAGATTCAATTGGAAAGTGCTGGCAATTAAAAACCTGGACGATAGTGTTAGTGTAGGGTTTAGTAAATGATCCATGTCAAAGTAGTAGAAGTGTTGTCTACTTCATAGACAGAGATCAGCCAAGGTCAACGTAAACTTTCTTTTGAGCAGGGCTTCAGCAGATATATCATGTATATCAGTGCATGCTTAAAACCAAACAAACAAAAAAGATTAAGTGCCAGGGTTCAAGGTAATTTCACATTACTGCAACTGTCACATCCACGGATTCTGTCACTGTTACTAAAGGCCAGTGCCAGCATTAGCTATTATCGATCACAACACAAGTGTGATAGTTTGTATTATTCCAGGTCACTGTAAACAGTAGGAATGACCTGGTAGTGCTGGTTTTAAATATATTTGGTAAAATATATTAAATAGCTGAATGCTCAACTGATGTGCTGCGCTAAAATTAGATTCACAGCGCCACCACGTGGAGGACTGTCCCAAATACATACTGTGTTCGTGCTGAGGACAATCACCGGTACATATTAGACACCAATGCCATTCCTCCAGGCCGTACTTGCAAATTCTTCAGCCAGCTTAATTTGCAAGTCTGAGCTGCTTAATTCCACTCAAACCTTAGGGGTGTTGAAAATTACATCACACTTGTCCCCCAATGACAAGCATTTTCATGTTTAACTGAAACGTGTAGTTGTCAACTCAAAAGTGCTTAATATTAATATAAAGAGTGGTTGAAAACTGACACAAGTAATCGGTAACACAAAGTAGAAACAACTGCTTAAAATCCCATGGCATTCAACGCTTGCAATAACTGGGGAGTTGGTATCTTCAATGAAAACTTGAAACTTTTTTTCAATAATTTTACAAAATATGAAGCCGCAAAGCCTCGTAATTTAGAATATTTTTACTTTTGAGGTCTCCTAGTTCCACACGGAAATGTTTCACAATACTTTGCAACTTACAATTCTACCACCCACAATGCCTCCTTACTGGAATATCTACATATGTGTTATGATATGTTATGATTTTTCAAATTATACCTCTCATGCATAATGCACATCTATCTATGGTGGCTGCATCACTAGGTACAGAAGCCACATTGTCAGTCCAGTTCTAGCCTGCTACAGTAGCATGTCCTTTTCATATCAGTATTTGAAATATCTTCACAATTTTATTTCGAAGGATTGTTTTGTGGCTTATGTGACACTTAAATGAAATATCTCTAACATGAAGTTTACAGACATTTGGACCTTTCTTAGGACAACAAAATTAGTACTATTTGGCTGGAATTCCTACTACTATTTGAGTGCTAAGAGTAATTTCTTATATCCGTGAAGTACATGTTGTTTACAATCACAAAAACACTATTATTTGTTTGTTTATACTGATATTCAGTAGCTGAACTGAGAGAAGGCTTGCCTAGAATATAGATTTCATTTTCATTGTAAGAAAGGTTTTTATATGAGAAAAGGTTTTATCCTACATTAACTCTGAAGCATTCCTTGATACTACAAATTAGCTAAATCTATTGTAAAATTTTGGTTACGAGTCTTAATCCCTGTAAATACTCCCATCTGTATTCGGTAAGTTAACTATCTGAGCAGTGGTGGCTGACACAGATAAATACGGCGGGTGGGGGGAGGTGGCATGGATGGGTAAGAAGCGGAGAGGGGGTCGGTGGGAAGAGTGCAACAGGGGGTTAGTAATAAGCCTCATTTATTATGCATGAGGATTCTTGGAATCATAGCTGGACAGCAGGCCGAACATCTCCTGCATAAAAACTATGTACAAGGTTAATTCCTTCCATCATCCTAATTCGACAGGACACAGCGAGGTATATCCCCAGGAAGTATCACTTTGGGTATATATACACCATCTCTTGCTAAGGTAGAGAGAGGAGAAAAGGACTTCCATGCTGACACACTGACGCAAGACGCTGAGGCTTCTGCATGCAGACACTCCAGCTCGCAGTGGTCTGACATCCCTTGTGGGGGGTCAACCTCGAGACCAGAACGGGGTCCCACAGTCTTTCACTTCAGGTAATGAGGTTGACTTTACCCTAGAGGGATTCTTGGCTTTACACCCACATCCATGCGAGGTACATTCAGGTACATCTAGTTAGGGATGCAACGTAGGAGTACGCTTTTATTACTGTCGTGTATTTTTATACTTGCCTGTATTTATCGTTTTAGCACTACGGTAGAAATCTACCATCCTTTTACTCCGTTAGTGCTTATAATCATTTATATCTGTTACTGAATAATGGTTGTTTCAGCACACCTATTTTACACTAGAATGACACTGGTTCAATAAATACTTATTGAGAAACCTCCTCACCATTTATTCTGTGTATCTCTCTCCGAGACAAAGTGAGCACAAGTGACTGAGCCACTGGCAGCACTGTTTCCACGATCCCTGATGGGACAGAGTTGACATGTTTGATAGTTGCCAAGAACTATTCTCTGCTTGGTAAGAGGAGTTTCTAGTGGCACTGTGAGCTAGTTGGTATACAGGCTGACATACTCTGTGGGGTTGTCAGGAATCCGTTTGGACACCAAGCCCGCAGTGTATGTTGTCTAAACGAGCAGATCCTATAAAGGTTTATTGGAACTATACTACAAAACTAAGAAACAGTAACCCATGCACACATGCCCCATCAGGGCAAACCAGTGGCACAACTGATGAGCTACCTACGTGGATGGCACAACCAATGCAGCAGACCCACGGAGGCACGTTTGAGATACACAACCCTGTTGGAGGTCTTACCCCATGACAAGGGACATACACCTAACTGGAATCAGCAATCATATATACGCTGCTGCACAGTATGTGTATGATGAGTGTAGCGCTTTGATACTGCACAGCAGTTCCAAACACGGCCAAGTCCTAAGGCTAGCATCGAGAGCAGCATAAAACTTAGTAGGAGAAAAGCAAAAAGTCAAAGGAAAGCACCCTAGAAAGAGCTATTTTCAACAGGTGTTTTTTCCAACCTGTGCCCTGAAAAAGGCTGGTGGTCCGTTGGCCACCTTTCACTGAAACACGCATTGGCACCTGCGTGTTTGCCTCTCTGACATGGCTATGGAATTCTCCTGACCAGGAAGATCAAAATAATCCCATCATAAAGTGTATTGGTATTATACGTTGAATGAATGTATGTTATATACTGCAACCTGCAAATATGTTTAAGGTTATTTCCCCTTGAAAATGTACAAATATTAATTCTTGATCTGGCTTTGGATTTAGTAATGATCTATTTCTTCTGTATAATCTTTTCTTTTTCCTACTTGATTCATGTCTGTTTCATGCCAAGGAGGCACTGTATAATACAGTCTGATTGATAAGCTGCATGATGTGTTTGGTATGAGTGGTATGTATGAAATTGGTGAGCCTGGGCTTAGCTTAGGAGGGGGAGATGGCTCTCTTTTGTTATAATTCACACTAGGGTACGACTGGCTCAGTCTTGGTGAGAGGAACAAATTAAGAAGAAAGGCAAGGGATATAAGAATGTCAGTCTGAGTCCACAGAAATTTTATTGGGTGGTCACTCTCGGCAGCCATCTCCTGTTGGGAAGTTCCAAGCGGTCACAGCTGGACACCACAAGATGGTCCTGAGCATGGGGAGTGCACATGACTTTTTGCACAATAGTTACCCTCTGAAAAGAAGAGGGACGCTGAATATGGACCCACACAGTTCCAGTGGTGGCTTGTATTATTAGTATTATTATTTTCACTTTATTCACTTTTTGTAGAGTTACTGGATATTTAGATCCTGACTAATGCCTGGTGGTAGAAACATGCTGACCTAATGTATTAGGGTATATCTGGTGAATCCCTACCCATCTTGCATTTTAACCATGTCGCTGTAACCACCCAATAAAATTTCAGTGGACTCAGACAGACATTTCTAGACCACACCCACTTATAGGGCATTGACATAGTCCAGTCTGTAGAGGGCCAAAGTTAGAACAAGTGTTTTTAGTGCATCAAGGGGAATAAATGGACCTATTTTCCTGATAGTTTTTAAAATACCCAAACAGTGGAGGAAAGCATATTGATCTGACTATCAAATGTCAATCTGTCATCAAAGACAACATCTAGGTTCTTAACCTTACAGACTGGGATTGGGCATTCACCCAGATTGGCAGGCCACCATCTAGGAGACCAAAAAGAAGAATTGGATCCTAGTAACATGACTTCAGTTTTTTTGCCGTTAAATTTCATGCAGTTGGTCTGCATCCAAGTATTTACCTGAGACATGCAGTCGTTAAAACGATCGGCTGTCTCATCCACATTATTTGAGACTGATACAACCACCTGGGTTTCGTCGACGTAGGAGACCACCAAAAAACGACACTGCATAATGATCGAGGCCAGAGGAGCCACATAAATATAAAAAAGTGTAGGGCTCAAAGAGGAGCCTTGTGGCACACCACACAGCAGTTTAAAAAAAGACTTGGACACTGAGCCACCCAGTTCTACTGCAAAAGTTCTATCCGTTAGATAGGTTGACAGTAGAGTGAGGGTGGTGTCTTGAATCCCCAGCTCCACTAGTCTGCCAGTTAATATTTTGTGGTTAACTGTATCGAAGGTCGCCAATAGATCTAGCAAAATCAAGGCGGCTTCCCCCCCTGCATCCAGTGTTCCTATAAGTTCCTCTGCCACCATGACCAGAGCAGTCTCTGTTCCATGGGCCTTCCTTAAACCATATTGAGAATGGTCCAGGAGGACTCCAGCGAAGACGAAAGTTATAAGCTGTATGTTAAGCAATTTCTCCAGTAACTTAGACAGGAAAGGAATCCTAGAAATCGGACGGTAGCTACTGGGCTCCTTAGGGTCAAGGTTGTTTTTTTTTTAACAGAGGCAGGACTGAGGCTGTTTTTCACGCATCAGGGAAAAGGCCTGACTGAATTATATCTGTGAACACTAAACTTAATTGTTTGCTTAATATTTCTGGGAACAGATGGAAAACTTTAGAGGGACAAGGATCCGACGGGGCTCCTGACTTAGTAGTCTTCACCACTTGAATATTCTGTTCCGCCAAGGGAGAAGAAAAGAAGAAACCAGTGCCTGATGTGCAGGTATCTGGCCCTGGCTAAGTAATCGTAGAGGAGGGGTGAGTGCTATCTTTGAAGGTTTTATACACTGTCTCAACTTTATTTATGGAACAGTATCCCAGATTGTTGCAAAATTCTGTGCTACTAGCCGTCTGAGACTTGACTGGTAGATTGGCTAGTTTTTTTACTGCATCAAAAAGCTCCTTGCAGGAGTTTTTAGCCTCCAAGATTTTTTTGGTAAAATATTTACTTTTTTCCTCTATAACCAGTTTCTTGTATTCTGACAATGTTTGTGCATATTCGATTTTCCTTGCCTGATCGAAATGTACTCTCCACTTTCTTTCTGACCTTCTGCGTGCTTGTTTTTGAGCGCTAAGTTTGTCCGAAAACCAAGGCTCAGAGGGCTTTTCCCTTCTGGAAATGAAACTCATTTTTGGGGCTGCAGCATCTACCACTGTTTTAACCCAAGTGGTTAATCTATGAACCACTGCATTAGTATCCGATACGAGGTTCGGTTTTATTTTAAGTAATAAAGCTTGTAGATCGGGGGTATTGATATTGGCCCAATCTTGATGGGTGACCAAGATGGTTGTGTTTTTTGATGTTGGTTGGTGCAAATCTGCACTTACAGTGAGCATTATAGCTCTGTGGTCCGAACAAGGGACAGGAATTACCTCTACAATTTTGAACATGAGATTGGAGGTAAAGATTCCATCTAGGGTATGTCCAGCGACATGTGTCTCTTGCTTATCTATATGTCCCTGCGAGAAGCCCGCCATTGCCTCAACAAGTGTGGTAGTGTTGTGGTCTGCTGAGTTTTCTAGGTGATAATTAAAATCCCTTAATATTGTGAAATTAGAATAGTCTATACTGTATTCAAGGAAAGGACTGATTCTGTCCAAAAGAGGGTTCCATGCCTTCGGAGGCCTATATATGAGAAGTCCTTCTAGTGTGTAGTTGTTATTAAAAGTAATATCTGGAAGGATAGCGTTCCACAATCAGGAGAGTTGCCAATTGAGGATCCAACCACCGACAACTCCTCTCTAGAAATAATAGCTAGCCCCCCCCCGCTTGAGTTTTCTATCATCTCTACTGATAGTAAATCCTGCAGGGAGTGCTAGTACAAGCTCTGGGTCTGAGGCTGAATCTGCCTATGTCTCAGTTATGAAAGCCAGATCAAGCTTGTGTGCTTCTATCATTACTGCAATTTCCGTATTCTGTTTTACTAATGAGTGTGCGTTAATTAACATAGCTTTAATGCCCCTCGTGGTTAACGTGTGTGCTGGTTTTTGCTTTAGGGTAAGCGTCATAATTTTCATAAAACTGAGCTGCAACATACAGTGCTCATATTTCTTGGGCTCTTTCAGGAGATCAAGTAGCTGACACAAGATGTTCCAAGCCTTGTATTCAATTTCAATAACTCTTCTCCTAAATATGTCACCTTTCTCAGTTCCTCAGGAAAATGCTCAGGGTTCTGGCGCTAGGTGCGGACGGGCGCAGATGGGCTTTCCTTAGGGGCGCCCGTCCGCTGCGTGTGCGCTCTGTCATCAGGTTAAGTAGGGGTTTAAGCTGGAAGCCTAGCCCGCTTACCACTACCTGCCCGGAAGGGCCAATATTCCACTAAGATGCGCAAGCCTAGTAACGCCCTCCATTCAACGGCACTTGCCGCTTCGTACCAAAGCGTATAATGGAAAGATCGGCAACCGGTCGATCCAAGAAAAGTGCAGCAAAGAGAGCAGTGCTAGGTAAGCACGAAATGTGCAACTGAAAGCAGTTAAAACAAACTATATCATAAAAAAACAGCCATAGATTGTCAATGTAAAAATATTTTAAAATCCAAATGACAGCACCACCACAACAGCAGTGAGGGTTCTTGTCCTGAGAGGTATCTCTCCCCCACAGGTTTTCATAGGACAACCTTCCTCTTATATCCCTGGCCTTTCTAAACCATTTTTTCCTCTCACCTAGGCTGAGCCAGTCGTACCCTAGTGTGAAATATAATTCTTGAAGGGATCAGTACTTCCTGTCTCTGACCGATCCCACTAGATCCCAAGTATGTTGATATCTCTTTTTTATATGAATGTGTTCAAGTTACTATAATAATGATTAAGATGATGTTTTCACTAATAAAACATAAATATAATATTGTATTCTATATAAAGCAACCTCTTTTGCATTATCAATTTTCTATTTGACTCTTTATATAGAGAATTGGTATGGAGGTGGGTTGTTTTTCTTTCTCTTGGCTTTAATCCCTGTCCCGCTCCAATATCTGTTACCTTGGGAAACCCTTTGATGTTTAATTTTCTCATCGTCACCAGCCGTCACACTGTATCTGCAAGAGGGGCCAAGGATTGGCTTACCAGACATCCCTCTGAGGAGCACCACCATGTTACTTTGGAATGGGGAATTGCAGAAACCAAATAGCACGGATTTTTAGTGGAAATAGTCCAACTGACCGTGACTGGACATATATGCTGGAGCTCCACTTCAACTTAGGGAAGAACATCACCATAGAATACGGTTGTGTGGAACCTGCTCTGGTGCTATCAGGTAATGGAACATGCCTGGGTCCGCATTTCTAGCAACAGGCCTGAAAGCAATGCTGAAGCTTGTCTAGTCTAGACTACAGATGCTGAATAACCTGCCACATGGAAGACCCCAGCCAGTTCAAGGAGTTTAAACATGCAGGCACAGCACCTTGAAATCCTTTCTACTTTTCACCAGATATAACGGGAGGGATGTGGGGGTACTGCACCAAGAACTTTCCTCTAAAACTACAGGTGAGCAGTATGCCTGCCAAGCCACTGCCTTAATTGTATTGCAGTGTGTTGTAAATGTATTGATATAGAATTCATTCCTTCCGAAACTGCACATTGCAGCAAGTAGATTGCTACTCCAGAAGCCAAGGTTAGTGATTAATCCAGTGTCTTTTACGCTCAAGGATACCATTCATGCATGTACTCCAGTTTCTTTTTGGTAGATTAAATTAGTAGGATTTAGGTGTCATCCTTAGTTGGAGTTACATGAGTTCATGCAAAGGGTTGGTTGAATAAATAGACTTTTTGCTTCTGCCTATCAAACCATACAGAATTAGGACCTGGGTCAGCCCACTTAATCGATTGGCTATTGCTAATGTGAATGGTAGCATTTTGCCTGTGAGCATGTCACACTTGTGCAAAACAATCTGTTTCAATGCCAGTGGCTGCTTTATTTTTTGTATCATTGTACTTTTTATTTTATTTACTTTGGCAAGGAAGTGTTGTTTCGCGAGTTTGTTGTTTTGGCGTATTTTAGGAATTGGCTGAATGTTGGCCGTCTTTTTTCCAACACAACTTGATAGAGGCATAAAAGTCACGATACTAATATAGAAACGTCGATGAACAACACTTCACTAACAATAAGTAGCCACCCTAGTATTCACAAGAATTGCTGAAAAACGCGTGGAAGAAACATTACCCCCACCCCTTAAAAAGGCTATTCCTCAATCATGGATTTTACATGATGGTGGGGTCAAATCAATATGGGACATTACATAATGAAGTGCTGGAGAACCGAAAATGAATTTCAGCTCTCAAATGTATTTATTACCCGAAGCACGTCACAGGAAGCGGATCTGGTGCATATCGTAAATATCTTGAACGTGTACCTCAGTTTACGCATGACTCACGCTGCTGGACGTTTCAGACTAGCAGCCAATTTTAATGGCTCTCTGATGCTTTGTAAACAAATCCTGAAGATTTAATTATGCGGTGATCTTTCCCTCCAACAGATAATTAGCTAGCTCAGAGGCTTTGATAGGCCCAGCGGCAGTTCATAAATTCATCATTATCTGCGCCTGTTTTCTATATCCGCTGATGTTTTTCCTGCTTGAAATTAGAATGTGCATCCAATGTAACCTTAAACTAAAAAGGTTGCTTTGCAGTCCTTGCTATTTTACTGCAAACCCGTTGTCAATATCGGGGACGGTTGTTTATGTGTTATTATGTTATTAATAACGTAAGAAATATGCAAATTCACTGACAGGTAGGTTCCTGGAGAATAAACGTTTAGCTTTGGTGATAAGAAGTCTGACAAGCTTCCATCCCATGAGTAATATTTAATATTGTTTTAAATGAAACGCAGAGAGTGAAATTCTACTCCTTTATAGAAAAGATATGTGTGTGTGTGTGTGTGTGTGTGTGTGTGTGTGTGTGCAATATGCAATATGAGACTCATGAATAAACAGCTTTAGACCTGTGCAACACCTGTAAACTGTGCCATTCGTCTGATGAGGACTGGCAACGGATCAAAGCCTCTAGTAGAACAATGACTGAGCAAGAGCAGGAGCCAGGATACAGCAGACTGTAAAATGTGGCAGCCTTGAACAGGAAGAAAAACAAAAGGCCAGTAAGTACATGAGCCAAATACAGGAAATGCACGAAGGAATGCCAACATGGTATTAGGATCACTGACTCCAGTGTACCCAGAAAGAGAGAAAGAGGAGGAAAGAAGGTAACCGGAGAAATATTCAAGAGAGCAGCAGTGAAGCGTGTGAGCTTCAACATGTATGACCTATCTTTCAGTACCTCAGATGTGTGGAAGTGCATCACTTTTCCTGAGCCTGTGATTTCAATCATGCCACTTTAGTTTATCAAAGCATGTGGTTACTGCATATGAACTATCTCCCTAGTTTTGCCTCTTTCGTGAGAAACCTGAATACCAGCCCTATTAGTTTCCAGCAATTTTTATTACTTTTAGTCCCATTCTTCATTGTCGCAGTCATTACATCATGAGGGTAAAGCATGGGGATCCTGAAATGTGGCAGCAGTTGCTATGCGTGGATTACATTTCAGAATATTATTTTCAAATTGTCCAGATTTGCCACGGCATTTTCCCTAATAGAAGAGTCAGCGTGTAGGGGTTTCAGCCATCAAACTATTTAATTTTAAAACACATAATTGATATTTTGAAAGTTTTCTTTTCTGGGTTCAACTTAATGTATTTTTCCATAACCTCGAAACCCTTAGCATAATTTGAAATAAGTGTGCTCTCAATAACGAACATCCTATAATGTGGGAACACTTCTTTATGCATAACCCACCTATGTTTTCCAATTATGGAGGACCCTACTTTCGTAGCGCGGGCTGCGTTGTATTTTGCGATGCAGGGCGTGCTACAAAATTTGTTTTATTTATTACATTTTTAAATACCTCCAATTATCCATATTCTACTTTTTAGCACCCCCACCCGGCCCCTCCCCCGCCCGCCTTTCCGGCCCACTGCAACTCCCTCCATTGGCCGTGGCTGTACATAGATACTGCCTTCTTTCACCCTGCCAACCAGCAGTTTGGGATGAATGTATATGAGCTGGTACTCTGTAGTGTGTGCCATATCACTGCCCATTCCAGTGACGTTTATTGAACCTACTGAATAAATCTTGGTGCCTTTTCATTTCATCTTCATATTTTAATCAAAGGGCTTCGCCAGAAACAGAAAATGAAAAAAGTCCTTTGATATATCTGACATCGTAGATTATTTCTGAAAAATGTAATGCATATTTTATTCTATACAGGCCTATGGGGTGCTATCTAGCTCACTGAATTATGCTCAGCAATGTCTGTCCCCTGATCTCTAGTGGGACCAGTTATTGATTTTGACTAGACAATATAGCTCACTGTAATGAAGCTACACAACAGTAATTACTTACCTTATAGACATTAACTACGCTTCTGATCTGTTTTCTGAAAATAAAAGAAGCGAAGTTAATTTATCTCTGCTGCTGTTTCAACTTATGCTAGAAGTTCTGCACTAAGAAATCATATTGAATTTACATACTGCAAACCATTTGTTCGAATGGGCCCCATCATTTGAAAAAAATAATGTTATTGCAGTACCAGAGGCCCGTACCTCTCATTTCTAAGTACCCCTAATCTCCAAGTACCCCTAATCTCAGTCTAGTAGGCTTTATCCACAGAATTCAAACAAGTGGAAACATTGAACTAATATTCAACCGACTAGTTGTTAACTAAATGCATCTCTAAATCTCTACACCTAGACACAAGCAGAACGACAACACATCTCCCACACAGAAAGATACAAACGTGACTGCTGTAAATGGTTTATTACAGTCAAGTGTAACTGAGACCAAGTTAGGGGTGTGAGAAATTGGTTTACTGTTGACTAGGGTATGAGCCCTGGTCAAGCAGCAACCACAGTCCTTGCAGGGTTAGGTGCAAGCAAACCCCAATTTAACCTGTCTCAACCCTCTGGTAGCTGGCACAGGGCAGTCAGGCTTAATAATAAGAGGCAATGTGTAAATTATTTGTGCAACATTTCAAACAGTAATAAGTAAAAACACCACACAAACAATCAAATCCCATGCCCGGTTAGACATATAGAGCTGAATTTAACAAATAAAACAAGACCAAAATGATACAAATCCAATCAGTAGGACCAGAGTTATGAATTTTTAACGAATAAAGGGCAAAATACCGCCTAAAAGCATAAAGTGCCAACAGCAGCTATCTGGTCGTGTTGGGCCAGGTCAAAGTCAAAAGTTCAGGCCAACTGCAATGGAACGCTGGTCAGATACAGTCCCAGGTAAGTCCCGCTGAATGGTTACCTTCTCAAGGTCATGTCTAGAATTTGCGTTGCAGAGGGCTGCTAGGAGCAGGAGAGCATTGCAGGATGCTGTCTGCAAAGAATAAAGTGCCTGCAGGAATCACGGACGGACAGGCATTGCTTGAGCTTCACATTGGCGGTCCTTGCGATATGGATGCTGCAGTGTGAAGAGTTGGGTTCATGGAGCTTTGCACTGATTTGCGGCGCGCAACGATGTGTCGGTGCGTGCAGTCACTATGAGCCCAAAAGCTTGACTTCAGCAACTGTGAGCACACCATAGGTCCAGGACCTGAGAGGGGGCCACTTAGGGGTCTGGAACTCACTGCAGCTGGGTTCTGGGGATGGTTCAGGATGTTGGGGAGACTTTTATGTCTCTGAGGCTCAGATCAGGAGACAATGGTAAACTAGCCCTTTGAGTCACTCTGAAGACCATGGTTCAAGATACAGTTCTAGGTCTCCTTCCCCAGGCAAGAAGGCAGCAGATTAGCACAGCAGGGCAGCAGTTACTTCAGAGCAGCAGCCAGTAAGTAAGTAAGTAAACTTATTGTATATGTTAATAAAAATCTTTACAAAGGGAAATTGCTCAAGTCAAGAATTCATAAAGAAAATGCACTTCAATTTTATCATTTATGCAAACAATAAAAGAAAAATAGCTAAGGGAGATTTTGGCCTAGCCCAACATTTCATTTTCAGCTGGCTTGTGCCTTCCTCCGACTGAGTGTCTATTTCATCAAATGAGCTTTAGTCAATCCTTAGTCCGAAACATGTGATATAAAAATATGAATTTAAAAGAGTTTATGAATTACATTTATATTTAAAAGTCGCAGAATTAAAAGTTTCATTTATCAGGTTTGTATCAATTTTTTTATAATAGAGATACTGCAGGTCCGTGGCCTTTCCAATGCCCAATAGTTTTCACAGTGATGACGAAAATATTTTTGCGTAAAAAAGAAAAAGGACCAATCTCAGGTCAGGGATGTTAAGCCCTTAATTAGAGCAGTTTTATGGTGCGCCAGATCTCTTCATTTTCTCATCTACTTCCCCCATGATTTGTACAAACCGGCATGCCAGCTGTATGTCTCCTCCACCAAAGCAAGCCTATACTGCTTGACTGCAGGTTCTTATCCTCTTGGTGTTAAAGATTGTTTTAAAAAACAAGCGTCGTTCTAGGTCCAGACCGTGGCATATGCATAGTAGATGCATGATGCTCTCTTCTGCTTTCCAGCAGAGGTGGCACTGAGTTATTTCTGCGGATCGCTTACATGGTGGAAGGTGCGGGAGGACAGGACGAATTCCCAGTCGAAACCAGAGATATTTCTCTTTTAGCCTCCTGCTGAAGCCAGCACATAGGTAGTTTTGCGAGCCAGGTGTTGTATAGCTCTACAGCACGCACCAACCGTGAGACCTTCTCCTGAGCGCTTCTTTGTCTTCGAGTGCTGAGAGGTTTTTACTGTCTTATTAACCAAAGACTTAAAGCTGTTCTGTGTTCCCATAGTTGCCCAAAACTCCTTAAGGCGTAGATGGTTTATGGATTCGGTCAGGTAATCTCTTGGGGTGCAGGCTCTGCTTGAGTTTATCTCTTTCCATAGATGGAAATTCAGAGAGCACTTATCGGAGCTTCTGATCCTAAACCAGCATTTCACATAAGCAGCAGTTCAAGCTATTTTTTGTGACTGTAGACCAAGCTCCAGCCTGATTTGTACGGGAGAGACATAATTTGGTAGGCTAAAGATTATTCTTACTGATCTTAGCACAGTTTGTTCCAAAGTGTCTTCATCTTTTCCCCTGAGGCACTCGCTCCCGTATGTAATAGCTGGGATTACCTTTGCTTGTAGAACTTGTAGTAAGGGCCCAGCAGTTTTAAGTTTCAGAGATTTTAGAGCTACTGCTATGGAGTTTCCTCTCCGTTTTATGGCTTCTTTTTGTGGCTTGAAAGTACCTTTCTCGTCAAGTATCACCCCTAGGTACTTATATTCTGCCACTACTTCCATGGGCGCACCTGCCAGGTTCCAATGAAACCCAGTTGTGTTCTTTTTCAAGTTGATGCGCATGATCTTTGACTTATCTAGGTTGATGGTTAAACCGTTAGATGCTGCATGATTGACAGTTGTATTTAGCAAGTGCTGAAACCTGATTGGCGTTCGGCTAATTAGGACGACGTCGTCAGCAAGCAGTAAGTTAGAGAGTGACAACCCACCTAGCCTGGGTACATGAGAGGTACTGTTGTTTAATTCTGAAGAAAGGTCTGCCATAAACAGGTTAAAAAGCATGGCCAACATGCACCCCTGCTTCAGTCCACTTCCTCATTCATTCATTCAAAATACTTTATTTGGTTTATTTTTTTTGTACAAAACCATAAAAGTTCAAATACATAAAATTCAGTAAAAACTTTCACTTAAATTACATAATACACAATACACCGGTTTAAAATAACAATTTTCCTTAAAATTTAAGAAAAAGACTAGCTGTTACATGTTACAGGGAGCATCAATCGAGCGGTTGCTTGTGCTGTTCTAATTATCCAGACATTTTTTAAGCTTCACTACACTTTTTAAAAAGGCTGCCACATGTGGTGTACAATCATAGTTTAACAGTTGTAAATAAAGTAATGAGGGACGTGCTTGTACAAAATTAAAAAAAATTAAAATAGGTTTAAGGTAAAGAGCCCTGGGGAAATCATAATATTTACAGAAAAACATAAAGTGCAGCAAACCCTGTGGAGACAAATTGTTGCAGCCACAGGATGCTAACACTGACCCTTTATGGCTACCCCTTGGGACTTCTAATAAAAGATGGACCATGTTAAACCTGAACCTAGTTAATATAAAACGCTCATAGGCTGGTAGTGGCCATAATAAATAAGGTTCCACACCAGACATTGTTTTGAGCATGAAATGTAGTCGCACGTTGGGTTTCAACAGGTCCTTTTCCTCCCTTTCCATTACTCTCCGTGCTATGAATGACTGTTTGATTAACGCTATGTCCTTCCTAGTGATTCCTGCCGGATTTAAGAACAGATCCAGGCGACCCTCCTTATTAAAGGTAGTTTTAAGATATTTCATACATGGGATTTTGGACATACAATCTAGGTTCAATATCTCTCTTAAAAAGCTATGTGTTAAGCCCAGCTGTTTGTTAAGCCAGCATTGTAGCCAAAAAATAAGGGGTCGCAGGGACAGGATATCACTAATGAAGGGCAAGCCGGTCTCTTCATGTACAGACATATTTGGAGTCCCCTGAGGTACACATAAGAGTTGTTTTAAAAATGTATTTTCCGCCACCTGCAAACCCTCAAGGTTACAATAGCCCCAGAGATCACTTCTGTAACTGGCTATCGAGATGCTCTTTGCTCAATAGACCTTTAGCATGGCCACCACTGGTCTGTTACCCATTCTTGCAGCGAAGTCAAAGAGTGCTGCATTTGCCCTTGTAAATTCTCCCCTTTTCTTATTCAATGGGGGGCCCAATTGAGCTGGTAATCTAAAAGGACACCCAAGTATGAGAAAGTCGTACAGGTTGGTACCATGATACCGTTTACCCAAAATGGATGCTGCTTTTTGGATCCTTTCCCCACCTGCATCACAAAAGATTTAGTGTTATTTATGGAGAGGTCTCGGCTAGCCATAAACTCGTGGAAGGCATTCAGTAGTGTTTGAAGTCCTTTCGGGGTGTGTGCTAGCAAAACGGCATCATCCGTGTAGAGCAGAACTGGCAATCCCCGTCGTCCCAGATAGGGAAAATCAGCCCCTGTCTCAATCAAAAAGGCTTCAAGGTCATTTATATATAAATTGAACAGAAAGGGGGCCAGGATACACCCTTGTCTGACCCCCCGGCTGGTGCTAAAATTTCTTGTGACCTTGAGATCCATAGTATATCTAACATTAGCCTGTGTGTCTCTGTGTAGATCTTTTAGGAAGTTCACCAAGTATTTCTCTACCCCCATGGCCTCCATGGACTGCCATAGCCTTCCCTTATTGACACAATCAAAGGCCGACGAGAGGTCCATGAAGGTCATGTACATGGTCCCCGGACGTGAGATGGTGTACTTCAACAAAATCAAATACAGTTTAAGGCATTGAGCCATGGTTGAATGCCCTGGGCGAAATCCGTACTGAATGTCGGAGATGATCTCGTTCTCGTCTGCCCAGGTAGTCAACCTCTTAAGTATTACACCCCCTAAAACCTTTACGATGGAATCTATTAGGAGATAGGCCTATAGTTTATAGTTAGATTTCTATCTCCTTTCTTGAACACCGGTACTATAGTTGATAGTCCCCATGAGTTTGGGCAGCCCGTTTCTGCTGCAGCGTTTCCCACCGCTGCCAGGATTGGGGCCCAAAATGAGGGACTGGATTTAAATAAATCTGGGGGGATGCTATCTGGGCCTGTTGCTTTCTTATTTGTGACGTTGGTGATCCCCTCCATCATTTCCATTACAGAGAAAACCATAGTGTCCTTCCCCTTCGTTTCACTGGGGTGCACTGCGGGTATGACTGTATCCTTAAAAATCGAAGAGAAGTGTGACACCCAGTCGTCCTCCATGATATTGGACCCCACTTCTTTAGTCCCCATCATTATCAATGGAGAACGATTATGGTGGACCAAAATCTTGAGCTGCTTCCTAGGGTCAGCGGATCTAAGAGCGCCTTCCAGAGCGCGCTCTTTAACTTTTTTTCCCTGTTATCCAAAACTTTTTTGTAGGTTAAACTGAGTTTGCGAATCAGGAGTTCATCCCGGGGAATTAGGTTAAGAGCCTTCTTCAGGTTTCTGGCTGCTTTAGAGCATGCATGGGAGAACCATTTAGGATCTTTGGATGGAGTTTTCCCCCCTGGGGCATGTAGCATCTTTCCTACATTGAGGGAAATCCTTTCAAAGGCATTTAGAATACCTTCCCCTGTGGTTCGGTACTGAGACAGGTTAACAATTCAGGACCGCAGTCTTTCTTTAAGTCTATCTGAAAAGTCAGACGGGATAACCTGATTCCATTTAATTCGCCCTCCACTATTTGTAGGTTGCAGCGTGTTTCCTCCTACGACTATCCTTTATTTTCATAAGATTCCCTCCTAGCTGCAAAAAGACTGGATTATGGTCGCTGTATGCACTTGGTGTTATACAAAAGGCCAGGAGGAGGTTCATAATGGTTCTAGAAACTAGGATAAAGTCTATAAAGGTCCAATGACTTCTGCCCTTAAAGGTGGGTTCCTGTTGTATGGATGATGGTGCTGCAATACTCATGGTGAACAACAGGTCATAGTCGTCTAGCAGGGGATTCAGCGCAATTCCCTGTTTAGAATGTTCAAAATGTAATCCCAATGACGATGGACAGCCCATGGTCGCTAGTGTATTTAACATAGGATCTCCGCAAAGGTGTACATTAAAGTCCCCTGCAAGTAACAGGTTCCTTCTTGATGGGCCACAACACTGGGAGATAAGATTATGCAGTTCAGTGATCCTGCATCCCTCACCCTGATTATTTGCATCATAAAAGTTTATAATACACAGGCTACTGTCATCTTTTCCCAAGATGATGGCCTGAATGTGTCTATTACCTAGTGTGATAGCCCTTATGCTACATCTTAGTGCCAGAGAGGTAAAGATGACCAGTCCTCCCGAAGCACGGCCACTATTTGAGCTTGATGCTGGGACATAAAATGATTTATAACCCTCAAGTGAGATGTTACTATCAGTAGCCCAAGTCTCCTGGAGGCAGATGATAGAGTTTTGACTTACGAACTGCACCCATAGAGGGTCTAAGATTTTTCCTAACAGCCCTGCAAAGTTCCACTAAAGGACGTTATATTCCGGATTGCCCGTTATGGGCACAGAGACAGGCAAAGGGAGTGGTGGATCAGGTTGATCTATTAGGGTACAGTTGTCCTCACAGGGACCGTCTTGTATAGACGGTGTTGTTGCATCAAGGGTGATACCTGGGTTCACTGGGGCTATCACGATCTTGCCAGGGGAGTGGGATGTATGGGCGAGGTACACAGTTCATTGGGAGGGGAGTAACTGGACAAGTCACTCCACCGTCAATCACAGTCATTGAGGCCCGAGAGGGCATTGAATCTGTTTGTGACCTCAAAGGGTGTGAGTTGACCTGCTGCACCCATCATCCTGGCTCCATTAAACCTTAAGGGTATAGTGTCCCACCCATCTAGTCTTCCAGGCTGTGGTGGCTTGTATGTGTATATCGTGTTCTTGTGTTTAAAGGTGTCATACGACCCTGGCCCATAAAAAAACCCTAGGGGCAGTATATCTATACCCTGTCTCCCCTGTGATATACCTCCCTCTGCTTCCCTAAGTATCCTTTCCACTGGTACCGGACTGTTAAAGTTGATCACTATACAGTCTCCGTCTCTGGTTTTTCTTGACCGTCCCAGCCACGCAACTCGGCGGGCCATGATTATGTTATGTCCTACTCTATATCCTTCACTTGGTGTTTCGGTGTAACCAATGTGTTACCTTATTTTTAATCTGATAAAAATCCTCTCTCTCTCCTTGACGTAAAGGGGGAACGTTTCCCAGGACTATCACTAGCGGGGTACTTTGAGGGGGTGGATCTAAGATGGTTCGGTCGCCCGCACCCATGGCTGGCTGGGCAGTCTGTTTCGAGCCTGACTGTTTGCCCCCTTCTTGGAGTATCATAGGTAACCTTGTTCTACTGCCACTACCCTCTGTTCCCTGTGCTCTCTCCCTGGTACCACCCAGACTGATTTCCTCCGTCCCTCTCTCTGACAACATTACATGCTGACCGACAATAGCGACTTTAAGTTGTTCGGTGTTGATCAAGTTGTCAGCATGCATAACTTGTCCCCCCGTCCTCCTGCTATCTAGTACAGAATTTAGCATTTGAGTGTTGTCTGCTGTGGCCTGTTGGAGTTTGCCTAAGATTTCATTAATTATTTTTAGTCTTTCAAAGATGGGAAGCATTAGGGACTTTACAATATGTTCTACTTGCCCGATCAACCCACCCTCTCCTGACTCAGTCACTAGCGGTCTTTTCAGTGTCTGCTGTTGGTCATTGTTGGTTGTAAGGTGGGCACTCTTATTCTGGGCAGGGGTGGCATCTAAAATGTGGATGAGATTGTTTGTACCCTTTGATGTAGATATTTTTTCCCCTAGTTTGGGAATCTTAGCCTGTTTACCTTTCTGTCCGCCCCACCCCGCTTTATTTTCCCTGTTAGATTCGCACTTGTGGGTGTTGCTTTTACGGCGGGATATTCGTGGGTTTTCGAAGGATCAGTGTTACAGTGCCCATTTTCCTCCTGGATGATAATGCTATCTTTTGTGCTGTTCCCCGCTGTAATATTACTTAGTGTATCTGACCCAATACTGATCTCAGGCAGTCCTAAATCAACAAGACGCTGGCTTAGACGATTTTCAGGAATTGTGCTGTTCTCGATTGGGCCCAGTGACGATCGTTTAGAACTAAAGACTTCTAGGGAGAGTCGTTTTTCTGTGTTTATTATCTCTCGTTCAAGGGCAACGGCTGCCCTAGTAATACATTTGTCTATGGTTCCGGATATACTTCCACAGTCTAATTTTGTTGTTGTTTTCCCCCCTTTGTCTTGTCGCAATGGCATGGTGAACGGTCGCCCACTTGGGCGGAAAATGAACAAATAACAGTTGTCTTGAGCGAATATCACATCAATCCTCTAGGGTACACATAAATTGCATTGTTCACCTGGGATTATGATCGCGGCAAAGTTCTTAAACGTTAGAGGGGTTGCCGGGCCTTCTCCGGCCTCTGACGGCCGTAGACGGCCCGCCCTTGTCCCGGGCTTCTCCCGGTGCGTCCTGCGCGCGACGAGGGACCTGACGCGCCTTTATGCCCCTCCTATATATATATTTACAACAAGGGGTGGTGAGGGACAGAGTCTCTGAATTAAGCAGAAAGCTCTCACCCAGTCAAGAGATCAGGGCTAGATCCAACACCGTTTTTTAGCTCACTGCACCATCCCAGTTTCAGAACCTGGCTGTATGCAAATTAGTCTGTTCCTGTCCCAGTGCATGATGGGAACAGGGCAAACCAAACTTCAAAAGCCAATTCTTACACTGGGAAGGAAACAAGCTCCCGGGGACCGGTTTCTGGCATTACAGCCGTCTTCGGCCCGGTTTGCTTGAATCCTGATGGTGCAATGAGCAAGGGTCTCACATCTGAGAATACCCTTCCACGCTTAGGGTGGACAAAAATATTTACAACAAGGGGTGGTGAGGGACAGAGTCTCTGAATTAAGCAGAAAGCTCTCACCCAGTCAAGAGATCAGGGCTAGATCCAACACCGTTTTTTAGCTCACTGCACCATCCCAGTTTCAGAACCTGGCTGTATGCAAATTAGTCTGTTCCTGTCCCAGTGCATGATGGGAACAGGGCAAACCAAACTACAAAAGCCAATTCTTACACTGGGAAGGAAACAAGCTCCCGGGGACCGGTTTCTGGCATTACAGCCGTCTTCGGCCCGGTTTGCTTGAATCCTGATGGTGCAATGAGCAAGGGTCTCACATCTGAGAATACCCTTCCACGCTTAGGGTAGACAAAAATATTTACAACAAGGGGTGGTGAGGGACAGAGTCTCTGATCTTTGGACGGGGTAAGAGTGGTCTGCTTAATTCAGACACTCTGTTCATCACCACCCCCTTTTCTGAATCGTTTTTGGCCACTATAGGTGTGGCAGGGTATACTCAGACATGAGTCCCTTTCTCACTGCTCCATCAGGATTCAAGCAAGCCGGGCCGAAGACGGCTGAAATGCCAGAAACCGGTCCCCGGTAGCTTGTCTCCTTTCTGGTGAAGAATTGGCTTGGTAGTTTAGTCTGCCCTGTTCCCATGATGCACTGGGCCAGGGACAGACTGATTTGCATATAGCCAGGTTATGAGCTGGGATGGGGCAGTGAGATAAATAACGGTGATGGATCAAGCCCTGATCTTTGGACGGGGTAAGAGTGGTCTGCTTAATTCAGACACTCTGTTCATCACCACCCCCTTTTCTGAATCGTTTATGCCCCTCCTGGCGCGATCATTAGTGGCATCAGCATTTGCCCCAGGGGATCCTAGGGGATGTAGTCTGGAGATGGACCGGCGGAACAAAGCCCGGCCGGTCGTTCACGCTGCTGGGGGGCAGAGCCAAGCCCGGCCGCGAGGGAAGAAACAGCGGTCACCACAAATGTCAAGAATCTGCCCCAGAGTCAATTTCTGCATCAGGTAGGCACCGGCGATGGTAATAGCGATGGCTGGGCAGCTCAAGCAGGGGGCCAATAGCATCAATCACTTTGGAGGCGGCAATAACAATGGCTTACTTAGCTCCGCTCCGCTCCATCCACAAAACATAAACACAATCGGTGGCTAAAGCTGGTTCAGGCTGCAGTGGTACAGAGGCATAGTGGCTCAGGGAAACACAGACTGCGATGACCCTGACTGTATCCACCAAACCCCTTCGCTCACTCTTCACTTGCCACTTGTCCTCTCCCCCTGAATATGGCCCCCAGTATCGACTCTCTACAGTTCTCTTCGGTTCTCTTGAGGCTCACGGCTCTTTGCACCCGCAGGCCTCTGCCTCTCGAAGCTCCCCGCTCTACTCACAATGGGAATGCCCCCGGCAACAGATAAGGCCCCGGCTCTGACTCACCGTGGCACTATGCTCTTGTGTGCTCTTGCGGCTTGCGGCTCACTGCTCCCGTGGGCTCGTAATGTACACAGCCCCGATTTTAGCTACGGTCACTGTCATGGCCCAGATCCAGCCCGTTCGTTGCTCTCTCGTGGCTCTCGTTGCTCGCGGCTTCTAGCCCTGCTCTCTCTCCCGCCAGGCAACAGACGCGAGTCATAGCGGCTCTCTGTGGCTCGGCGGCTCTCTGTGGCTCGGCGGCTCAAGTAAGATCTCACCAGACTGGAGGCGGGGGTCTCCTCAGACTCTCCTTATACGGCTGGTCCTGTCTCCCACTTCCTGTTGGTATTCTCCTTGACAGATATTCACTGGTTCCTAGTTTTTACTTGAACCCAAGTGTTAGTACGTAGGTGGATTATCTGCTTTAATAGCGCTGCTGCGATTTCCATCTTCGCTAGTTTAGCCCACAGTTTCTGCCTGTTTATACTGCGGAAAGCAGCTGAATAATCAAAAAGTGTAGAGTAGAGTGGCATTCCTTGTAGCTGCACAGAAGTCCTTCTTGCTGGCAGAGTATCCACAGGTACAGAAGTGTAGTGAGTCGTTGGTGTCTGAGGTCCAGTATTTATATTCACTTATCCTCTGAAGTGGTGGCGATTTTTCTAGAGGCTTCCTTTGAAGTCCACAGTTGCCCTGTCCTGGCACCAGATTAAATACATGGGTATGCAGACTTTTGTGTGGAAGCAGAGTACATCTTATTCAAGTGTAAGTGGGGCTGTGTTGAGCTCCTCCCTCCCACCCTGCAAGTGATGGCCCATCCAGGCACACCTAAGCTCCCTATTGTGCGTGACTGTCTAAGAGAAGTGCACAAATCCAACTACATCCAGTCATTGACCTAGAGACTGGCTACAGGCACCAAATGGCTGAGGCAGGAAAATGGCAACTTTCCAAAAGTGGCATTTTCAAAATTATACCTTAAAATCCGACTTCACCATAAGTTGGGACTTTTCATTACAGTTCGAAAGACACCAAACATGAACTGGTTACCTGATCTCATTTTTAAATGACAGCTTATTAAATGTAATAAGGAAATTCCAATATTATCCTATGATAGAGGTAGGCCTTTGCAATAGTGAAAAACACATTTAAAGGGTTTTTCAACTACCAGGACATGTAAAACGTACAAATATATGTCCTGTCTTTAACACACACTGCAACCTGTGCTTTGAGTTGTCCAGGCCCTACCCAAGGGAATGTTTGGCCTGGCAAAAGGCTAATTTTGCCAAATCCACATGGCAGTTAAAAAACTGTGCACACAGGCTGCAAAGGCTAGCCTGAGTCATGTTTAAAGGGCTGCTTAACTTGATGGCACAATCAGTGCTACAGACCCACTAGAAGCATTTCATTTAAAGTGCCTAGGACACATATAGCAACACTTCACACAGGGACATATAAGTACATTAAATATGCCATTTGGGGATAAACAATGTTGCCATGTGTTAAGGAGTGGGTGTGAGAAAGTACCCTCTTTCTTGCATGGTATGCCCCCACTTTTTGCTGAATTGATGATGTTCTTTGAGCTGAGTTCTGAGGGTGCCCTGGGCTCCTGCTAATCAGGTATCCAGGTCCTATGTTCCTCCCCTAAAACTTCATTGATGCCTGAACCCAACTGGCATCTCTTGCCACATGTCAGTCCCTGGTAAATAGTACCACAGGTACCCAGGGCACTGTGACCTGAGAAGACCTCTAAGGGCTGCAGCACTTATTGTGCCATCCTTAGAGGCCCTGTACCCTGACACTCACACGCTGCCTTTGCAGGCTGCGTGTCTTGGTGCAGAACAAAGTGAATAGTCAACATGGCACACATTCCTGTGTGCCATGCCCACAAACCACTGCCCTGGCATACATCACTCACCCCTCTAGCTGGGTACCCTCTGCCACAACTGAGAGTACAGGTGTATGAGCCCTGTACCTCTACAGTACCCAGGTCCATTCCTGGGCACTGTAAGTGCAGTGCTGCCATTGAGAGTATATGGTGCTGGAAGGTTGTCATTACAAACTCCACAACACCATAATGGCTACACTGAAGACTGGAAAGTTTGGTATCAAACTTCTCAGCACATTAAACCCTCACTGATGCCAGATGTAAAATGCACCACAGAGAGCATCTTAGAGATGCCCCCTGAAACTCGACCACCTTCTAGTGACTTAACTAAGTGACTGCTTAGACTGCTACCACCAGACAGGTTTCTGGACCCCTGGGCCGAGTGCTGCTGCTCTCGGGCCTGAAACAATGCACATCCTGGGATGAGGTGCCAAGCCTCCTCCACCTGGATGGGCCGAGTTCACGAAGGAGAAGCTTTACAGGCATGCCGCCTTTGTGAGCCTCTCCAGACCATTTGCTGCTTTCAGGAACTGGTCCCCACTGATTCTACCCTGCACTTTGGGCAGGAGAACCAGCGGGAAAAACAAGTGAGGAAGAGAGGTGTGCCCACCTCTGCCAGCTCCACTACTAAGGTGGGGCAGGTGAGGTGAAACACAACATCAAGTCCCTGCCATCTTGAGGATGGGGACCCAGCCAACCAGGGACAGGTTACTGCTCCCCTCCCATTAGAGAGTGGCCAAATAGGGGTGTACCCACCCCAGGGAAGGGACCCATTGGTCCCTGCCCTTTACCTACCTGTAAAACCCCTAAATTTAGTATTTAGGGAGCACCCTGAACCTTCCTACCTCGGATCCAGAGATGACAAGAAAAGAAGATAAGAAGAAGGATGAAAAGCCGTGCAGAGCTAACAAGAGGATGACACCCAATAACGTGGCCCTAGCCCTACAGGCCTTTCCCTCCTCAAACCTGCTTCTGCAGAATCCTGGTGGGTCCTGCAGCCAGCAACCTCAAAAACCTCAGAGGACCTGCCTGCCTTCACTTCAAAGACTGAATCTCCTGTGAAAACCGGATTGTTCAAACTGCAGCTTCTGGTGCCAGCCAGAAACCGTGAATCCAGCCCACTCTGAAACCCACGGAACCCGGCCCGAGCTTGAGGGGAAAAACACCACAAGGACGTTCCCCCGGCAATCCTGACCTGAGATCCGGGGACCCCTGACCTGCCTCAAGCCTCCAGATGACGCCTGCAACCTCAATCTAGAGGACCCCCCCTACCGCGACCAGAGAGGGTAAGAAAATCTGACGTCCCAAGGCATCCCTGCACCCAACACCCCACAGCCTTGTGTGCCCAAACCAACAGTGCCTAACCAACCCTCAACATCTCAACTTACCCCTCGGAGTTTTGGTCGCACCTGGAAGATCCTTGTCCCCAAGCCTGCAGTGTTTCTTTGTCCCGGAGGTTCTCTATAGGAAACCACAGGGCACCTTCCTTAAAACAGCACCCTGCACCAGGCTGCCCTAGTGCAGCAGAGGGTGCACCTTTGGTGCTACTTTGCTCCCCAACTTGCCCTGAGCTAAACCCTTGAATCTTTGCTCCCACAGCCTCGTGGCCTGCTTGCCAGCAGCCTCCAATCGGAGGCCCCCTATCCGCCAAAGCATAAAATTGGGCCTCAACACTCAGCACCTGTCCGACCTAGTGCCACTTCGGGTGCAATTCCAGTGCATCACTGACCCTAGGAGACCCCTGAGTCTAACTCCACAGTTATTTACTTACCTGCAAACTGATAACCTGTTTTTCCTCCATAGGATAATATTGACAATTTTCCCTCCCAAAAACGACTGTGTAGAGTTTTGAAATCTGAAAATATTCTTTAAAAATCGCACGAATAACAAAAATGCATTTACTCACCTGTTTACAGGAAATGTCCCAGTGCTAAATCTAGGCATCCAGCCCTGAGTTAGAAAAAGTACCGTAAAAGTAACTTAACTGCAATTTATTGAAAAAGCCTATTCATTCCAATGTACTGTATTTGCTAAGTTTTGTATACTACTTATCCTCTGTAAATCAAACAAAGTACCATTTCTATTGCATTATCAAACTATTATATATCCAGTAACTTATTACCGAAATGTATTTAACCCCTTGCCTGCTGATGACCAACCCAGCTCGTCATGAGGCACAGTGGAGCTGTGCTCATGACGAGCTGGGCTCATCATAATGGCCGTGCCTCTCCCTCGCGAGGTGAATTCCACACCTGTGCGGATGTTCTATGGGAGTGGGCGGAGTCCTGACGAGCCCAGCTCAGCATGAGCACAGCTCCATTGTGCCTCATGACGAGCTGGGCTCGTCATGAGCACCATGGCGCCGCATGCGGCCCCCCTCCCCCCTCACAGGAGGGGAATAATGCCCGCGGTTAAAGGGTTAAAGCTTAACTGTACTAGGCTTGTTTGGTTCTGAAAATATACAACAGTATATTTTTTTACAAAAACAATAGGCCTAGAGCTCAGTTCTTGTGTGTGAATTCATTTGCTGACTGAGTGTGTACATCAAATGTGTAACACTGTCCTCTGAGACTGCCTTACTGCTTGACCAAGCTGCCACTATTACAGAGTAAGGTTCAATCTAAATTTAATCTCTGCCTACCTCTGGGGACACTTGGACTCTATACACACTATACCTCATTTTGGTGTAGTATATATAGAGCCAGTTTCTTACAGTGAACACATGCACTTTAGCACTGGTTAGCAGTGGTAAAGTGCACAGAGCCCTATCGAAATCAGCAAAAATGGAGGCAGAAGTAAAAACATTTGGGGGAAGACCACCCTAAGGCTGACGGGTCTAACATATATCCTATATTTTTTCTTAAACATAAAATAATAGAAGTGTATTTGATTCCATTGCAATATTGTTTCACTTGTAAAACGTGCAGTCTTTTGAATTAATAAATACTCATGTCACAATTTATAAAACATCTTGGAAAACAGCAACTAGTAAAACACAGAGCATAAAGCCAGCAATATTGTATCCAAGTGACATACTATTAAAGTAGAGCTGCTTCAAACTGCTCACGGAGGTATCTGGGTGAACAGAAGCAGTAAATACATGTCTGATTTAGAAATAGAAGTTCTCTGTGAACGGCTGCAGAATATTAATATGGTCGCTTGTAACAAAGCACAGAAAGAGAAAAGTTTGGCGTGTTTCAATGAGAATCATCCCCAGAGAAATGTGACCAGAGCAGCATTCGAAATGCCTCAGTATTAAAAGTCCTCGGGTAACAAATGGTGAAAGATACTCGAAGCAATAAAACAATTTACCCATCGCTTCTCCAAAATGGAGGTAACACTGAACACTGGGTCCATGTGGACGACCAAATGGGGGAAAGAGAGAGTGTGGAGAGACAAAAAAGTGAAACATAGCAAACATTCAAACAGGAACCCCACTATCTTTACTCCTTCTTCCTGTAGGAGAGTACCCCAGCCAGTAACTCTGATGAACCCACCCCAAATGTCCCGATGATGACCTATCCCCCATGGACAAGAACAATTTTTAACTACCCTCATTTTCTTCTGGCAACCTGTGTAGAAATGCCTGAGTTGATTTCAGTTGTGAAACAAGTAGCCTTGCTCACTGTCTCACTGGAACCAAGCTACACCCAACTAAAGAGCCCCTTTCAGGGTGAAGTCAATCATGGACTGTTCCTATCAGAGCAGGGTCAAGACTGATTTTCATATAACTAGGTTCAATATGAGGTGGCATGGAAGACAAAAGAACAATGGGTTGGAATGCTATCCCAGGCGATTGCCAGTGGTTAGACATATTGCAAAAATCCTCCTGTCACCTTCTGTGTGTTTGTTCCACAGTAGAGAGCACTCATCAGCAGAAGGAATGTAGTGCAACCGCTAGACCTACCTACCTACCAAATTTCACCACATGAAGGGATAATGGGAAACAAGCAGTAGAACAGACCGGGAAACAAGCACTGGATCAAGACCAGGAAACCAAATGGGTGCCATGAATGCTCTTTTCTCTTGGAAAATGGTGAGCCATAGAAACTAACAAAGTCAGTGAACTCAAAATAAGCTCTAGGCTCTACCAAAATCCCAAGAGACCTAAAGTACTAAATAAACTATATAGCAAACCAAGGTATTATGGCATTAATTAACAGGAGCACTCTGCTTGCTGTAGCTACAACAGTAGACGTGCAGTCCTTATCTAGCATTGCTAATACAGTCCTGGTGTTCCTTCTCATAATAGTGTAATATTATGCAGCTTCTAAGGGTTTGATGCCATGAAAATGTTGTGAACATCCACAAATACAATCAATTTGCAAATAGTTTTTTATAAAGAAGAGAGAAACAGCCAAATCAATTATGCTAGCTGAATTGGTTAGGGATGGCAATGAGAGGACCAAAAGGCTGGTTATTGTTGAATCTTGTAGATGTGTGAAGATAGACAGAACCTTACCACAAAGTAAAAATATTTAAGAAACGGAGGAACACAAATGATCTTATAGATTCAGAGAATCCAGTGCTACACTAAGAGATGTAAATGAATTAGAAAAGCAGCATGAAATCATAAAGTCACCTGAAAAGTTAAAATACTAGGGCAACAATTGACAAAATAATTAAGCGTTATATATTTTCACTCTTACTTTAAGTAGTTAGAAGTAGAGGAAAACATGATTACAGTATGAGAGTCAGCAACAAATGTTATGTTCGAAGATACTGGAAATAAATTGAAGAAATTAGGTAAATGGTTACACTAAATGACAGATTCTTCAGTACCCCAAAGCAGTTAGTGTTTACTATAGTAGTTTTATACTTGTGTGTACTTTAGGAACCTCCATGTTCTAATGAGTAAATGTTGACTTTCACAGTTGTTTTTTTAATTTTCTAAGACGATTGGGTGCTTTTTATATATTTTTTATTGCAATATTTAAATAAGATCGTAAATATAACATGCATAAGGGAAATTGTTTATAAGAAAATTTACAAACTAATTTTACTGTCCATTTTCAGGTTTCAATTAAAATATGTATATAAATCAATTTACATTATGAATGTATAAACTGACTACAAAATAAATAAAATCCTAAACATAATGTAGCAGAGTGTCAGAAAAAGGGGTAAGGCCACACTCCTGTTGTGAGCAGCAATGAGTACCTTACCAACCCAATCAATGGGACCCACAAGGATAAGCCACTCTTTCCCTAATGGGTAATGACTGGCTCACCATTTTGTACTTTGCCAAGAATGATTTTCCTTCTCATATATGTGTTGGATAAGTGGTGTAAAGATGCATCAAACATCAGTACAGTTCAGAAATATAAAACATAAAGATAAAATTCAAACTGAGGGCCTGATTAGGATGGTGGTGAGACTGCCACTGAAAGCCCGTCGGTGGTGGTCTCACTGCCATCCTAGTCAAGTTTCCTACCCGTCACATTAGGTTGGTGGGCGGTTTGTCGGCCGCCATGCATCCAACGGGCTCCTTGAGCCTAATGGTGTGGTGGAGGGCCTAGTATTTCCTACATTCATGGGGGTGCCTACAAGAGCACTGCTGTAGGGATTACGATGTCCCTTTCCGACCACCTGTTTATGGCGGTTAACCTGCCAGGGACAGGCAGGCAGAAAGGGACATTGGGGGCCCATAGTGGGCCCCCCTTCTATGCTGGCCCTAAGCTGTCGACACTGGGGGGCACCCATGGTTTCCCCCTACATATCCCTGCACAATGTAGTGCAGGGATATGAACTGTGTCCCTTTTTTGCATTGCGGTGGTTGCTGCAGCCAGCAGCCCCCACCCCAATGCAAAATATAGGCATTGCGACTGCCGTGGTGGTGGGCTCATCGTAATGCCTACTACTGGACCGCCGGCCGCTTGTTTGGTGGTCCCGTGTGCGATAGGGTGGCGGGTTGGCGAAAGCCTGCTTGCCATCCTAATCAGGCCCTAAATGCCAGAAAACTAAGCGCATTAGACATCCATGTCATATATTATTACAGAAAATGTAAGTAAACCATTCCTACAGAAAACAATGGTGCATACCCATTCATAATGCATCAATGTGAAAAGGCAAACAATCTCAAAAAAAGTCTTCATTGACGTCATGGGAATCTAGCAAGACTTAAGCATCTAATTAGACCATCTTGCAAGAGCAACCGGTCTGACTTGAGTAGATAGGACTAGTCAATGATTTTACTATTTGACGTAGTCTCTTATTTAGAGTTAGGCAGATAGCATACACTATCACAATCACAGTGGATGTCCTATCCACTGTATTATAAGTGCATTATAGACTGACGACACTTTTAATACAGCACATGGGATAACATCCACGTTTTGACATAGCACCTCAACCACCAAACTATAAATAAGGACCTTATCCTTTAATATATTGTAGCCCGAGTTATGACTTTTGGCTGAGTAAGTTGAGAAAATCAGAGTCAAAAGCTGCACCTGGAAGAATATACCTCTCAATTGCTGAGATGGAATACAAGGATCTTGGCTGCATCCAAAGGGTTGTCTTGATCATGTCTTTTTTTTGGTGCTCATTGTTACTCGTGCCTTTACAACCATTAACCAGGAAGGGCAAACTAGCTCTAGATTGGTTTTGCAAAAAATAATTTCTTTTGAGTGGGAAAAGGCACCATATTAATATAAACTAAAGATAAAGATATTCCCAATGGCATTCGAGAATTAGTAGCAGTACTACATACAGTGATTATACGTTTTTCAATTATCCAGTATATTTGGAGACAATTGCTTTCTTCTCAATGCTATCTGAACTACTAGTCACAAACTCCAACCAGTAGACATGAAGGATTATTTGCCGTAGGTCACAGACTCCTGCTTAGAAAATTCAGTTTACCTTCCAAGTCTTCAAGACTTGGTTCCACAGAAGATTGCAGACAATCCATCAGACTAAACCTCTACTTAGTTTCGGAATTATTCAGGAGTCTGTCATCAATCCAGGAGGGGAAGCAAAAGCTGGTTAACTAATCTGCCTTATACTGCAAAAAATGTGGCATATTTTATTTTTCCTATTACAGTTTGCACCCAGGAAGGCAATTCTAGCATTGTATTATGAAGTGTCAGAATAGGATCTCCAATATGTTCCACACACCCTTTTCCTAGGGCTTGTTTTAGTCTAAAACTTGCAAGATTTGATGTCTGGCCAAAGTACTCTCATAGGTCAGTTAATTTTCCAACAAAGATGGAAGATCTCTATGGGGAGATCTTAATCTGCCAAAATTCCTAATCCATTTCATAAATCATATTCCATACTTCTCAGGTGAAGCACATGAATAAATGCTCTTAATCAAGGCAGACCAAGAACCTAGAAAAATCTCCAGTGGACAAAGCTGGAGATTTGCTCTGTACATTGTACCTACAAAGGCCAAGAATCTTCTACTAATCACACTCATGATTGGAATGGTATGGAAGCCTGGAATGCAGATTGCTCTAAGCAGAAGTCATTTACATTTGCTGATTGAGTTCCCCTACCATTACATTGGCCAATTAACATCAATTACTTTGCACCTTGATACAAATGGGAAACCTTCACCTCGCACAATATTTTTTATAAATTAGAAAATTCTATTCTATTTTCACATTTATAGTGGCATATTAATCCCATGTTTATGCCGAACTCATGAATTAATTCATAAACTGCCACCAGTCAAACGTTTTAACCTGCAAATGTGGACAACAATTATCTTCCAGTGTTGTGATTAAGCAAGATTAATGAAAGAAGTCATTGATTCCTGGACCTTTTACTCTAATTAAAAGTGCAATTTGATATTAATTTAATCAGAGTTCTATGCCTCCCTAGCAGCAGCTTTCAGAAGCTAGGAAGAGCACATATTGATGATAAACCAATCCCACCATCTTGTCTGACCAAGTGTGATATAAAGAAACACAAAACCATGATAAAGAAAGACTAGGAGCGCTATTCACATATACTTTTGCACGCAAGTTCATAATTTTGCCCCCCTATGTGCTGTCTACAGCCCTGGAGCATGCAGTATGTGAAGAGGTTGGGCATAGGTGCTGATTCTTACAGCCTGGTCTAATGCCCCTCTGATGATGGTAGCTTGATGATGCTGGCTGAGGACACCAGTCTTCTCATTACATTATCAACAGCTGTGCTCCTCCCTGATGTGCCACCCAGGCAATATATCTTTGCAAGGTGTGTGGGGATTCTGTTTTTGGGTGAAATCTGTATACACTGGCGAACATGGGTAGGCTGTGAGCTAATAACTTTGCAAAATGTTATAATATAAACTGTATATTTCATTTTGATAATGTTTGAATCTGAAAATCTTCAGTGTTGTTTGTGGGGAGTCTCCTAGGAAGCACGATTCCCTACACAATGAGAATTATTGTAGCACACTGCTATCCTTTCCAATGTGCCCAGCACACATAAATATGGTGGCCCAGTGATTTATTGTGATTGACAGTCCTTTCTCTGCAATTCTAAGGTGTAGTATAGATCTGCTATTTAAACACCACAGTTTCACTTGATATGAAACCATCCTTCCCCATGTTATCTCACTCTGGGAATTGCACAACGACATTCTGACATTTTAAATTAGGTGTCAAGCAGAGAATGTGATGCAGTACAATTGCTTTTGAAATGTGAAAAAATGGACGGTCTTGTGGGATTGATGTGTTTATATTTTTTTGTGCTGCAACAATAACATAATCTTAAATTTTAACAAGATGGATAGCATCTCTGTCACTCATTCCTGCTTCCCCCTTCTTGGCACCTCCTCTCCCCACAATCTTTTCAGAGCAGACAGTAATCTGATGACATATTGGTTTATTTCCACTGCAGTAGTTGTCTTGCTAGTGTTGAACTTTCTCTGGTGTGGATGTAAGATTGCAACACAATGTATCTCATTTGGTTTCTTAACCAGGTTCATTCTCTGGGAGAATGTCTTATTGTTTAAATGTTTTTATTTGTTCGAACATCTCTGGATGACATTAGCATAGAGGGTGGTGAATTCATTTTTTTTAGAAATGGAATGGTGCTTACATGTTAAAGTAATGATGTGTATAATTCTTGTGTTCTGATTTGCTAAAGAAATAATACTTTTACTCAGGCTATGATGATTCTGCAGCTTTCCCTATTTACCATACAAGAATTGTGCATAATGACCCTTTGATTTTGGGGATGAGACAGACTTTTAGAAACCTTTCCTATTCTACTAAGGATGCTGCTCAATTGTATTATGATATTGCTGGCCATTGAGACTTGGAATATTTTCAGATTTTTACATACTCTGTATAACTTTGCATCTGAGAGTCTTCATGGCCCTTTTATTTTTCATTGACATAGAATTCAATTATTGACTGGGCCCTTTTATTTAAAGAACTGATTTTACTCTACTAAGTAATGTTTGGGAGGTACATTAACTAGGGGTGGGCAGAATTAGTTAAATGTCATTCCGTGGAATTTCACTGCATTACATTAAATTCCGCAGAGTTCCGCGATGAAGCAGCGTGAGCATTTAGCAATAGATTCTAGTGCAAAACGCACCTTCTGTCTAAAAATTAATGTGAGGATGCATTTTGCACTAAGAAATAGCACTGCCAAATACCAAATGCACTACAGTGCATACCCATCTGTGCCCTTACATACTCAGCAGTGATTACTGAGCATATAGGTGTGCTGAAGGGCATGCACTGCAGTGCAATCAGTGGTTTCTAAACAGGGCCATAAGAGGGAGCTGTCCCCCTGTTCAGAAATCACTGCCGATTAACCTATAATCTGCAGGGACTGCTCCCTATTCCTGCCCTGTTTAAAAACCAGACACTACAGATTAATCCAGCAGGCAGAGCAGCTGAATTTATTAGTAATTCCATGTTACAAGAGGAATGTAGAATTACAGAATTCCTCCAATTCCACAGTGAAATTAATAATTCCATCCGGGTATATCGCCTTAACGCAGAGATACACTGCCTCATGAAATTGAGGTTTACACTGTCTCTGATCTAGTAAACTGTTGGAGAACCGATGAGGTACATTTTGGTGTAAAGTTTTTGGTCCCACTGTCTCATCCATTAAGACTCAGAATGTGGGTTATTTTATATATGTATCCGACATCAACAACTAAATGGCATAATCTTGTCACTCTGTTTCATAATTATAGTACCCCACTGATGGCACATGATCTTTTTACAAGTCAGTTTCTGTGCTCTGTGCATTTAAAGGAATGTGTCATGTTACCATGTAAATTTGATGGTGGGACTCGAATTAACTGGATAATTACATTCTAAGCTCATTCACTTCACTGTGTACCCATTATGCAATTATGAGCATGACTGAAGCTCACTCATGATGACTCCATTCAAAATTGTTTAATTTTGTTTTATGCTTGGAATACGTGGTTTTAAAGATAAACCTGCACAGTCTATTAATTTTTGTATTATTAATGAGAAAAATGAAAATAATTGTTGGCATCCCCGCCAGCTTTTCCATGTAAGTTTCCTCACCATGGAAAGGCTGGCGGGGAATGACTTTGGGGGCCCATTGCGGGCCCCTCCTGTGCAGGGTCAGTTTGTTACTGTGCCCCCTACATTTTCCTACCTCGCATGGTGCCTGCCACGTACTGCCTGCCAGGTACTGCAGGGAAAAGCAAAATCTGCCTTTTTTACATTGTGACGGGTGCTGCAGCCAGCAGCACCCACTGCAATGTAAAAAATGCCTTTTGTGGCCACCATGGTGGCAGACGCATTGTGATTTGATATGCGGGACCACCGCCTTATAGGTGGGAGGTCCCCATCACCGGGACAATGGCAGATGGACTTCAGTCCGTCTGCCATCGTAATGACCCCCAATGTTTTCCCTACAGCTATGGATGCTTTTTTAAGTAGGAGTCAAGCCCAAAGCCCCATAGTGGGACCACATGAGTTAGCAATAAACGTTGATAGAATAGAGGACAAATGTAATCATATAAAACACTGGAATGGGTGTGGAACCACAACTGCCACCACCACCAGCATGCTATTACTATCAGTCCTCCCGGCTTGACATATAAGACATCATGGAAGATCGTGACATTTCATTTTGATATACAGAACCTGGGAAACTACCGCCAAGAACCACAATACATTCTTGTATTGTACGACAATGATAGATCACACAGGCCATTTATGAGATCATTCTCAATATCTCAGGTTCTTTATTGATGTATTACATACATCCTTTTAAATTAAAGTGTTTTAGCGAAGACCATTGTTATAGCACATATGGAAAATAATAGGCGATATTGCATAGGTGATGATGTTTGTGTTGTAATTGTAACTGTAAACCATAATTATAATAGTGCTTCCTAGCCTTGACAATGTGTTAAGCACTTTGCTGTGAGTAGAACGCTACTCCAGAACCCAAAGTTTGAGGTAAATATGTAGTAGCTTAGTAATACGAGCTTCCTTTTCTTGTCAGTTTAGTTTGGCTGACAGACGATGAGTGAAAATAAAATTGAAAAAATTAAAACTCGCAACATTGCTGAGTCGGTGATGCAGTGAGCACAATGTAAGTGTTTTACTTTTTTTATTTTTCCTCTTCTGTCGACCCCCCCCCCCCCCCTCCCACCACCACCCCACCATCCATGGCCCCACCGCTCTTACCTGCACCGGCCGTCACTGGATGAATTGAAATCGTTAATGATTTTGTGAAAACATTGAATCGAAACTAGAATTATGCAATTCTGTCATTTTGTACTTAGTACTGATCACAACTTCGTTTTTTAAGAAATGGAGGGTCTGGTGTTCTACAGATTTGTTTTTGGGAGCAGACACCCCAGCAGTTTATAGATAACGCATAGGAAACAGTTTACACTTTTTCATGTAATTCCTGATCCACACCGAGGCCTTGTCAAAACCCACCCGCACCAATACATTCCAAAATTGTGTCTTCATAATAGGGTGGTTCTTCCTAAAGTCAGTAAAAATCTCTCCATCTATCCGATTATTGTTCGAAATAAATTAATGCACATCAGTACTACCGGATATTAACATTTTCTGCTCGTTTGCCTGATGGAAAGTCTGCGCTAGGTAATTCTGGATTTATTTTATGAAGGTGTCATGGCAATGAAACCGGCAGTGTGCGCCTGTATCAATCTGATGTGTGACTCATTTTCATATCTCTGCCTGGAGCTGACACTAAGCAACGGCTTGTCTTTTGACACAGACCTCAGTCTCACCCTTCGAGCTGTGAGTCTAATTTATTTTTCCCCGAGACAGCCATCTCACCTGCACATGCTTGCACATTTGCCATTTAAAGGATATACTATGTATTTTTTTCTATAGATACACTGCCGGTAGTCCGAGATGGGTTTTAGCCTTTTTATGAAATTTCATCAAAGAACACACATGAGTTTCTATAGTAACAGTTAATTAATTACGATATCATGTTTGAGGAAATGAGCGGTCCAATTAGTGTATTCAAAGTATGCGGATATGTTTGTGAGTATAATTCTCCAGACTCCCTCAAGGGAGAACGAAAAGCAACAAGTAACATCACAGAATATCAGTACCCAGCAATCCATGGAATGAGAGACACGTTTCCAACAAACATGTAACCCACCCTCCATGGTATGTATACTCACAAAGCAGAGACCTTATGTAGTGCAGAACCCTAACCTGTAGCATTAAACTACGGCAATCCATCACTTGAAGAGCAAGACCCCAGTGATAGCACCTCAAGCATGGGAGGCACTCTTCTGATCTTCAATGATGTGGTCTCTAGAAGCATGCACAGTGCTGATACTCTGCAAACCCAGTCCCAGGAGATAGCACAGAGGAGAGGGTCTACACATCGCTTGCACAGCATTTGGGGTAGGCAATGGCATCTGAGTTCGTCAATGAATGCTCAGCTCATCCTCAAAGTGAGCAAACCCAGGCTCCAAACCAACATGGACCCTAGGGATGAATCTCCCAGCCAGCATCACACTGCCCCCCAACCCCAGCTGTGGGGCAAGGGTGCACACACAGCGGGCCACAATCCCTGCTTGGCCCCGGAAAACCAGAAACAAGTAGAAATTAAACAAAGAACATCAACAGAGTAACATTTGAATCAAGGCACAAGGTGAAGACCTTGTCGTGTTAATGTTAGCAGGAAATCACTGTCAATATACAGGATGTACAAGGAAACCACTTCCAAGACAACTGAAGCAAAAAAGAAGGATTCAGTATAGAGGCGGCCATTTATTAACAAACCTAAAGGAAGGTGACATGTAAACATTGTTTCTAAAGTTGTAACAGCTAGTCTGTCTCCAGTGTGCGAATGCTCCTCATGAAATGAAGGACTAGATTGAGGAAGAGATAGAAAATAATGTTGACTGTAGAATGCAACATTACTAAGCAGCAGCACGTTCATGTTTTCTTGCTGCAGACAATATAGAATGTTTCAATTATGTTACCGCTATTAATATTTATTTGTATATTAGAATTTAAATGTTGGGTGCTCAATTGAAGACGACAAAGTGGCCCAGGGCTAAGAGTGGCTGGTTTAAATCTTCGGCTGCAACATTCTATAATTTGTCGTTCTGTATATTACTTTTTAATTAGAACATACCACTCACAGAGGACAGAATGTTAGAAATAGCCTGATAGCCCTTCTGCTTTTTGCTATACCAGTTGTTAGAGACCTCTTCCTCATTCTAAAGCTTTCACTCAGATGCAGGGCCTTTAACAATCAGTATAGCCCACAGCATTGGGCTAAGGACACATTAAATATCTGAGGCCTTACAGGCAAACAAGTCTAACTCGGCCTAAAATATAATTTGCATTCAAGTTTATTGTATAAGATCCTTGGTACTTTTGTGTCACCAAATTTCAATAAGAATAAAGAAAAACTATTTATGGAATGATATTGCTTTAGAGGCGCTTTCTTGAGTACATAGAAATGTAACCAGTGTGTCTCAGAGTTTTTGAGGCGAGGTTTTTAAAGAATGTTACGGAAAGGGAAGGTTCTATCTCAATGGTGATTAATAGGAGGTTATTGAATGCGTTTCATGTAGATAGAAGAGGGTTACTTACTTGTATGTTCCTTGTCTACGCTATGAATGATTTGGCACCTGGTTAGGTTAGGAAAAAAGGTTGTTCTGACACAATTATTAGTTTCTTTTTGCTCGTGCTACAACTATTTATCAATAATTTCAGAAGAATTTGTGTTTGTTATGTTATGTTATGTTACATACATTTGTAATGCGCGCTGCTGCCCCAGCTAAGGGGCGTCCAGGCGCATGGCAGGTAAAAATGCAACACCACAGGAAACACAACAGAAAGGAGGGAAGTGAATTGATTAAAACAAAAAGGTTTTTAAGGCTTTACGAAAGACTAAGAGATCATCTAGCAGTCGCAACTCTACAGGAAGGGAGTTCCAGAGCTCGGCTGCTCTGACCCGGAAAGAACGGCCACCGACCCGACACAGCCTGTATCGGGGGATCACAGTAAGTGCCTGACCCATGGATCTCAGGGGCCGAGTAGGCACATACCAAGACAAAAGGTCCGCAAGAATAGGGGGACCTACCCCCCTCAGAATCTTCAACGCCATACACAGCACTTTAAACTGAATTCTGGCCCTGATAGGCAGCCAGTGCAGTGATCTCAATGTGCTGGAGGCAGAACAAGTACGGGGTAGGCCGACAATAGCTCTCGCCGCAGCGTTCTGGACGCATTGAAGGCGGGTAACCTCAGCCACATTGGCCCCTACCAGAAGAGAGCTGGCATAGTCCAGGCGAGATAACACTGTAGCCTGGACTATCAGCTGCCTGGTGCGATGGTCAAAGAACTTCAAAACAGGGCGAAGCGACCGTAAGATACCAAAGCAACAGGCCGCGATTTTCTTCGTGTGGCCAACGTAGCTGAGGGAGGGATCCATCCATACTCCTAAGTTCTTTAATTCCGTGACCGGACGGGGGGCCGGCCCCAGCTCCATAGGCCACCACCTGTCCCCCCACAGCTCCGATCTCTTACCTACGATCATGATCTCTGTTTTCTTAGCGTTGAGCTGGAGACAGTTGTTCTTCATCCAGCTCGCCACCGCCCTAAGTCCACTCTGAAACCTGGGGGCATCCCGGTCCGCATCCCCGCTGATCGTAACCGCTAGCTGAGTGTCGTCGGCATATGAGACCATAGTCATGCCCCATTGCTTGACGACCTCAGCCAGCGGTCTCACGTAGAGGTTAAACAACGTGGGGCTCAGCGAGGATCCTTGCGGCACCCCCTGTTTCAAAGGATGGAATTGGGACTGGAACGGTGGGACGGCAACGCTAAAGAAACGATCGTCTAGGAAAGACCGGAACCACTGGAGGGCAGGTCCACCCAGCCCAATCTCCTCCAGGCGATGCAACAGGATAGGATGCGAAACAGTATCAAACGCGGCGCTCAAGTCCAATAAGACGAGCGCTGCTGTCTGTCCCTCATCCATCACCGTGCGAAGGTGTTCAGCCATGGAGAGGAGGGCGGTCTCCGTGCTGTGTCCAGCACGGAACCCATTCTGGGTGGGATCCAAGATGTTAGCATGGATAAGGTGAGCCGAAAGAACTTTGTTGACATGGGCCTCCAACACTTTGGTCGGCCACGGAAGTAAGGAGATGGGCCGATAGTTTTCAGGTTTATCTGGATCCAGGGACGGCTTCTTCAAAATGGGAGAAACCACTGCCCGCTTCCAGCTAGCGGGTACCGTGCTTGATTCCAACGAGATGTTAATCAAGGAGTGAACCACGGCCCGTCCCACAAACGACTGTTCTCTAAAAAGAGTCGCTGTAAGCGGATCAGCGGGGGACCCTGATTTAACCTGCAGAGCCAGAAGGTCAAACCCCTATGATGTCAACGGGGGCAGCACGTGCAAGGTGGAAACACCATAGATGTTAATCGGGGGCTCAACCGGAGGCCCTGTACAAGGGAACGTCCGATAGATGTTTTGGACCTTTTCCAAAAAAAAACGAGCGAGAGCCTCACAGTGAGTGGTGGAACCATTCGACGTAGTACAGGCACGCTTTGCCAAAAGATCCTTCATCACTTTAAAGATGGTTTTAGAGGGGTTGGAGCTGTTGCCGAATTCAGTAGCGTAGTAAGCTGCCCGAGCTTGGCAAACAGCCCGATGGTATACTTTGACGGAGGCGAGATAAATAGCTTTTTTCCCGCTATCGTACGCCTTCCGCCAAGCCCTCTCTGCTCGCCTACAACTACCCTTGAGTGTACGTAAGGCACCATCGTACCACGGACTGGAGTCCCTGGAGCTGACTTTACAAGCGGTAATAGGAATAAGGGCGTCAAGCGCCTTGGAGATCCAGGAGCAGAACTTCTCGTAACCTGAGTCAACCAGCAACGGAGGTTCTAAAGGCTCCTCGGCGAGTACACGATGTAAGTCCTCCAGCCGTAATTTACTCCATTGCCGCCTTGTAACCAGCTTTGCCGGGGGAACAATGATCATTCCCGGCAAAGGGGTACAGATGGTAACCAAAGAGTGGTCCGTCCAGCCAAGAGGTGTGACGGCGGAGACAGCAGCGTCTGCCAAATTGGTGAAAAAAGGATCTAAGGTATGGCCGCCTGTATGGGTAGGCTGTCGAACCATTTGCACCAGTTGAAGGGCCTCCAGGTCAGCAAGAATACCGCTAACCGAGGGGGAGGTAAGGTTCTCAAAATGTAAGTTGAGGTCTCCCAAAATCGAGAAATTGGAGCAGCCTACCACCAAGGAACTAACCATGTGGGGGAAGGCCGCTCTAAACGCCACATCACTACCAGGGGGGCGATAAACCACCATCCCCGAGAGTGTGAAATGTGGGGTGACCGAGATCTTAAACACCGCACTTTCACATCCCGCAATGGTCAAGCCAGACCAACTACCAGTAAGGCCAGGTCGCATGGCCAACGCAATACCCCCTCCCTTAGTAGATCGATTAAGGGTAAAAACCGAAAAATCAGAGGGAAATGCCAAGTTGATAATGGCCGCATCGTCATCCTTCAACCACGTCTCGGTGATGGCTACGATGTCCGGGGCCTCTTCCTGTATCAGGTCAAACACGGCCTGATAATGCAGCACCAGAGATCTGGCATTCAGGCTGAAGATGCGAAGGGAATGCTCGGCGCGGTTCCTACTAAGGGCAACCGTAGGATTTTCGTGTGAGCTCAGGGTAGGGGGATCCAAAGACCACCTTCCACACGCACAGTGAAAGGGGCCCACTAGTGGGTGTATAGGGGGAAGGGTACAACTCACAATTGAACGACCTATACCCCGCAGAGTGTCGCCAGAGTACACCAGCATGGTAACGAGAGCCGACACCAACTCGCACGGGCCCCAGGTAGCCGCTGCGCCCTGCGCGTCCTTAGCGCGGACGGGCGCAGACGGGCAGGACTCAGGCACGACTCCGGCTAAGCGACGGCGTCCCACTGCGCGTACCCGCTGCGTGGGAGAGGACGACTTTAAATAGGCGTTCCTTGGAGCCGAGCGAGCGTCAATACGCTCCAAGATGGCGCCCGCAAACAAACCACAAAGCCCAAAGCAAGATGGCGCCTAAAGCTGCAACCCCGGACCACCCACGGAACCCGGACCCGCCAAGTGACGGTGCTTTAGTCAATTTTACGTGCGGTAAGAGGGAGGGGGGGATCTATACCCAGGTCCTATTAAAAGCAGGGGAACAATGAAAGCCAAAACAATAAAAGAACAAAACTGGAGTTTTAAAATGCAGAGCGAGCAGCGCGCTAAGGGTAGAAGCAGTACCTGACCAGAGTCCAAATACCGAGTCCGCCTTAAATAGGCGTTCCTTGGAGCCGAGCGAGCGTCAATACGCTCCAAGATGGCGCCCGCAAACAAACCACAAAGCCCAAAGCAAGATGGCGCCTAAAGCTGCAACCCCGGACCACCCACGGAACCCGGACCCGCCAAGTGACGGTGCTTTAGTCAATTTTACGTGCGGTAAGAGGGAGGGGGGGATCTATACCCAGGTCCTATTAAAAGCAGGGGAACAATGAAAGCCAAAACGATAAAAGAACAAAACTGGAGTTTTAAAATGCAGAGCGAGCAGCGCGCTAAGGGTAGAAGCAGTACCTGACCAGAGTCCAAATACCGAGTCCGCCTTAAATAGGCGTTCCTTGGAGCCGAGCGAGCGTCAATACGCTCCAAGATGGCGCCCGCAAACAAACCACAAAGCCCAAAGCAAGATGGCGCCTAAAGCTGCAACCCCGGACCACCCACGGAACCCGGACCCGCCAAGTGACGGTGCTTTAGTCAATTTTACGTGCGGTAAGAGGGAGGGGGGGATCTATACCCAGGTCCTATTAAAAGCAGGGGAACAATGAAAGCCAAAACGATAAAAGAACAAAACTGGAGTTTTAAAATGCAGAGCGAGCAGCGCGCTAAGGGTAGAAGCAGTACCTGACCAGAGTCCAAATACCGAGTCCGCCTTAAATAGGCGTTCCTTGGAGCCGAGCGAGCGTCAATACGCTCCAAGATGGCGCCCGCAAACAAACCACAAAGCCCAAAGCAAGATGGCGCCTAAAGCTGCAACCCCGGACCACCCACGGAACCCGGACCCGCCAAGTGACGGTGCTTTAGTCAATTTTACGTGCGGTAAGAGGGAGGGGGGGATCTATACCCAGGTCCTATTAAAAGCAGGGGAACAATGAAAGCCAAAACGATAAAAGAACAAAACTGGAGTTTTAAAATGCAGAGCGAGCAGCGCGCTAAGGGTAGAAGCAGTACCTGACCAGAGTCCAAATACCGAGTCCGCCTTAAATAGGCGTTCCTTGGAGCCGAGCGAGCGTCAATACGCTCCAAGATGGCGCCCGCAAACAAACCACAAAGCCCAAAGCAAGATGGCGCCTAAAGCTGCAACCCCGGACCACCCACGGAACCCGGACCCGCCAAGTGACGGTGCTTTAGTCAATTTTACGTGCGGTAAGAGGGAGGGGGGGATCTATACCCAGGTCCTATTAAAAGCAGGGGAACAATGAAAGCCAAAACGATAAAAGAACAAAACTGGAGTTTTAAAATGCAGAGCGAGCAGCGCGCTAAGGGTAGAAGCAGTACCTGACGTGAAGGCTGATTACATTTAATTTGGTTAATCACATATTCAGGTTTACATTTTCTGATAACCTCATATTGTCAGAAGGTCTAATCAAAATAGTCTGGATATGAGGTACATTCTTGCCTTTTAAATGTTTTATAGTTGTGCTGAAATGGAAGATAATTAAACATGCTAGTCACAGGCTATGTCTGTTACTCCTATAAAGTGAATCTTCTTGATAGTTTCACAAAATTCACAAGGTGTACCCTGAATGTTTACTAAAGTCAGAGGCTTCCAGGCACCCCCCTATTTCCATTAGCTCAACTGTGGAAAGTCTGTAGATGGACAATCTGCTGGTTTAAGTTAGGTGAAATTACCAAGGCAAATTTTGTACTCCAACAAATGTGTGTACATCTGTTATGTTGTGTTATGTTATTATAATTTGTAGAGCGCACGTTTACCCGTAGGTATCTTGGCGCTATGGACGGGCGAGGAGGTCTGCACTGACGGCTAGTTCTGGAATAGCCAGGTTTTCAAGCCTTTCCAAAAGCCGATAAGTGAGGAAGAATTTCTGAGCTCAAGAGGGAGAGAGTTCCAAAGTTTGGAGGTGTAAAAATGAAAACTACGCCCACCGCATTGCACAGTGCGGATTTTTGGTACCTGGAGAGGTTTAGAGCCTGAGGACCGAAGATTCCTGGTGGGTTCGTACCAGGAAAACAGATTTTGAAAAAAGATCAGCCCTTTATTGTTAAGGGCCTTATAGGCTATGGACAGGGCCTTGAATTTAATCCGTTGCTCCACCGGAAGCCAGTGCAACTTGCGGATTTTGGCGGTGACTGAGTGGGTTCTGGGGATATTGAGAAGCAGTCTAGCGGCCGAGTTCTGCACACTTTGAAGTTTTTTGAGACATTGTTTTTAGGCATTTCCTAATAATCTGTTGCAATAGTCCAGTTTGGACTGGATCAAGGCTGTAACAACAGTTTATCTGGCATCTACTGGAATGTATGGGAGAATGTTTCTGATCTTTTTAATTAGAAAGTGGCTTGCTGACACAATAGCATTGGTGTGATGGATTAAAGTAAGTTTAGGATCCAACTACACCCCCAAGTTCTTAACTTTATCCGCCGGTCTAGGGGGTTCACCCATCTCCACTGGCCACCACAGGTTGCCCCAACATGGTTGAACATTGCCAAAAGTCAAGATCTCTGTTTTAGAGGAGTTTAATCTGAGGCAATGGGTGTTCATCCAATGATTGACCATACGCATGCAAGTTTGAAATTGTGCAGCGGGAGATGATTCTTTTTTTTGTATTGTTATGGCAATCTGAGTGTCGTCCGCATAGGACGTGAGCCAGAACCCAAAGTTCTGAATTAGTGGGGCCAGCTCTGAAACATACACGTTAAAGAGTGATGGGCTCAAGGACGAGCCCTGAGGCACTCCACAAGGGAGGGTGTATGTGTCCGATCGGTAGGCATCCAGCTCAACCATGAGTCTTCTGTCTTTGAGGAAGGAGGATACATTGTGTTGTCAATGTTGAAGAATTGGCTTGGTAGTTTAGTCTGCCCTGTTCCCATGATGCACTGGGCCAGGGACAGACTGATTTGCATATAGCCAGGTTCTGAGCTGGGATGGGGCAGTGAGATAAATAACGGTGATGGATCAAGCCCTGATCTTTGGACTGGGTAAGAGTGGTCTGCTTAATTCAGACACTCTGTTCATCACCACCCCCTTTTCTGAATCGTTTTTGGCCACTATAGGTGTGGCAGGGTATACTCTGACATGAGTCCCTTTCTCACTGCTCCATCAGGATTCAAGCAAGCCGGGCCGAAGACGGCTGAAATGCCAGAAACCGGTCCCCGGTAGCTTGTCTCCTTTCTGGTGAAGAATTGGCTTGGTAGTTTAGTCTGCCCTGTTCCCATGATGCACTGGGCCAGGGACCGACTGATTTGCATATAGCCAGGTTCTGAGCTGGGATGGGGCAGTGAGATAAATAACGGTGATGGATCAAGCCCTGATCTTTGGACTGGGTAAGAGTGGTCTGCTTAATTCAGACACTCTGTTCATCACCACCCCCTTTTCTGAATCGTTTTTGGCCACTATAGGTGTGGCAGGGTATACTCAGACATGAGTCCCTTTCTCACTGCTCCATCAGGATTCAAGCAAGCCGGGCCGAAGACGGCTGAAATGCCAGAAACCGGTCCCCGGTTGCTTGTCTCCTTTCTGGTGAAGAATTGGCTTGGTAGTTTAGTCTGCCCTGTTCCCATGATGCACTGGGCCAGGGACAGACTGATTTGCATATAGCCAGGTTCTGAGCTGGGATGGGGCAGTGAGATAAATAACAGTGATGGATCAAGCCCTGATCTTTGGACTGGGTAAGAGTGGTCTGCTTAATTCAGACACTCTGTTCATCACCACCCCCTTTTCTGAATCATTATAATTTGTAGAGCGCACGTTTACCCGTAGGTATCTTGGCGCTATGGACGGGCGAGGAGGTCTGCACTGACGGCTAGTTCTGGAATAGCCAGGTTTTCAAGCCTTTCCGAAAGCCGATAAGTGAGGAAGAATTTCTGAGCTCAAGAGGGAGAGAGTTCCAAAGTTTGGAGGTGTAAAAATGAAAACTACGCCCACCGCATTGCACAGTGCGGATTTTTGGTACCTGGAGAGGTTTAGAGCCCGAGGACCGAAGATTCCTGGTGGGTTCGTACCAGGAAAACAGATTTTGAAAAAAGATCAGCCCTTTATTGTTAAGGGCCTTATAGGCTATGGACAGGGCCTTGAATTTAATCCGTTGCTCCACCGGAAGCCAGTGCAACTTGCGGATTTTGGCGGTGACTGAGTGGGTTCTGGGGATATTGAGAAGCAGTCTAGCGGCCGAGTTCTGCACACTTTGAAGTTTTTTGAGACATTGTTTTTAGGCATTTCCTAATAATCGGTTGCAATAGTCCAGTTTGGACTGGATCAAGGCTGTAACAACAGTTTATCTGGCATCTACTGGAATGTATGGGAGAATGTTTCTGATCTTTTTAATTAGAAAGTGGCTTGCTGACACAATAGCATTGGTGTGATGGATTAAAGTAAGTTTAGGATCCAACCACACCCCCAAGTTCTTAACTTTATCCGCCGGTCTAGGGGGTTCACCCATCTCCACTGGCCACCACATGTTGCCCCAACATGGTTGAACATTGCCAAAAGTCAAGATCTCTGTTTTAGAGGAGTTTAATCTGAGGCAATGGGTGTTCATCCAATGATTGACCATACGCATGCAAGTTTGAAATTGTGCAGCGGGAGATGATTCTTTTTTTTGTATTGTTATGGCAATCTGAGTGTCGTCCGCATAGGACGTGAGCCAGAACCCAAAGTTCTGAATTAGTGGGGCCAGCTCTGAAACATACACGTTAAAGAGTGATGGGCTCAAGGACGAGCCCTGAGGCACTCCACAAGGGAGGGTGTATGTGTCCGATCGGTAGGCATCCAGCTCAACCATGAGTCTTCTGTCTTTGAGGAAGGAGGATACATTGTGTTGTCAATATTTGAAAAGCCCAACAAAATTTGTACTATGCTATTTTTTCTAACATTCTCAAAGGCCTACCAATCTTCCCTCATTTTGGGGCTCCAATGTTCTGATCCCTTTTTTAAATGCATGACAGTATTAATGTTCACACTAAAAGGGTTCCTGCTGCAGCCCTGAAGAACTACCAGTCACTGAGATTGATTCAAGCACTACAATGATCGCTTTTTTTTATCAGCGAGATACTCTAAGTCTAACAGGCATGCACAGATATTGATCTCTTCACTATCTGGGTCAAAGATCTCAAGCAGCAAACATCTATGGGGGCTGGTGTTTTCATTCAGATGGAACATGTCCAATCACTTGGGCATGTAGCCCAGAGTAATTACCAGTAGTTGAGATTAATTCAAGCATTCCACACATTCCTATTTTTGTGTACTTCCACTTAGTCCTTCATACCATTATCTGATAGTTGGTTTGGCTGTCTACTCATAGTTAAGGTAACATTCACAATGGAGCTCTGTTTCCATAGAATTACATTATTGTACCTATTGTGTTCCTTTTTGCTTTAATGTGCTACAACCAAATTGGATCAATAGGACAGTCACATGGGACATGTCTCAGTCAAATTCTGTTAAAAATCTAGAACAATAATATCTAAGGAAGATCTATAGGATGTGACTTTAACTTTTCTAAACAAACTCATTAACCTGGTTATCGCTCAGGAACTACACATAGTTGCATTTTGCCACAACACTCTATACATGTATAAAGAAAACAGAATGATTCTGTGGTGATTTTGCAAATGTGACAATGACTCTCCTGGAAGAACCATAAACTAAGTTAAAATCTTATTTATAAATATGCCATAACCAAGGTTAATATTCTCACTACATCTGTTCAAGCATATTGCAGTAACTTTGAATAATGCCCTATTACTTACCGGTTATCTTCATTACTCCTGGTCCAGTTGTTCTTGTCCCTTGCATTACTTGTGGAGATAACCATCTCAGTGACAGCAAAAAAAGAACCGAGGAATTCTGTGACCCGGATTCCTCCGCCTCCCACTGAGAGTACATTACCAGTACTTACCCAGCATTACGCCTGAACCACCAAGCCACGAACAGGAAGGCCGGCCATCCGTCGGGGAGGGAGGGGCGTAATGGATGAGACGAGGACAATAGGACCAGGAGTAATAAAGATTACCAGTAAGTAATAGGGCATTACCCAGGTCCCTCCAGTCCACGTCCCATCCATTACTTGTGGAGCATACCCACATCAGAAATTCGGCCTTCCAAATCCTCAAAGAACACCCAGGACACCACACCGGAAACAGCATCCCAAGCAAATCAAACTGGAGAACCAACAGAAAAGATGCCCAGACAGCAGCCAACACATCCCGGGAACACGCCAGAATCAACAACGGAGAAGGAGCACCTGCCAAGGAAGCACCAGAGACTGCCAACCATAGACAGACAGCCAGGAGGCCACAAACGGAAGAAGACCTATAGTGGCCAGCCAGGGACAGTCCAAAAGGGACACAACCAAGGCCCCCAGAAAGAAGATGCCACCACAGGCACCAAGGAGGCAGCCAACCACAGAAACAAATGACAAGCATGGCTCCCAGGCGACACCAGCCCAACCCCCAAAAACTGCAGATTGGAAGGCACCCTAGAAAGCCACAAATAAGGTGACGAGGCAAGCACAAACAAAACCAAGGGTTGTAAAGGAGACATACCACAGAGAGGCCAAGCCCCAGAAGTGAAACTGAGGTGAAGCAACCACACTAGCAGAGCAACAGGCCCCAGGAGGACCAGAACAGACTGAACTCCCCACAGGGCATAAAAAGCCTGCAAGGACGCCCACAAGGCCAGAAAGCTGTCATGCCCAGTGCCCGAAACAGTTTCAGAGACACAGCAGCAGAACCAACAGAGAGCTATGAAAAGAAGACAATGGAAGGAGCAACCAACAATGCCGAAAGGCCTGACAACCAAATGCAGAAGAGAGCTGAGGGGATACAGGGGAAGACTCAAATGCCCGACCCAACCAGGAACTAAGAGCAACAGGGCCAACAAACAGACCACCACTGGGGAGGCCATAGCAGACCAGCCTAAAAAGGAGGAAAGGAGCCGCCTTTTGTGGTGTATTTATTTTGTCACTCGTGTGTGTGTGTTGCGCAAACGCTTTTCACATTGCCTGTGGGATAAGTGTGACTGCTCTGCTAAGGTACCAAGAGCTTGAGCAGGGGTTATCCTGGGTGTGTAACTCCCCTACCCTGACTAGAGTGGTGGGTTCTGCCTGGTTTAGGTGTATACTCTAGCCAACCAGAAACCCCATTTCTAAAACCCTGTCTTTCTTATGCATGAATATGGAATTATTTGGACAAAGGCTTAGCTTTATGTCCTTCCCCTCAGTTCATAACCTCCCTTGCTAAATTGTTAACTCTGGAACTGAATGTGTTTTTTCATATTACTTCGACATTGACCTTGATTTTGGGTTTCTCTGTGCCACTTGGAAATTATGAGATTGTTGGCCCAGCTTTGACTTTTTGTCATTTACATTCTCCCTTTTGGTATATTTTTTCAGGGATCATTTCCCTATTCCACAGAGTATGCTTTTAACATGCTTTTAACATTCTTTGTGTTTTTTTGTTTCATTTGTACAACATTACATCAGTTATTCTCTTTGTATATGGGGTACCTCATGTAGTCTAGCAGTTATGAATTGCTGATAACACAAAACATGCTAAACCTTCTGATTTTTGTTTTGTAAGAATGTAGTGACGTCTTTTTTTTTCAGTGATGCAGCCCTATACTTTCAGCAAGGTTTTTATAAGTTGGTAAAGTGGTGATATACATGTGTTGTGTAAGGTCCTTGACATACATTTTTAAAACTCATACATTTATTGCAAATCAGTTTTCATCCATGGCTCTCATATCCCTGAACCTCTCTCCTCCATTTTAGTAGATGACTGTTGACCATGTAAGTCATTGTACATATGGCGTATTGGTTCTATTATCTGGTATGCTCCTTCAAAGTTTTTGATGAAATATTGAAGATTATTGAATTATTAATTGGATGAGTTCTGGGAGACTCTGAGAACTCAGCAGCCTGCTAAGGAATCCACATGTGGCCAGAGATTATTGTCCTCATTTATGAGGCCCTACTGGCGCTATTGCGTGTCTGAACACAGCTTTTTTGACGTTCTGGTGGCACAAAGTGCCACTGGCACATTTATAAGCCGAAGTAACCCATGTTACATTGCTTTTCATGGCCTTATAAATATGTGCCCCTTTCATGGTGAAAACTGCATGAAAGAGGCGTTCCGTGGGTGTTGCTGCGGGCGCTCCCAGCAATATCCATGGCATTTTGACACTGCCCAGGGTTTACGAGAAATCATAAGTCTGAGGCGGCGCCAAAAACATGCACCTCCCCAGGGAAGGCATAAGGGTGGCACGAGTAGAAATATCTTTATTTCTTCTCGTTTTTCCTCTTTCTATTGTGCTAGAAAAAAGCTTCTTGTGATTGTTTTTGTGCTGGAAGGTTTCGCTTCCTTAACAAAAATAATCATTGTGTAACGCAGGCACCCTTGCACCATGATGCAAATGTATCTGCATTTGCGTACGGCAGTCCATTGTGCGTCAGTGCAGCAGAAAAGGACAGGAATGCAATGTATATAATAGATAAAGTGCACTCCTGCCCTTTTCTTTACTTTAAGGCTGCACAGCAGCAATGCCTGCTGCACTGCCGTCTGGCAAACAACCCATAAATGAGGCCCCTGGTCTTTAATTATTTTCACGATCCTCTGTGCTAGCATACATCTCAGGAAGAGAGTGACCCCCAGCTCCTGCTGCATCATGACACACTCCCTGTAGTTGGATTTGCACAAATAAGCCAGATGAATGTACAATTTCATAGAGTGAGAAACCATACTACAAAATCTCCACATAAATACAAAAAAACAAATTAAATACATTAGTCTTCCTACAATATCAGCACCATCATACACTTACAAATTTCACAATGTTTCAAAAAGAAAACAATTGGAAATCAACTAATGCCTTATGACCGAGTAAAGGACAGTCTGAAACTGACTGTAAGGTTTGTCATTAACGCAGACTCAAGCCTACAAGCGCAACCAATTGTTTTATCCTAGCTGGGGGCCTCCTGTGAAAGAATAACACAAAATGAGACCCATCTCTCTAGGTCCAAATCACAGAGATATTTTAAGGCATGGGCACAGTGGGATATGGCCCAGGGCCCCAGCCTTTCAGGGGGGGCCCTAATAGAGCCATCTCTGTTCTGCTGAGTCTTGCCTTGATGACCTTGAATAATTCTTAAACAGATTGTCTTGGATACGGTTTTCCTTAAAAAAAAAATCATGTTGGTGATTTGTGTGAGTCTATTAGAGACATTTAGCAGAGAGATGTTGTGTTTATGTTTCATGCAACATCCGCAAAAAAAGTTTCATTTAGATCAAATCAAGGCCTCACATATTAGAAATGGGAGAGTGACTCAGAGGTTATTTGCAGATAGCTGCTTCTGTGTTACAATATTAAAAACCCACCACTATCCCTGAATATTAGATGTAAACATATTTAGAATTTGAACGAGTATGCCTGTGTACTGTCAGTGACCTGGTTGAAGAAGCCATGAAAGAGCTGATATTGGATCATAAATACAAAGCTGTTCCGAACAAGGGTCCATGAAATACATATGGCCCAAGGCCCCCCAAATCCTTAAAAATGTGCCTGCCAACCCGATATACAAAGACAACTGTGCCAGTTCTTAATACAGCTTACAGTCAGGGAGAGGTGTCAGTCGGAAATGCTTCTCACGTTTATCCTGCTCTGACTGGAGCAGACACTGCAGTTAACCCCATCTTTTCACTTTGTTATTTGCCAAATGCACCAATTCTCTATCAAAGCAGCGTGGCAAGCAATAATACAGAATATTATCGTGTAAGTAAATACACAATAAAGGGGTACATTTTAAACGAAAGTAGCCAGCGTCAACCAACTTTTGAGATATGAAGAATGTTGCTCTTTTTGCAATATTCGCTGTTTTAATTTAAGGTTACACTGAGGGGCTTTTCAAAATTGAAAAGAACATATTTATTGTAAATAATTGTATTCTGTGACATGCCAGCTTTAAAGCAGCAGATGCCATATAAAGCTTTGATTTAAGAAATGCTTTTAATATCACTGTTTGTAGAACCCTAAGAGAAGCAGATTTTATTTGAATATTTTGAGTTTGCAAAGTGAAGCTTCTATTACCTGTGATAACCGAATCATACCAGAATATAAAAAGGTCATGGCAGTGGCAACGCGCCTGGAGGTGTGATGCTTTTCATTGTCATCAGTATACATTTTTAAATGTAAAATGTGACATAACATCTAATGTGAGGAGACGCGATCGCAAGTTTTAGCCGACAATGCTTGAGGCAGTGAACAGCAGTACATTGCATCAAGTGATATATCCCCCATAGGAAGTCTCAAGAACAGCATCAGCTTTTTTTTGGTCTTTGAGTAATATAACAAGACAGGCCACAACAGGGCGGAGAGTCCAACCTCTGGAGAAAATATGCTTTGACATAAAATAACATCATCATCTGGGCTCGTGTGCCATTTACATTTCATCAATTATTTTGACAGCAGAAGGAGAGGAAGGCTGGAAATGCTGAAATAATGTACCTTTATACGTTTTTGTCTACTGTCTACTTACCATCTTCCATTGACAGTATAGCTTTGAATCTATGGGGGGGGGGGTGGAGGCAGATTATAGGGACGTGGTGGGACGAACACAGAACAAAAGACTAATTCATATATTGATTTACTGAACCCAGTAGTTTTTCGAACATATTCGTAAAACACTATACACTCCAATAGGCCATCTTTATGAGTAACATGTAAATTTGATGGGCCTGGTAATCGGAGTTAATGGTTCCATGTGAATTATCAGAATTGAGTTTCAAGCAGTGATTTTGGCAGCTAAAAGCAACCAAAGCCTACATGTGATACTCTGGGGGAAAACACAAGGATATTGCCACAGAGACACAATTCCTTCTTGTTATTCCCCAACGAAGTCGTAATCTCTGTTATTTCCCCACCCTTAGAATTACCGGGATTCCCATCAATAGTATATATGAGGTGAGGCAATGGCAAGCATTTTAAAGGGCAGTCACAATGAGGGTCTAAGAAAAGAGAAGAAATGGAAAATTAACAAAAACCAGGTATCCAAGAAACTACATTTAAAAAAAAATTATATGCTGTTTTTTAAAAACAATCTACTTAGTTGAGTTCATGTGATTAATACGTCTGTAATCACCTCTAAGCACTGAGGGGCATATGTATGAAACAAATTTTCAGTCTCAAACGCTGCGAATTGCAAAAAACAGTGTTTGCGACTAAAAATTCGCAAAATGCGATGTATGACCAAAATCGCATCCCAATATTAATTGTGCATAAGCATTTAAGGAATCGCAAAGTGTGATTCCTTAAATGCTATGTAACAAGCACCCAAGTTGTGCGATTTCTCCTTAAGAAATTGCAAATTACCACCAACTTCAAGTTGGTGGTAATTTGTGATTTCTTTCAAAAATGCACTTTTTGGCATTTTTCAAGATGCCATGTGGTCCACATACATGCCTCAAGGGTGCATCAGGGTGTCCTTATGACACCCTTGCACCCTTGAAATTATTCTTAATTTGCGATTCTCAAATTGCGAATTGCAAATTGAGAATTACTTCCCATTCAGGCCAGGAGGCCCATAGGAATGAATGGGAAGGTATTCCTTAATTGCGATTTCGCAATTCGCTAATCGCAATTAAGGAATACTAAGAAATCGCAAAATATTTGCAAATTTTTAAATACATCCCGTTTTGCGGTTCTCAAAGAGCGATTCTCAAAAAATCGCTATTTGTGAATCGCAAAAAATGGATTTTGATATATATACCCATAAATCTCTTGTGCAAAAGATGAGTGAGCAGAAAAATCTAAATTTGTTTAGAAAGATTTGCTAAAAAGTTGAACTCTGAAATTCAACCATAGCTGCCATAAAAGGGTAAACTGCTTTAGTATGTAGTCCACTCTGTTAGGGTTATATCCCCTACTTCAACAGTGAGGCAGACGTTCTAGAGCAATCCGATCAAGAAAAAACATTTACAATTCAGTTTGGCGAAGCTAAGTAAGTCTTGAGATATTTAAACTTGAAGCACCTGTTCTTCAAAAGCAGTGTTCTTAGGTGAGAGATGGACTACTGTGTTTTGAATTATTTGAAACCATGTATTGAGTTAAGCTTTTTATTCTGCTTTAAACTCTTGAAATGTTGACAAGGCAAAAAGTCCCATTGGGTCAACTATTGACAACATTTGAATGGAAAGTATATCTTTCAATGCAAATCTGTTAATCTTTAGTTCCGGCAATAAAGTTATTTTCATGTATTTTCCCCTTCATTCTACTGGATTTACTCGGACGGTGGTATGCAACATACATTGTGAAATCCAGCTGACAAGTTTTACCTGTTTAATCATTATAGGAAATAGATGTGTGTCTTTAACAAATAGGTAGAGCAGCTCCAAATTATTGTTTCTAAAATTACCTAATGTAGATATTCAACATAAGAGGCGGAAGAGGTGACCCTTAAGGACCTAGTATACGGCTTGTGGGTGATAGGACATAGGAAACTACCATTCTGTCGACCTCCTACCTGGTTACATCTATTTTCTAGTTTATTTTAAATATCCTTGGGAACAGCAATGATATACTAACAATCTACATCCATAGCACATCTTTTAGAGCATCTGGTGTAGCAATAAGTTATCACCATCAATGAAAGATAAAGCCACTGGAGACCTAAAACAAACAAAACAAAACTGAAGGAAGTTGAAATGTTCTCTTTTTGTCTTGCTCTCTCCTCTCCACTCTCTGATCTGCACTCCTCTTTATCATCCTGATGTCAAAAACAGATTTTCCCAAATAAATCCTGAGTAAATTGTAAATCGCTTCTTATGTTTAATTGTCAATTTTTCTGATTACATGTTCTGTGCAATTAGCCAATATCCAGTTTTTAACCAAATACCGACTTTACCAGTCCCAAATTAAGTATAATGTAGAAATTACCTTTTATTGTTCCTAAATGTGTACGTTTTTGTGGAATGGTACAAAACATTCAAAATAAACATTTGAAAAATGTCTTAGACACATCCATAAAAACTAAATAAAGAATATTGCCTACACTTGTTCATTGATACATGGTTAATTCGTGGTACATGAGTAAAATGATTGCAATTCTTTCCCATTTCACTGCCAATATCATCTCTCATACATTTCCGGGAACGATAGGTATAAAATGGCTAGTTGGCTGTATAAAGCTATGTAGATGGATGTTTTAAAGGTCTGCTCTCCCTGACTGCGTATTTTATACAAGTTAACAAAACACATTTACATTTAAACTCTATGTACTGCATGGGATTTAATACAAGCAGACATTGATAATCCAGTGGGAAATGGAAGGAAACATGTCTCAGCATCACTGACTAACAGTAGAGACTTGGGTCATTAATAGACTGACTGGTGTTAGGCCCTCCTCTGAAAGTAGAAATAAAGGGGTGGGTGGAGCTTTTTTCATTCTGCAAAAGGCACCAATTATAAACAGCTGATAAAAACCTACAAATCAGATATGCCCAAATAACGTTTATTGAAAATAAAATTCACCTAACCTCAATTAAATTCAGGGTGTTATTTTATGCAACGCAATACTTAATATTACCAAATTGTTTGGTGACGTCTCAACAAGTGGATTTGATTTTTGGGAAAATATTGACAACTTTTTCACTACCAAAATCCAGAGGCTGTATGAAAGTTTCCATGCCTCACGCTGACGTTTTATATAGATTGCTCTTATCAGTAAAGTCAGGATCTACTGGAGATCTGTACCCGCCTAGTGCTTTGCTGCCTATAATCCTGCTATTCTGAGTAGTGTCAAACAGTTTGTTAATATCTCTTTGGAATAAGGTCAAGTTTCACTTGCTTGGAAACCAGGAATGGTAAAGTGTTTACTATACAAACAACCTTGATAGCAGTAAATCTGTTAATTACAGGCTGTAAGAAATTGGGCTATTCGTGGAGGGGGTGAGAGACCCACTCAAGTAATTAGAACAATCCTTGTCTGGATGAACCACAAAGTTATTAAATAAACTTTTGCTTAGCCCTCTGGTAGCTTGGCACACAAGCAGTAAGTCATAAAATAGAGCCAATGTGTAATGTATTTAGGCAGCACTCAAACAGTAATGGGTGAAAATAAAACACAGGTTAAGCCTCAAAACAATTTTGAAAAGAAGGTCAATTTTATAAAATAAAATCACATCAAAACAACAAAAATTCAATCAGTAGAACCAGAGTTATGAATTTTTAAAGCTTTAGGTAAAAATAGTAATAAGAAGCACAAAACACCACTCGTAGTTATCTGGTTGCGCTGAACCGGGTTAAAATCACCAGTTCAAATCTGCCCTATCTGTTTAGATTTTTAAATGTTGCACTGATAGATGATACTCGCTTTAGAGGAAGTGATAGCTTGCAATCTACAGATGATTATCAGTTAACTAGGTGTTTGTCCACATATTTAGCAATAATGCAATAGCTGGCAGAAGTATCACAGCTATGCTACTAGGTATCTTTATAACTGTCTGCGCCAACGAAGTCTAACTCATGACAAAAAAGGTTTCCAATTAAAGTTAAAGGAAATATACATAATTCTAGTTGCCTTTTCATCCCGGTATTAAGAATGAGAACAGGTGTTTAGAAGCTGCCATGACACCTCCCAACAACTCTCAAATGAAACCATTTGCACTAAAACACACGTCTCGTTTTCTGTGTCTGAGACATGTTTTTTTGGAATGCACAAAACATCACATTCTTTAGTAGAAATTTTGTACTATAACGTTATTGCCATTCACATGTTGTGATTTGGTTAAGAACATACAAATTAATTATTTGAACATTATAACGAGATTTGGTGGGGTAAAGTTGCCAAATTAATTTTAGGCGTATGTCAAACCACTGGATCTGAAGGAAGCTTTGTTCCTGACGGGTATAAAAAGATCTGCCTTCAAGAGGCACATGTTGCTGATGTCTGTCAGGGGAGTTTTCATTCAAAATATTCTCTGTTGAAAACGAAAGCATTTTGCAAGATAAAAAGGGCTATGATTTTTCTTTATTTCAAAAAGTTTTAAGGCCTCATACCCATGTGCACTTTTTAGAAAAAACGATCTGCGATAAGGTTTCTATCTTGTAATTTTATTTGGCAGAATGATATGTGCACTTACTGTTATTCACAAGTTTGCCAAATATTTTAACTCATCATTCCAATTGGAACTGTGTGAAAACAATTTTGAAGACGGAGCTCCTCCATTAGAGTTAGGATGGAAATTAAAATTTTTTTTAGTGGGGGTACTTTAAGCATAAAGTTGAATGTATAAACTGAATTCAGCCCATGGGTTCTACTATTTATTTATAATTTTTATCCAGAAATTGAAGGACTATCCGTTGATTTCAAATTCAAAATGATGTTATGACTTGTGTGACACTTATAGTGTCACAATTAAACTATGCAAATGGATTCTGTCTGCAACTCTGCTTATAAAACTTCACATCATACACTATTTTGTGGCCACATTAGCGGCTTCTGCTTCTTGCTTTGCTCAAGCTACGCCTATTCTTCAGAAGCGCTACTGTTTCCCGGTGAGACAACGTATATTTTAAAATTCTTGGGTATTGTGCATAAACTTCGATCTCAGATAGCTCCAGCATTTATTCAAAATTATCTTCAATGCTCCTAAGAGAAGTCTGAGATCCTCTTTTCATAATTTAATGATTATCCCTAGATTTCGTAAATCGAGATCAGGGGATCACTGTTCTTTCATCAATGCTGCTAAACTCTGAAACACAGTCTTTTATGTGTGGAAACTTATTTTCTTCAGTTACGTCATCAGCTTAAAACTAGGGGTGGATGGAATTTGCGTAGTCGCGATACACAAAGCTCCTCGAAATGGTAAAAAATCTCTGCGAGCATGCAAAAGTTCAGCGAACACACAGAATTGCTTGTTCCGCCCGTTTATGAAGCTTTTTTCCTGTTCGTGAAAGCTGTTTGCGTGCTTGGGGAAGATATATCTTGCGAACAAGCATTTTGAAAGCGCGATCAAGCAAAAAATTCAGCAAAGCCGCAGATCGCCGAATTTTTGGGCAATTCTGTGTTATCCGCGGAATGCAAAATTACCCAAATTCCAGGAACGGAACGGAATTTACCTCTCAGGTCTACTTAAAACCTTTCTGTGTATACAAGCTTTTGATAACCCTTGGGATGTCTTAGCTGGTTTTGTTCCCATGTACCTTTGCTATGGCTCCTAGGGACCACTCGTGATAATGTTCAATATAAAATGCCCATCGCAAAACATGAGAAATTATAGGCAAATCTTCACCTTTAAGGTATTCATAAGGAGATGTGCATCACAATATCTTATAACTCACCTGTGACATGTTCCCGCCTCAACATGTACTACAGTTGAAGATCAGAAACTAGCAAGCTTACCATATGAGGTTACCCTATACATCCACAGAGCACACACCCTGCTTTGTTCTTTAGCAGATGCTTCCTTCCAACCAGAACATTTTCTTAACACCGGGACCTCTTTACTAAGAACAGCCACCTAGATGATTTGAAGCCCTTCTTGAGGGAAAATCTAAATGCTAATGTAACTGTTTAGCAGGACAAGCTTTTACTGCAGTCTCTTCTGCTCCATGTGTACCTTAATTCTAGTCCTAGTCAACAGATTCACAATAACGATCAGAATATTTCTTGATCATTGTTCTACTATGTAGATGTGAGCGAGTTCCTACAATATCTTTGTGCTTAAGAATCCTCACGGAAGTGCTTTGTTAGTTTAATTAATATTCAAATTGTTTTTATGAACCTTAAAAAATATTGTTTTCAAAACATCTTGTCTGGACATAGTACTCATTTTCTTTTAACTACTTTGCATTGTACTCTTTAGTTCCTATATATGCTAATAAAATTAACAATTGACTTTTGAGATTGTACCCAAAACGATATTAAAATTTACTTTAATATTGACTTAGGGTGCTCTCTGTGATATTTTGGTGCTTAATGTAAAAAATATTAAGCCACTCTATTTCCTTCCCTCTCTACCTAGCTGTTTATTTTGCCTAAAAATATCTTTGTGACTATACAGCAAATATCCGGGAAATGGTTTCTATGCACACTTCATACTTCACACTTTACCTATCTTGCCGCTCCATCCACATTCATATCAATGATGTAGCTGCAATGCTGATTCCCTACTCATTTATATTTGTATTTTATATTTATAGAGCACGACAGTCCTCCCGAGGCATATCACAATGCTAGGAAAGCTATATCCTGAAATTAGGGTGGAATGATACCCAGACATCTGAGAAAAGGGGGACCTAATCAAAAGGCAGCAGAGTGTCAGCGATTACATCCTAGTGAACAACAATGTTTTTAGCTTCTTCCTAAATGACATATAATCATCCATAAGGTGAAGATCTAAAGGAAGTTCATTCCAATGAACAGCTGCCAGATAAGAGAAAGAGCCGCCCTGTGCGCTGACTTCTTAATGTGTCTGATTTTGGCCAAAGCGTGAAAGCAAGACCTCAGTTTTCGTGTGAGGGCGTAGAATTCAGTTTTGTTCTGCACTATTTGGGGGCTGCACTTGTGTAGCACTCTTTGTATGCAGCACAGGAGCTTGAACTTTGCTCTTTGGTGCACAGGCAGCCCATGGAGCTCCCTCAGACATTCAGATGCCGAGCTGTATTTGCTTTTATTGCAGACAAGCTTGGCAGCTGCGTTCTGATCACCTGCAGTTGAGAAAAAAGATAGTCTGGCATGCCCACATAAAGCGCATTTCCATAATCCAGTTACTTGAAAGTAGTGCCTGGGTAATGTAGACTAGAAAAAGAGAGAGTTTTCCCTAACAGACCCAGAAAGGACTGGGAAATATTATGACAAAAAAAGGGGGTTCCTTTCTGTGGTTCTTAAATAGAAGCTTGAGTATAATTTATAAAGCAAGACACCAGCCTATAGAACTTTTCTGTCCTCAATTGCATATATACGAAACATAACATAAATTATATCAAAAGAGATCATATTCATTAAAAGCCATATTTATTAAAAAAAACAATATCCTTTATCAAATAACATAATATAGACAAAGTCTTGTACATACAATTTCCTACATATATCATAATAAATCACAAGCACATTTCAATATATTTCAATATATCAACATGTAGAAAAACAGTTAAAAATAGCCAGTATTGTCGACGCGTTTCGGTGCTTTGATCGATGAAACACCTTCCTCAGGACTACATTAAAATTTGTTCAATATTTATTGCATATTTCAATTTGCGGTACCAGTCTTGATCCTGGAGGTGGAGTAACCTTATATAGTGTTCTACGTCTCTGCTATTTCGTCAAAGGACTTTATAGGTTGCGCGTAGAGTCGTATATCGTAAAACATTTACGTCAAGAGGCTTTGTATATTGCCGGATTTGCCGGTTTAAGGCCTTTTCCCTCTTCTTGGTTTGTGTAGGGATTGTAGAGGTTATCACTTCTTTTTTAATTGAAGCCGAACCTTTTTATCTTCAATATCGTAAGGACGAACCGCCTGCCTGGTCTCCCCGGTCTCCTTTGTCAGTAAGACCGGGGAGACCAGGCAGGCGGTTCGTCCTTACGATATTGAAGATAAAAAGGTTCGGCTTCAATTAAAAAAGAAGTGATAACCTCTACAATCCCTACACAAACCAAGAAGAGGGAAGACGCCTTAAACCAGCAAAATCGGCAATATACAAAGCCTCTTGACGTAAATGTTTTACGATATACGACTCTACGCGCAACCTATAAAGTCCTTTGATGAAATAGCAGAGACGTAGAACACTATATAAGGTTACTCCATCTCCAGGATCAAGACTGGTACCGCAAATTGAAATATGCGATAAATATTGAACAAATTTTAATGTAGTCCTGAGGAAGGTGTTTCATCGATCAAAGCACCGAAACGCGTTGACAATACTGGCTATTTTTAACTGTTTTTCTACATGTTGATATATTGAAATATATTGAAATGTGCTTGTGATTTATTATGATATATGTAGGAAATGTTATGTACAAGACTTTGTCTATATTATGTTATTTGATAAAGGATATTGTTTTTTTAATAAATATGGCTTTTAATGAATATGATCTCTTTTGATATAATTTATGTTATGTTTAGTATATATGCAATGGAGGACAGAAAAGTTCTATAGGCTGGTGTCTTGCTTTATAAATTATACTCAAGCTTCTATTTAAGAACCACAGAAAGGAACCCCCTTTTTTTTGTGCCTGGGTAATGGTCTTCCTGCAGTTCAACGGGATCCATGTGAAGAGTCTTATTAGAAACTTTAGCATGGCAAAACTTTTTTGACACAATGCTTGGACTTGGTCCTGCATGGTTAGTGCATTGTCGATGAGATTGCCCAGGTTATTACAGCCTGTTTGTGTTCTGGGGCAGTTTCTAGTGACCGAGGCTACCAGGTAGGGTCCAGGACTAGGTGAGCTCCTCCAAAAAGCAAGATCTTGGACTTCTCATCGTTTAGTTTCAGACGGTGGTCTGCCATTCAAGGTGCGGTTTCTGAAAGACAGTTAATTAGGTTGTTCCTGGTATCCTCATACCTTTCTTCAAGGGCAATTAGTAGATGTACATCATCCACGTAGGAGCAGATATTTAAGCCCCATTTCCTGCCGATTTTGGCCAATGAAGAGACATAGGCATTGAAAAGTGTAGGGCCCAGAGAAGCTCCCTGCGTGACACCAACGTTAATAGTTTTTGGGTTAGAGGAGAAGGGGCCAATTTAAATTTTTAGTGTTCTGTTATGTAGAAAGGAGTTGAACCCCTGAAGGGCTTTTGAGTATCGTCCCTTTTCATGTAAGATGCTCAGTAGGAGGTCGTGTGATACAGTATTGAAAGCTGCCAACAAGTCCAAAAGGATCAGGACGGCAGCTTTGCCCTGGTCCACCAAGGCACTAATGTTGTCCAATACCACAGGTAAAGTGGCTTCTGTGCTGTTTGAAGTTCTAAAGCCAGTCTAGGATGGGGCCAGGAGTCCATTGGTTTCTAAAAAATTGAGTGATTGTTAATTGACCAGTCTCTCCAGTACCTTGGACAAATATGGAAGTTGAGAGATTGATTGGTAGTTTGCAGGGTTATGGACTTCCATGCCCGCTTTTTTTTAATAAAAGGAATACAATGATTTCCTTCCAGATATCCAGGAATACTGCAGATTCAAGGGATTTATTGAAAATTTGAGTAACAGACGGGCATAGGACCGATGTGAGCCGAGGAAAGATAAAGTGAGGGCATGGGTCAAGCAGAGATCCTGACTTGACCTCGGTCATCGCTTTTGCAACCTGCTCCTCACAGAAGGGGAACATGTTTCTTAACTGAGAGTGTGCTTAGTGGTGGGGATCCAGGGTTTCCCAGCTTGGTTCATCAGAGGTGGGTTGGTTTTTGAAAGAAGAGTAGATTTTAGAGATTTGGACAATAAAGACATTTCTGATTATCTTGCAGTTATCTATTGAAGGGGTAATAGTTTGGGACATGCTGGTTGGTTTGCATAGTTCCTTTACTATTTTGTATAACTCGAATTACTGCTGTCATTTATTCGTTTCACATAGTAGTTTTTCTTAGCACATTTGAGGGCGTTGTCATATAGATTGGATGGTAGGAGCTTGGATGAAACCTCTTATGGTGGATTTCCTTAAGTTTAAGGCTGGTGCTTCATAGTACCAGTATCCCTTTCCATAAGCAACGTTCAGAAATAATGAAATAGTCATCATTAAGAGAACACAATTATAGGCAAGCTTGATTGTAGTGATTTGTAGGACACCTGCCTCTGAAAGATGGATTAATCTGAGGAAAGATCATATACAAAAGTAATTAATTGGCAACAAGTTAGAGAAATAAAATTACCATCTCTCCACTGCATTATTCTCAAAGACGGCCCTTGTGCAAATCGGATGATGACTTTAGCATCATTGTGATGCTTGCTCGCAAGGAGAATATATATACAGTTTTGCTCAAGTGCACCTTGTGCGTGCTCTAGTCATTTCAAGATTTGTGTAAGTAATAATGCACTTTGTGCTTCAGTTCAGGTTAAAGGGTAAAACTCGTGTAGTGCTAGAAATTGACATGAAAACATGGTTACTGGTGTATGGTAGAGATCTGTGGTTGGTTTGGTAGTAGGTGTCTAAAGACTTCTTAATTTCTATAAACGAATTTTTATTATACTTAAATTCAAAATAATTCATCGCGAAATGGTCAGAATCATAAGCTTGTCCATATTTGAACAACAAAAATCGAATTCGACTATTAATAAAGTAAACCGTTTGATGAATGGGTAGTTTTATTCAGACATTAAACATTTTTCACTGTTTTTGAGTATTCGAACTGGATATATGTGTAGTACAGCGCAGCACACTTGCATGAAAAGAATTGGATATTTCTGCTATTTTGGCACTTGTTTTCACCCCAAGCAGAATCAAGAAATCTTCATCGGATTGAAAAAGTAGCCATATGTTTGCTAAAGTGTTGGCAGGCAAAGCATTTTTTCCTATTTCTGATGGGAACACTTTTGCATTGGCTGAAAAATTAAACGTTTGATTCCAGTGGAATTCGTTATTAATTATTTCACATTTTAAATTCAATAATTATCATCCAAGAGGATGAGCGAGCGCAAGAAAAATTAATATGCATGTAATCTATTTTGACAATGATCTGTTGTAAAAAGGGGTATTTGGATAGCTTCTAGCCATTAGCCTTTGGCACCGTTTACCTGTTCTCCTACTTACAACATGGCCCCCAATGTAAACAAATCGAGCTATCATCAACGCGCAAAGCTGTCAGAAGGGTCTTATGCTACACGTGAGTGAGCCTAGCTTCACGGGAAGGCCCAGCACAGCCACCACCATCGCTTCTATCATTATACTGAGCCTGTATTTCTGCACTGGGATATAGCATGCAGAAAATTCCACTCCTCAAAGCCACTGTTGCTGAATTACTACGTGCAGACAAGCGTACTATGTTGTACACTTGCCCTGCCCAATCGCCTTTTCTTCATACTCGGAATTACCTCTGCGCAATACATTATTTATGGTCATTTCCAGTTTTCAGATTCGAATCTAGCAACCGACCTCATCAAATATAAATACTTTGAGGCCAAGAATGCAGTAGTCATAGGGAAGTACAACGGAACGAGAATAACAAGGATGTGGATGCAATCTCAGACTGAGGAACTGAAAAAAATATAGATATTTTTAATCAATTTGAATATGATGACGTAATCATGTTTTTTTTTCATTTAGCACATACTTTTTTCTGGAATGTGCAATGGCATCACAAAAGTGTCACAGGAATAAATAACACCCACCCGTACCGATTGTGTGCACGACATCTCGTTCTAATCGTGTACAGTGATGATTGATCACTAATATTGCAGAGAGCACAACCCACATTTGCTGAGAGATAATGGTATGAAATTAGCTGTTTGTGAGTAATATCTTGTGCTCTGCTGGTGCCTGTTAGCCTGAGGAGCTGATGAGGTTGTTAGTGGTTTTTTTGTGGTGAAATGAGGGTGTCTGTATGATCTTAGAGGACAGGCAACAGTTTGCCTCCTATTTCTAAGATGGTCTGTGTGGGTCTGCTGAAGGTGTCCGTGGAGATTGATGGGATGGCAGTAATTTGATTAGGTTCTGCGGCTGTCAGTTGTGTGAGGCACCAGCTGTGGAGGGTTTTATTGTTTTCTCTGTCAGATGGGCTAGCAGTGAGAGAGAGTCATCTTGTGTAGGCTACTGAAGTGGGTGGCTGCAGCACTGGTAGAAGCTGTTCACCTGCAGTGTAGTGAGAAGGCAGAAGAGAGGCTGTGTGCAAAGGCACATTTGGCACCTAGGCACTAGTCTGCTTAGGTAGGGCAAGGTGGTAATGGGCACCTAGGCACTAGTCTGCTTAGGTAGGGCTGTTGGTGTTGCTAATCAAGATAGTTTCAGAAGCAACAGGATGGACAGATCAGACAAAAACGGAAGACCAGTTTCTTCTCCTCCATTCATAGGATGCACCTTAGTTTGCCCTCCTTGGGGACAGCAAACATTTTAGGTGGCTCCTAGATGAGGGCAAGACGGCTGCACAGATTTTTCTTAATCTCAGCGCTACCTTCGATACTGTGTTCCATGATATACTCCTTCTGAGGCTGGAACAACTGGGGCTTAACGGAACAGCACTTGCCTGGCTAGCCTCTTTTTTAAAAGGTCGAACTTCCAGGTTTCCTCAGGCACCACCTCTTCTAAGTGTCATAAATTGCCTTCTAGGGTCTAACGCTTTTTGCCTAAGCGGATAATACTCAAATCCTCTTTACTTTATCAGCCAATCAGGACCACAACTCAATGTCATTGAATTCCGGTCTGGCACGTGTAGCATCTTGCATGACTCCCAACTGGCTGAAATTGAACAGAGAAAAAACAGAGGTGCTGGTGCTTGGAAGGAAGCTGTCCCAGTGGGGACCTCAGCACTGGCTGGTGCTTTCGGTGATATTCCTATCCCTGAAGTCAAAGTTAAGAATCTTGGCTTTTTATTGGACTCCAGCGGCCTGCTTTGCTACCTTAAAAGGGCTTGAGAAATTAATCTGGATTTTTCCTTTATCTGCTCAAAGAACAGTCTTCCAGGCATTTATTCTGTCCCTCCTAGATTATGGCAACATTCTGTACTTGGGGGTCGACAAAGTCTCCATAAGACGTATGCAGGTGGTGCAGATGGGTTGATTCATGCTTAAATGAAGCTCAGCCACTGGTAATTACTCTGGGCCACGTCAGTTTATCGTTTCTAAAATAACTTTACTATGTGCACAGGGGCTTATCTTGGTCTGTAAGATTATGGGGTGTCAACTTCAGATTTTTGTAACAATCACACTGGCATATCTTGTTAAGGTACATTATACAATCAGCAAGAAATTAGGAGGCTTTTCAGGCCAGGGGAAAAGACGGTGGTTTGTTACAGTTACTAAGTGGAAGAAAAGACAATATTTTTCAAATAACTAACATTTTTGAAGACCTTCAAAACAGGTGTGTGTGCATGTGTTCGCATGTGCGTATGTGCCTGTGTCAAATTTCTCCTGGTATTTTTACATATGTACGCTCACAAAGACAAAAACAGACACTTCACCATACCCGACTGAGAGCACCTGTACACAACTATTTACTGGATAATACATTTATTTGGGGAGTGTACCAACCCAAGCGCTTAGCCTGAAACTGTACCCCTGTATGTTCATGAGGTTAACCAATGACTGTTACATGACCCTATTAAGCAGCGACGGCTCGTGGAGGGACTTACGGTGGGGCAGGAGGGTGGGGAGGGGGAGGGGCCGCGCGGAGGTTGCTAAAAACCGGCATATGGATAATTGCAGGTAAGTAAACAATTTAATTAATAAAACGAATTTCGTAGTGCGCCTTGCATCGCAAAATGCAATGCAGTGCGAGCTACGAAATTCGTTTTATTAATTAAATTGTTTACTTCCCTGCAATTATCCATATGCCGGTTTTTAGCAACCTCCGCCCTGCCCCTCCCCCTCCCCGCCCTCCTGCCCCACCGTAACTCCCTCCACGAGCCGTCGCTGCTATTAAGCTTCTGACGGCCATCTGAGTACTCTACCAACAACGCTGTACAAGGTGGCCTTGATGTATAAGATAAGAAGCTGAAAGTCACAGTTAAAACCTGTTCATGGCTTTCACTTCAGTCATGGCCAATCCAGTTGCAGATATGTTTCCCTATACCGGACATTCTCTGTATTATATGATGGAAGAATATTAAAAAACAGCACTTGGAAGAATGGAACATTCCTGTTGTTATTACAATAGCCCATAAACATATTGCTGGCTACTGTAGCGAAATTGCCATTAAGTGATGAACACATTTGATGCAGTGGGTTTGAAATGCAGATGTTAAAATCATATTAAGTGAAGGGGAAGGTACAGCAGATCTATATCCATCTTGCACAGCTGTATTTTCTATTTTCAAAAGCAGCTCTTATGACCATATTTGTTTTCTGTCATCTTTTGTTACAATGAGTTATGGCCTCATCACAGACCATCCAATATTAGCTGAAGGTGTGTAGTGATCTGTAGTATGAACACATCATAGACATCCATATATATGAATGCCATGAATTTAAGAGCGGTCTGTCGATTAAGGTGGACTTCTACATTGTGCCTTCTGTTCCAGGAATATTCTTTATGTTAAAGCAGCATACACAAATTGTTTTTAAAGGTTAGAAGACTGTGACACTGCCCACTCATGTATTGTCCATGTACCTCCGTATATGTCTTAGTCATGTTTGTTAATTATTCAGGATTTTAAAATGGGGTGTATAAGCATTAGGGGTTGGTGGAACTTGTGAAATTTCACTCTGCAGAATTCCTCTGTTGCATAACAACTTCAAGAGATTGTGCAGAGTTTTGCCAACGGGGGAACCAATCCATGTTGAGCATAATGTATGTCAATGAATGAAAATCAAGGAGTAGCAGCTGAATTTGAGAAGAATGAGAAGAAAGAGGTAATGTATTTGTTTAATTTAAATGCATTCATACGGCGACTCCTAAAGCATGTGTCTGTTTACCTTTATAGATTGTTAAAGATTGATATATTGTAAAATACTGAAAATATAAAAATACCATTTGCAGATGCAGCCTGATATATACAAATGTAATTCATTCTCAGTTCACTACCTTGTTTTCTGTTTGCCCTCCACAGTTTTCTGTATGCCATATGACCATGTGAATCTGGCTCCTGGGAAATGTGCTGATGGGCATTCAGCAAAGTAGTTCTAATTATTTAACACAACATATTTTGTCCTTGTAACTCGTGGCATTCAATGAAATAATGAATAGATAACTTTACTAATTATTTAGAAACATAAAGTGGAAATATTGTGATTTCCCCAGACTCTATTATTCTCTCATAGCACATCATTTCACACAACACGAATCACATGCAGTCTTCCTCAGCGAAAACTTCCCCCAATGGTGCAAATCCACCCCAATGTGTATATCAGCTATTGCTAGTTGAGATCAATAAAAATAATGCTTTCTCAAATTCACCCAGTCAACTCTACTGGACTAAGCTAACATTCACTTGCAAAAATCCAGATCACCACATTGAGCAACCTTTCATAAACACCTTTGGTACGAATTACAGGTTTGCTCCAAAGAACAGTTTCAAAGTAAAACATTTTCGACCACCAAATACCATAGCTTGCTCAACAAGCCCATTCCAGATGCACCCAAAACCTTTAGCTTTGCAGATGCACCTTATGGAGACCAAACCAATGTTAAAATTGGTTGTCATCAAATACCCACTGGCCAGAACACATACTACTGAAATACATGTTCTAACTTCAAACAATAACATACTTTGTTTTTATAGAAACATTTTCAATAAAAGATCAGTCAAGCTTCAATGACATCATCCCTGTTTGGGTTTACATCTTTTTTTAAAGCTAAAGGCCTGAAGTTTCTCATCTACTCAGCAATGCTTACCTGTATGGGCACATCCACCCTAATTTCCATATTTGAAAGTATGGATGTAAGATGCACAATTAACTCCAACTCTTCCTTCAAATTTGAGAAAATATACGGACCATCTAGGTAAACATTCAAATTTATGGGCAACATCTTTTACCGAGTGTTACACCAGAAAGGTTTTTTAGGAAATGTTTACAGCTTCAGCATATTGGAAGACATACCTGGCAATAGACCTACAACAGAACTAATAGAAAAGATGAATAATGTGGGATTCACTCAAATTGTAAATTGTTCCACAGAGATAATGGAATACACAAGTTTGCATGTTCAACTACAGCATCGAATATGCCAATAATGCCTATATTCAGATCCACCTGCAGATCTGCTCTGATCACTCCATTTATCTTCATTTTCAACACCCTTATTATCTTCCACACCATCCAAGAAAGAGCTAAGCAAAAATGTATTCAATATTATTTTCCCAAAGTACTAAAGAAGGAAGAATTTGATTTTCAGAAAGCAGCGGGACCAATATCAACAAACAGCCCAGTATTTCTAAACAAGACAATCAACCACATCACAACTGCATTGAACAAGCTTTGACCGGAACAAATAGTAAAATCAAACCGTGCCTCAAGAAAACCAACAATTACATCAACCACGAACTCTCAATTCCTGAAAGGCACTGCCAAGACCTTGAGCACTAAATGAGTAAACCTCAGTCCAAACTTGACAAAACATCCTAAATGATGAACACAAAAAGTTACCTGAAAGGGATTTGGAAAATAAAATAAACCTAGGCGTTTTGCACACACACACTGACCAAACACAGGGTCATTACACCAATGAATTCTCCTGTATCATCTTGTGCAGAACGTTAGTAAAAGAGTTTTCCAAATAAATAATAAATCCTTAAATAAAAGAATGCAAATATTACACCATTTGGTAAGCAGTAAAATATGAAAAAAAGCGCAAAACAATGGGTAGGAAATTAACGAAAGGGTCCTGATTATGAGTTAGGATTAAATATGAGCACATATTCTGAGTGATTGAATTACTATTTTCAACAGGTGTCTCTGCGCATATTCCATTCTATTATGAGTTAAACCGCATTGCGTGACAGAACCCTGAGCAGTACGCAGTACAGGTCGTTTTATACCAGGATTTATTCCATGGTGTTTAACACACGCATTTACCACCTTCTCTGGGGTAAATGAGTTTGGTGGGAGGGAGGCAGGGAACAGAGGAGGGGAAAGAAGAGGAGTATGTTTCTGAGCAGGAGGCCTTTACGTGCTCCCCTTGTACCTTTTTAAAGAGGGTTAGGCTGCGGCAGGCTCTGGGTAGCAGATCTGGGCTGCACTGCAGTCCTAATACGAACTGATCATGCAGACTGCTTCTCAGCCTGTATAATCGAGATCTGAGTTCCAACGCCCTGTATGTCTGGGTAACACCGGTAATATATTTATGCGGAGTGCAATTCCATCGGGAAATTCTGCTCCGGACAACACGCAATAGGGCCTACATTTGTTGCGTCATGTGTGGTGAACTATGTGATGAGTCCTGAATACTAATATCGCTTGTTAAAGTTAACAGTGCATGTAAGTATTGCAGCTTACATTTCGCTGACCTCTGTGACTGTGCCAATTTAATGGTTCCTTTTTGTAATTCCATGTATGGCCACATATATTATAGCTCCATTTGTGTATACGTATATAATTTTGCACGTTTTCTCCTTGAAACACAACCTGTTTCTTGCCACCGGAATATTTCATAAGAAATTCATGTGGTGTTACTTCGTACTCAAAAGGAGATGTGTGCTGAATGTCAATTAACTAGGAAAAATGCAGTCAGTAATAGAGTTGAAGAAGCCATGAAAAATGTATGAAATGAATTTTGAAGCAAAGAAAAACACAAACCTCTCTGACACACGTTTTCCGTAAAACAAAGCATGGCAAATGTGCTAAGTTGACATTAAAAAAAAAGTATAATAGTCTATATTTGGACACTTCACAATGCTACCTTTTTGGGTTTGTTTGTGAAGATACACATTGGATATTGTTGATTCTTTCACTAGACCTAAACGCATAATGCTATCATCTGAACAAAACATATTTATATTAACTACAGTTCAAGTTGTGAAGACATGGCGGCAGCAGTTATATGTCACGCTACTGAGTGACTAATTATTCTTACACCATACATTGTGTTCAGGTTAAAAAATATCACTCTATCAAGACTGTAAGTATATTTACATAGGTCTAGAATTAATATTCTTAATTCCACATCTACCTAAATTGAAGAGATGTATGCATGTATGTATGTATATATATATATATATATATATTCACTGAAAAAACCATAGGTTTCAGCCACGTTATAGTTAGGAATTAGCATTTAAAAAACCTTAGAAATTCACTAAAAAAATCATAGGTTTCACACATGTTATAGTTAGCTGGACATTTCACTCATACAAAACCATTGAAATTCCCCCGTTATAGTTAGTTCAGCTAACTATAACTCGTGCGCCCGCAATGCACTGCTGATGACGTCACATATTACAACAATCATGACATGGTCAGTGACATCACTCATGGCATCACTGATGACATCTCAAATGACATCACTGATCACATCATCCAGTGAATGTGTGTCTTTCTGAAAAATAAATATTTTTTATATATGTATATCTAAAGGCCGATGGAAGAATAAATGGGTAAATATGTGTCTAAATGGATGCTTTTTTTTGTAAAATTGATTGTATAACTGACTTACTAAGTATATCTTAGTGAATAGATGTATTAGCGAGTAATGTTTAAATATTTAAATATCTGTATCAGTGTCTCACTTTGTATATAAGCGGCTGCATGGGTTGGTGAGTAGCTACATGAGTGTGTATATGGGTTATTAGTTGTTCTTTTGAGTATCAGAATGAGTGTCTGTATGGTTCGGTGGGGGTATTACTTAGCGCACAGATGCATGAATGAGTGACTCACTGTTTGTATGTGTTTTGAAGACAGCATGTGTGCAGGACTGTGTGGGTGGATGAGTGTGTGTGTGAGTGTGCTAGTGAGTGAATGACTGTCTCAATAGTATCTTTATGAGTAACTGCATATGTTTTAAACTAGTATATGGGAGTATTGATGTATATAAATGAGTATATGTGATAGTGAGAGATTGGAAGAGTTCCTGTATAAATATTTATGTGTTTCTATAAGTGATTGTTTACGAGAGTAAGTATGTGTACTTTTCTGTAGAAGTAAGTGTAGTAGTGTGTGTATAGCTGTCTATGCAAGTAAATGGATGTTTGATAGTTTATTTGCATGTGTGAGTATGTGTGTGAGTAACTCTATGGATGAGTATCAGTGTGTAACAGGATGTATAGGTGTATGAGTACATATGATGAGAGTACGTGTATGAGTGACTATATAGAACTGTTGCTGAATGAGTGAATGTGTATGTAGATGTTGGAATTACTGAATAAGTTGCTGTACTGGTATTGGTATCTCCATTTTTTTGAAAATGTTAGTTTCTATTTTTGAATGTGTGTATCAAAGGTTATATTAGGGTGAGAGGAGGTCTGACACTCTTTCACAAGGATGATGTCATCAGTGATGTCATTTGAGATGTCATCAGTGATGTCATGAGTGATGTCACTGACCATGTCATGAGTGATATAATATGTGATGTCATCAGCAGTGCATTGCGGGCGGGCAAGTTATAGTTAGCTGAACTAACTATAGCGGGCGAATTTCAATGGTTTTGTATGAGTGAAATGTCCAGCTAACAATAACGTGTGAAACCTATGTTTTTTTCAGTGAATTTCTAAGGTTGTTTAAATGCTAGTTCCTAACTATAACATGGCTGAAACCTATGGTTTTTTTCAGTGAATTTCTAAGGTTTTATAAATGATAATTGTTATATTTCACTGATTTACTACATTGTTTTAAAGTATTTATTTTTAGATATTTTATTTTTTAAAGTACATTACATATTTTTAATATAAATTGGAAAAAAAATATTTTAAAAAATATTGACATTGTAATATTTTTATTTTTATTTTATATATTTTTTCATTTATATATATTTTATATAGCAGGCAATGATATCCTATTGAAGGAAATTCAAGTTACTGTAAGTATGGTTAGAATTACTTTTCAGGATCAGTAGTGGGCTGAAAGATGCAGCACTGAGGTCTCTCCTGATAACAGGTGAGTAAATCGGAATGCGTAGTTCGGCTGATTTTAGATAAATGTTTTAAAGTTCAAAAACTCCACACAGAAGAATTTCCAAGTGAAACCAGTCAATGTTAGCCTATGGAAGGAAATTCAAGTTACTGTAAGTATGGTTAGAATTACTTTTCAGGATCAGTAGTGGGCTGAAAGATGCACCACTGAGGTCTCTCCTGATAACAGGTGAGTAAATCAGAATTTGTAGTACGGCTGATTTTAGAGGAATTTTTTTAAAGTTCCAAAACTCCACACAGAAGAATTTCCAAGTGAAACCAGTCAATGTTAGCCTATGGAAGGAAAATCAAGTTACTGTAAGTATGGTTAGAATTACTTTTCAGGATCAGTAGTGGGCTGAAAGATGCAGCACTGAGGTCTCTCCTGATAACAGGTGAGTATATCGGAATGCGTAGTTCAGCTGATTTAAGATGAATTTTGTAAAGTTCCAAAACTCCACACAGAAGAATTTCCAAGTGACACCAGTCAATGTTAGCCTATGGAAGGAAATTCAAGTTACTGTGAGTATGATTAGAATTACTTTTCAGGATCAGTAGTGGGCTGAAAGATGCACCACTGAGTTCTCTCCTGATAACAGGTGAGCAAATCAGAATTCGTAGTTCGGCTGATTTTAGAGGAATTTTTTTAAAGTTCCAAAACTCCACACTTAGAAGAATTTCCAAGTGAAACCAGTCAATGTTAGCCTATGGAAGGAAATTCAGGTCACTGTAAGTATGGTTTGAATTACTTTTCAGGATCAGTAGTGGGCTGAAAGATACAGCACTGGGGTCTCTCCTGATAACTGGTGAGTAAATCGGAATTCGTAGTTCGGCTGATTTTAGAGGAATATTTGTACAGTTAAAAAATAGACACTTAGAAACTTTTCTGGTGAAAACCACACAATAGATTCTTATGGAAGAAAATACAAGTTACTAGTAAGTATGCTTAGATTTACTTTTCAGGGTCCGTACTGATCTCAAAGATGCAGCACTGACGTCTCTCGTGATAACAGGTGAGTAAATCGGAATTCGTATTTTGGCTGATTTTAGAGGAATATTTTGCTCAATAGTGAAGGAAGGGGCGTGCCTGAGGTGACGTGTGCAAACACGCCCTGTGGCGCGTTTTAAGTTGGAGAATTAATTCCTCTTCAATCCTGAGGTCCCCTGTGGGCCAACTAGCCCAGCGTGTACCTCCAGTATGCGCCAGGGAGCTGCGTTGCAGAGAGGTGTTCAGAGGCCATTCCACCTTTTTACAACACTCTGCAACGCAGCTCCGTGGCACTTACTGGAGGTACCTATTGGGCTAGTTGGCCCCTAGGGGACCTCTGGATTGAAGAGGAATTAATTCCCCAACTTAAACCTCAAGCCCCGCCCCGCCCCTTCCCTTCACCACTGTGCAAACGTGCCCCGTAGCACGTTCTAAGTTGGGGGATTAAGTCCCCTTGCATACTGGGGGTCCCTGGGGGCCAATTAGCACACCAGGAACCTCAAGTATGTGCCAGGGGGCTGCATTGCAGATTGGTGTAAAAAGGGCGTGGCCTCATTACACCTCTCTGCAACGCAGCCCCCTGGCGCGTTTCCAGAGTGGGAACTAAATCCCCTTGAATACTGGGGGTCCCTGGGGGCCAACTAGCCCACCAGGAACCTCCAGTATGCGCCAGCGGGCTGGCTAGTAGATAGGTGTAAAAAGGGAGGTGGCCTCATTACACCTCTGTGCAACGCAGCCCCCTGGCGCGTTTCCAGAGGGGGAACAAAATCCCCTTGCATACAGGGGTCCCTGGGGACCAACTAGCCCACCAGTAACATCCAGTATGCGCCAGGGGGCGGCTTTGCAGAAAGGTGTAAAAAGGGGCGTGGCCTCATTACACCTCTCTGCAACGCAGCCCCCTGGCGCGTTTCCAGAGTGGGAACTAAATCCCCTTGAATACTGGGGGTCCCTGGGGGCCAACTAGCCCACCAGGAACCTCCAGTATGCGCCAGGGGGCTGTGTGGCAGAGAGGTGTAAAAAGGGGTGTGGCCTCATTACACCTCTCTGCAACGCAGCCCCCTGATGCGTTAATTAATTAATTAATTAATTGCAAGTTTATATAGCGCTAGGATCGACTCCCGGAGGAGTATCTCCGCGCTTCGACCGCTGCGAAACCCTTCCTGGCTTCCCTGAGAGATGGTCCCTTAATGGGTATCTCCAGGGTGAGACCAGGCATCCCCGGCGGTCTGGTGGGGCCGTTAGTGCAGATGAGGCAAGCTTATGCCCAGAGTTGCCGAGTGTGATCGCTGATCAGAGTGGGCACCGAGGCGAGAGAATTATCGAGTCCGCTGACCCTGGTCCAGAAACCTGCCGCGTCGGGAATCGAACCCTGGTCCCGGGCCGTCCTCTGCTCTCGGGTCTGCCGCCTCTAACCAGTGAGCCACACTACTGCACACTACTGCGTTTCCAGAGGGGGAACTAAATCCCCTTGAATACTAGGGGTCCCTGGGGGCCAACTAGCCCACCAGGAACCTCCAGTGTGCACCAGAGGGCTGCATTGCAGAGAGGTGTAAAAAGGGGCGTGGCCTCATTACACCTCTCTGCAACACAGCCCCCTGGCACAATTCCAGAGGGGGAACCTAATCCCCTTGAATACTGGGGTCCCTGGGGGCCAACTAGCCCATCAGGAACCTCCAGTATGTGCCAGAGGGCTGCGTTTCAAAATCAGGCGCGGAAGCCTACCATTTTCAAATCTAATCCTCTTTGATGAGGTAGCCCATATGAGTTAAGTGAGATTTAATGAGTTGCTGATACATAAATAGTGTATTCATTAGGTGTGTGTGTTACTTGACCATTCCACTTGGAAGATGAACCCTATCTGCTGGAAATCCCATTCGGTCTGCTTGTATCCCACCACACCATTCACTTCTCTACATATTCCCCTTCTCCAAATTTTGTACAGTGCTCTATTGCTTTGTAGCTACACTCGCTATATAAATCCACGTATACGCTAGTTTTGCCGGTCTGATCAAGGCCCTATTTAGACCCCGAATACTACTGTGTTTCAGAATGTATCGAGCCTCTTTATGAATAGGGCTTAAAATGCCTTGTAGTGTGTTACATCACAATAGCCTTTGCCTTGGAAAGTCTTGTAAATATAGCAATATAGAGATCAGTTTTCCACTCTTCTCCTAGTACGCACAGTATGCATTTTCTGTGCTTTGCTACTAATATCATTCCCTCATAACATACGATGTATCCTTAAAATTTAAGAAGGGACCTGTTGAAAAAATAAAACATAATAACTATTTCTTATCTTGGCCAGCTTACGATAGTTTCAGTTTAACACACATTTTAATTAGATGTTCACTCATTGTATTATAGTCAGTGGTTTGCCATCCAGTCACACTTAGAGCGAAAATTATGACATAATTATAGAAAATGAATGGACCTCCAGTAATGGGTTTGCATTGTTATGGCCAGTAGCCCTGTCACCTAAGGCTCTGCTTTCATACACTGCTGAGCTTAATTAGGGTTGTGCCACAACAGTATGTAAATGAGAGTTTTTATTGCATACTACGTGCAATTTACTCAAATAGGGTCCAGAAAGTGCAGCGAGTGAAGAATATTCAAATGCTTAACAGGGAATGGAGAGAGAATCAAAAGAAATGTCTTTGCTACTGGCTGTCAAATTTAGACAAGTCTGGTATTCAGTGAAACAAGCTGGCATCTATCTTTGCTTGGATGACTGCTGTAGGCTTTAGCTTTCCCTGGGGTTTTCGGTTGAAGTTTTCTTTATGATTACATTTCGGGCTACGCTGGTTGATTTTTACGTTGTACAATTAATTACTCTTGATTTTCCACAGTGATATAACCAACAAAAGTACCTGAACACCATCGGAACATTGATCTCAAGCATAGATAACGCAGGACAGTAATTATTTTCGAAAATAAAGCCTATGTGTTTCTAATGTGTTTCCACTTCGAAAATAAAGCTAATGTGTTTCCATCTGTTCTCTCATTTTCTTACAGCTGTGCATTAGGAAGGCTAAAGGTTCCATGAGAAGGTCCCCTCTGCACCTCCATTAGATCAGACTGGTCCTTGGTGACCTTCCCCTTAATTCCACAGTGCCTCATTCTCGTGCTTAGAGGGAAGTGAATCATATAACAGAAAGATGCCAAGATAATACATTCTAATATACTGCAAATCTCTCTATAATACCAAAGTAACTATTCCACCATCAGAGCCCAACTATTCAGGGTATTACAAATGTGAGGGGCGTATAAATGCATATACACTACGTCCCTATAAGTGTAATTAAAATAATAATATGTGGAATGTTTTCAAACGGGAAGTTACGTTGGGCAATTCAACTCACCTGGGTAGCCATAACCCTTCTGGAGGTGACAGGCAGAGAACTGTCCATCAGTGGCGTCCACTACTCTTCTGTCCACTCCTCCCTCTCTGTGTCCACCTGTCACTGGCTGGTTTCCAGGCCCGGACTGGCCGTTGAGGGCACCGGGGAATTCCCCGGTGGGCCGCATGGTTGGGGGCCGGTTTTGGGCCCCTGGGGCCGTTTTTGTTACAGGGCCGTTATGCTGCAAAAACGGCCCTGTAACAAAAACGGCCGAAAACCGGCCCTGTCACAGAGCGCGGTCGCACCTCTCCCCCCTCCCCTCTCCTCCCGTAGGGGGGGAGGGGGCCGGCCGAGCACTTTGCCAGGGCCGGTTCTGGTTCCCAGTCCGGCCCTGCTGGTTTCCTCACAGTAAACACCACCAATTTGTGTTTAATGTATGCCATCCATCACCTACCACCTTCACTTAGTTAGCTCGGGATTCTTCCTTCTATACCACAACTCCTCTCCATGTCCAATCCATCTTCATCCACACCTGTTCATCTTTCTCCTCCATTTGACCTATTTCTCCTCTGGTCCTCACCCCTCCTGCTACAAGTCTGTTTTCAATGTTTCTTCCTCTCTCTATCTCCGCTCTTCCCCCCCCCCCCTTTTGTTGACTTGCCCTTTTTCTCTTTTCAGGTTTCTTCTAGTGTTCGGGACTGGCATTGTGTGATCACTCCTTCCTGCCCCAGGTAAGTTCCAGGTCAGTATTCACACTTCCTCCACATACAACAATACCTCTTTCCACAAATAGGGTCCCAAATCAGGACTCTAAATAAAAAAAATTGAAATGTGTACATCTCGGTTATGGTTATGTGCAGATGGTGCCAAGTTCACACATCTGAATGCTCTATATACATCTTGCTTTATAGTTATATGCTGTTTTGTAACGCGCAACATTACTACCGGAGTATCCTGGCGCGGTATACCGCTGGGGAACCCGTCCTGGCTTTCCCTGTGGGATAGTCCCTTCTGGGAGTCCCCAAGGTGGAGCCAGACATCCCTGGCGTTGATGGGCCGTTGTGGAGATGAGGCAAGCTAATGCCCAGAGTTGCCGAGTGGGACCCCTGGTTAGAGTAGGCACCGAGGCGAGAATTATCGAGTCCGTTGACCCTGGTCCACGACCCTGCCGCGTCGGGAATTGAACCCTGGTCCCGGGCCGACTCCTGCTTCCGGGTCAGCCGCCTCTAACCAGTGAGCCACACCACTCCACATAGTACCAGAAACAGGATGAAAACTATCTGCTTAATACTGTACTCTTCCCTAATTGCTCCACAGAATGTTTCCTTGCCTTTTATTAGGTCGAGCCTAGGCAGCACTTGCGCCGTCAGGATGATCCGTTGTATGTACTTTGTGGGCTTTGACTCCTCCCATCGCTTGTGATATGTTTAATTGGTTGTCTTGTAAAAGTTAGTGCTCGCTAGTGGGTAATTTGGATTCCTAGTCCCTCCTTTTTCCAAGTTGTTTACTCGCCTGGAGAATCGCCCCAGGATGTCTCCATTTCCGCTTTTTCTATATTACTTTCTGTTCAGGGACTTTAAAAAAAAAATCTGAACAGCTCTTTACACATGTCATTGTGCTTGAGTGGCTGCTTGCATTCTTTGCATGCCTTTATCTTATTCCAACAAGTATACACAACAGAATTGTGGTTCTTTTTACGCTGTGTTGCACCTAGTCACAAGCAGACAACAACAATTAGACTCATTAATGAAACCCAGAAAGCTGAAATAACACACTACTCGAAGTATGGCTTTTTGTATTTTTTCATCGGCTGCCTCTCACCCTTCCTGTAGCATTACACTTCCTCCCCCCTCAACCTTTTTAAGGGCGCCACTAGGCTGGCAGTCCATTGCTAGCGAGGTCCTTCTGTGGAATCCTTGCTGGTTTTATTCATTGCATACTTGTGGGATTATTATAGGCTGTACTCAGATATGGGGAGTTTTTATATGTCTGCTCGGGCAGGACTTATCTATCACTTCCAATTTTCTGGATGTATTTATAGCCAGGGCCGGACTGGGAACCAAAACTGGCCCTGGCAAAGAGCTTGGCTGGCCCCCCTGGGAACGGCTGAGCTGTTTGCCAGGGCTGGTTACGGACGATTTTGTTACAGGGGCTGATTTTGCAGCTATGCTGCAAAAACGTCCCTATAACAATAACGGCCTACAGGGGCCCAAAATCAGCCCCACCTTAATGGCCCACTGGGGAAACGCCCGGTGCCCGCTATGGCCAGTCCGGCCCTGTTTATAGCCCTATCATACTCTGTGTGTTTATAGTTCTTTTTACAGATTGGATATGTTAGCTTCTCCCCTGCCTCTGGCAGCTCTTCTGTCTGCTCAAGTTAACTGCTTGTAGTGAAGGAAGTTCCTGCTCTTTCCAGAAGCTGCTCATATTCTGGAGTAGAGAGAGGGCAGGGTCAGTGGCTCCAGGTGGTTCTGTATGGTTTAGAGTGTCGGAGCAGAGGGGTCTGCGTTTTAAATCTGTTGCTGGACGCAGACATCTGGGGCACCTTTACCGACCAGACTCAAGCCGCACAGACTCTGGCAGCCCATTGCAGTCTCTGAGAAGAATCTGGCTCTTGTGGTGCTTGCTAAGAACATATCCTTGTAAAACACGTATAAATCTATGCAGCACATGGTGCAATGCACGCGTTACTGCTGACAGAGAGGGGTGTAATCTGCACTACATCCTTAGAACAGCAGACTGAGGGAGAATGAATCTTGAATCAAAACTCAGAAGAACCGTCCTCTGCCCTCCAGAAAAACATGAAAACAATAGCTTTTTGGGGGAGTGTGCCTTCGTGGGTCTATTTTTTAATATGTTCATTGTCTCCCTCTTGCTGCAGTTTCACAATCCTACCTGAAAAAAACCCACGTTTTTTTCTTTTTATTTAATAAACGTGGTCTGACTCTGTCCTCAACTGTGATGGCAGAAATTCCCCACCTTTGGCTCCGTTGTTGCTGTAACCGCCTCCAGGTTCAGGGGAAGTATGCTCACCTCATGGAGTATCAATAATATGCTGCAGGGCCAGGATCCTCTGTGCTAGCCAGTTGTTACTGTGGGCCTTCTTCAAACTTTGTGTACACTTCCCATGTGTCATCTCTCCTACAGCCTGTTGTTCTTAGTGTGTATATTACACACTTTAAGACAGGTTGATTCCCTGCCAGCTAAACAGTTTACTATTTATTTATTCCAAAGATGGTCGGCCCGGGTTCTATGCCTCGTGATGTTGACAGCAGAGAGGCTTTGGGAAACCGTAGGTGTGATACTGTCTTTGTTGGTGGGACACGCATGTGCACTTGACTAAGCACAGTGAAGTGTTGCACGCCATTATGTAGTGGCTCACAATTGAATACTGCTCCACTGTATCAAAACCATAGGACTATACATATTTAAAGTCTGTATTTATGTATTTAGCAAATAGGTGAGGTGTCAGTGTGTCTGAGGTTATCCTCTAAAACAATAGCGGTGTCACCTGTATTCAATGTGTGGGCAGAAGAGGTGGCAAAGCGTGTTTGTGTGTTTGCCAATATGGATGTTGTTGGTTGAGGTGATCATAAGCAATTATTCAAACATGAGTGAATGTGTGTGTGTGTGTGCTGGTGTGGTTGTTCTTTGGACCAAAAATGTAAGGTTGTTTACATACAGTTTGCGTACTGAATACAGCTGAATCATTGTACGTCGTGTAAACTCGCACTACTAAGGCTTTAAGTGAGGTAAAAAAAAAAGTGTGTGAGTGGAGTCCCTGACAGGGGCGTGGCTTGTATAATTAAGGGTGAGGCTTAAACATATACATTTAAATCGAGTGCTAGCCTACCCATATATTTGCACATAATCAGAACTGCAACTGGCACATGTGACCATTGCTTTGTGCTGTTTGCATAGAGGCTAAAAACTCGATGGGCACTTATTCTGTACACCTTTTTTGCCCCGACAGATACTGTCTAATAGATCTCATTTGTGCTCTGTTATAAACACCTGGATACGAATGAATTCAAATTATGCCCTAGAGGAGAGTAACATGCTGCCTAAAAAAAGAAATACAGCATCCTGGAAAAAGCAAACACTCATAGGGAATGCAAGATTAGGTAAAGCTTATGAAATATAAGCAGCAACGACATGGATCACCTTAACATTTTTAATTCAATTTTTCAGAAATAAATTAGTGATTTTGCATAAAAAATTAAGGACATGAATACAGGGCCCGAAAGGGACCCGTTTCTGTATCCGACTTACATGACAACGGGGCCTGAGAACCAGAGGGACCCTGCCCACTTAAAGCCTTTTGCACAGTCTTGTTTATTCCCTCACCCACGAGTCTTTACCGTACTCCTGTATATAGATGTTAAGCTGTAAGTGTCTTGCATCGATTAAAGCTCTTCCAATGGAAACCACAGGCAGCATGGATGTCACATTTCCTTTTTCACTCTTTTATAATGGATTCTTCCTTTTTTTGTAACAGGTGCAGCTAAGAACATGCACCTGAGACCCTCCCAGCACATTTCATCCTCACTACATTACTATTGGCTTTCAAACCCTGCAGAGACAAACCAGGCACTGAATCTTGTCCTACTTGGGAGTGTTCGGATGGGAGGATAATCCTTGGAGCTCAACAATGTGTATGTACAGCAAGGGCAAGCAGGGCCAAACGTGACAAATACATACAGACTGGTTAATGGACACGGAAGACAGGCAGGTCTAGGCCCCTCGTCCCTTGTGTTCCAAGGTTCTACATCTGGTCATGTGACATACCAATTAGTGCGCCTAGAAAGCAACGTTTAAAGTGCTCTACCTGCTTTTTAGGAAGCACCTGGTTTTGGTCAACTAAAGCACTTTCAGCCCACATTATTCAGCAAAACGCCAGAGAGGCAACAAAGTCCAAAATAGTTTTAAAATACACACATATTTTATTCAATTTTCCTTCGGGATTTTATGCGGATCCTTAGCGCTTCAAGTCACTCAGGCCTATCAAACCAATCTGTTTAGTGTGCCCAGTATTTCATGATGTGCTAAGATTTTGCACTAATGTGATGGCACTGAGGCTGCTTTTTGTTGTATTGTTTTATGGTACTAGAGAAGCGTCCCTTTTAGACTGCCATATTTATTAAGGAAAAGGAAGGTACGGGTACTTTGTGGATGAAATTCACATCCTTACTTATTATTATTATTATATTTCTTATATAGCGCCAGAATCGACCCCCGAAGTGGTATCTCCGCGCTTGCCTTGGGAACCCGTCCTGGTTTTTTTCTGTGAGATAGCCCCTACAGGGCATCCCCAAGGTGAAAGCCAGGCATCCCGCCGCGAGGGGCCGTTGTGGAGATTAAGCAAGCTTAATGCCCAGAGTTGCAGAGTGTGAACCCATGATTAGGTCAGGCACCGAAGCGAGAATTATCGAGTCCGTGGACATTTGAGCTCAACACCCTGCCGCGTCAGGAATCGAACCCTGGTCCCGGGTCAGACCTCTGCTTCAGGGTCTACCTGCTCTAACCAGTGAGCCACACTTCTCCACACTTAGCCAGTATGTCACGTTTCAACATGGTGAATGTGCCCATAAATGTTTCCTGAGGCAAGTATGTGTTCCTGAATCACACTGCATGACCCAGTGTGTAGTAATTGTATAGCTCCTCAATCCCTAGCAGCACAACACCCAGGATAATGAGCTGCATGGCTAAACACTTTTAAGGTCCCAACGACGAGACCTATTGGCTGTGCCAAAGCTTGTCTCTCCCTTCCCGCTCAGTAGCAGCATGTGCAGGTGAGAGCAGTGGGGTGTGGTGGGGGCTTGACAGATGATGACCAGCCGCCCCCACCTCCCCCACTCGTTCTTACCTGCACGGGCCGCTCCTGTGGGTGAATCAGTGTACCCCTTAAATTCTTATGACATTGTGGCATCCCATTCCTCCTATAGCATTTCTATTTCACTTTCTGATTGGTAATACGTGTGCTTATATTGAAAATCTATCCGGTTTGCTGGCAATCATAAGTGATTAGCAAAGGATTCTGACTGATACAGTGATGAAAGCCAACTTTTTGCTATATGTAATGAAGAAAAAAGCTAGGCATGAAAATATTAGTCCTTAAAACACATTACCCCCTGCTTTTCTATCCCTTGATGAGTACATTTATGTATTCTGAAGATTTAAATGGGAAATAACATGAAAACTTTCTATTTGACTGCTAGACAACTAGTCAAGGTGTACAAATTATCATAATCTCACTGAATATTCTCTTTCCAGAACTACTGTACATCCAGGGGGTTGCCTAGGCAACAGGCAAATAAATAGTGATTCCAAACACTAGATGTGTAATACCCTCCCGGGAAATTTAACTAGATGAGGACAGATACCTGTTTTTAAATCTCGAGAGAAACTGGGTAACCAGTTCATATTATCCAATATGTGTACAGCTATTAGTGTCTGCCCTTTCTTGTCCTTGAAAAGAATCTAATTTGCATTTTACTGCTGCACTTCCCGTGGCACAATTCTCGAAGGACTTGTGCTAAAGCAGAACATCGAGGAAACAAAATGTCTAAGAAATGCTGTATCATAGTGATTGTATTTTGATTAATTAAAATTGAAACTTGCAGTAAATATCGATTAAAGTTGAACTTGAGAGCGGAATTTACAAGTCAACAATAAACTTTCTGTTGAAAACAGTAATGGTGACTGCTCGATATATACCATTAATAAAGAGAAGACGATTTATAAATATTCCAGTCATGTTTTCTATTACAAGCGCATTTCGCAATTCAATCACCGAGTTTCGTTTGCCCATGAATAGGCAAGTATCCAGGGAGCTATGCTATCCGGCTGTTGTTCTAACTCACTGCTCTTATAATTAGTTCTAAATGTTATTCCCATGCATCCCTGTTGTTGAGTTTTCAGAAAGTCCGAAGACAGATTCTTTTATGTTCTTTGCCAATTGAAAGTCTAATTAGAAAGTTGAATGTGGCTAAAACTGTAGGCACTTGCTGGAATAATATCCAATAGTCCTTCAAGTTCACACTTTTTAATAATTTTGTCAAGGTAGATACAAATATTTATTTTGAACCAATTTGTTTTCTGTTCCACTCAAAATTGTCATTCTTTTTTTAACCAGGAAAAGCAGGGTGCGATTTACTAATCGTTTTGCAGCTCAGACCTCCTGATGACCTCAAGATACCGAACCATGCAAACTGCAGACGGCTTATCACATCAGAACAAGCAAAGTACAATTCCAATACCATCAAGGAAGCCACCAACAGGACGGAACACTTGTGCGTCCTTGTGCATAATTTGGGGGTTCTGAGAAATAAGAATCTTCAAATGGAATCGCAGGCAAACTAGACAGCCAGTGTGTGCTTTGGTCTGATGCATATGTTGCGTCAGATACTTCCAATACTACCCAAGGACTCGCAATTCAATGTAGTAAGAAGCACAGTGTTGAGCAGACTGGACTACTGCAACTCACTGTATCTGGGGGCTCCACAGTATAGCTTTCAGGGGTTGCAGAGAGTCCAGTCAGCAGCGGCAACATTGGTGCTAAATAGGCAACGCAGCTCCTTCACTACTCTTGCTCTGAGAGACCTCCAACGGCTGCCGGTCAAGAAAAGGGCTCATTTTAATCACTTTTTTTGGTGCACAGAGCAGTATACGATCTGGCCCAGTCTCATTACAGGAAAAATTTGCCTGGTATCTCCCCAAGAGGCAGCTCCGCTCCCCCAGTGCTAGTCTGCTGGTAATTCCTAGATTAAAGCGTTCTGGGATGGGGGGAGGGCCTTTACTGTGGCTGCTGCTCACCTTTGGAATGAGCTACCTCAGAGTTTCAGGCAAATCAACTCCCTAACTGAGTTCATGAAGAGCCTAAAAACGTGGCTCTTTCCTGAGGCGTGATTCCTCTTCGTTTAGTTGATGGTTGCTTCCTTTAGTCTGAGCGCCAGGATACCCGTAGCGTGGCAGTTTGCGCTATATAAGAACGCTTACAATTACAATTACTTGCCATGCCATCAACCTCAACTTCTGTAATCAAAATACAGAAGAGCCAGCAGTATGTTAAAAACACCAAGCCTACTTTATCCATTACACCTACCCTTCCCCTAGTATCCCCCAATGGTTAGCCTTTAAAGCCCTCACCCTCACATATCTTGCTGACATGCTCCAGTCCCTCAAAGTGACTTCCGATGAAGATAATGTCTTCCTTTACGCAACATTTTTTACCCTCAGTCAAGGCATCTCCCATAAGCTCTCAAGTAAGGTCAGATCCTCCCACTGCTAAAGAAACCTACAGTGGACCCTGATGACCTTGCCAACTACCGGTCCATCACTTACCGAACATTCATTGGCAAGTTCATTAAAAAAGCAGTCTGTGTTCAACTCAAAGATCACATTAATGCTCACTATCTCCTACACGACTACCGTTCTAGCTTAAGATCATACTGCACCATGAAGACTGCTACCTGAGACGGCCAGCCAAACCATCATGTGCAGTGGTGGGAGTGCACTACCACACCCCTCAGTGCCTGTCACCACCAGGCTCCGCCCCCAAGACTCGTCAGGAATGAAAAAAATAAAAAAATAAAATGAGCTTCATTTTATTTTTCCTTTCCTGCCGTTTGTGTGTGGGGAGGAGTGACGCTCCTCCACAATAGCGGAGGAGCCACCTCTGGTGGCCTGCCAAAGAGGGAACACTTCAAGGATTGGTGCTGATGCAGTATAGGCCTCATAATGTATGTGGGCATTGATAGGCTAAATCTTTAGTGATTATTTGAATGTCTGCATCTCCTGTTTCTACAATATGGGTCAAATCTGTTCTACACTACAGTTTTGCCCTATGTAGGCCTAGCGATACAGATACCAATCCTAGAATAAAAATGTACCCAGAGTTCAGATCTAAAGTCATTTTTGTGATAGCTGTACTCCTTCTGGCATGTTGAAATTTGTCATAATTTCCTGGCTTAGCTCATACTAGATGTATGCTCCTCCTCGTCAGGCCAAGTTAAGGATTCTGCTAGCCAGCTGGAGTTTCAAACCCCCCACAGTAGAGACATTTGACAGTGTTTAGCTTGTTCCTGGGGATTGAAGAGGTGTGGACAAATTGTAAATACACTGGTTACCTTTTATGTTGTACTTTACCTGAAAAGGCTCACTTTCACATAAACAAATGGGGACAGTGGATGTACGACATTACAACGCATGCTTTTACATCGCATGCTTTTACAACGCGGGTTTTACAATGCATACCATTACAACGCATAGTGCTTTGGGGCGCTGGATAGTGAATAGTTTAATTTACTATTCCAACTCCAGTCCCCGTGCAGGATAGGGAAGGTGTTGGACAGTAAATTAAACCCATTCCCTATCCTAGAGCGCCCCCAGCACAATGCGTTGTAATGGTTTGCATTGTAAAAATTGCGTCGTAAAGGCACTGCTTTGTAAAAGTTGCGTTGTAAGTGATGTTTCCCGGGGACAGTAAGTACTCTAGGGGCGTGGCCAAGATGTCGGAGTGAGCGGGCGCACTCTCTGTGAGCTCCCCGGACCCTAGACCCCTAAGCCTTGTATTTACACCGATCTCCCCCCGATCAGCCTAAAACTTGCAGCGGAGGCGGTGGTGCTGCCGGTAGTTCATGTGAACCGGCGTCTGCCCCGGGGCTTGCGCAGGAGAGGCTCTGCGGAACGGGCCGGTGCAGGCGCCAAAGGCGTGGAGAGGTGCGGCCGGAGGCCTGCCGGAGCAGGGGTTGATGCAGTAACCGGACCCACGACAGATCTGGAGTAGCGGTTCGGCCGACAGAGCAGCGGAAGCTTTCGGAGAGCAACAGGCGACAGCCCGAAGGTTGCGGAGTAGCCAGTGGAGACCGGACGAATTGCCGAGGCCCTCCTAACGGCCGGAAGCTTCTACGCGAGGTCGCGGCCTGTGGGCGGAGCTGTCTGGATTCCTGCACCAGACCAAGAGACTGCGGCATCCGCCATCGACGGAGGTGCGGTGCAGAGCTGGTGGGAGCAAAGAAGTCCACCAAAGTGACAAGGCTTAATGGTTACCGAGCAGGGCTGGGCCAACTGAAGTGCCGGTTGTGACGCAGGAAAAATGTCACCATTCATCGTGACCCTAGAAGTGGGACTGGCCCAGGGTCCAGGATAGAGGTAAAGCTTCTAGGGCGTGGGGCATACGCTTATTCAGCGACGACAGCCGGCGGAGGCGAAGGAGCTGTAGGATTGCCTTCCAGGAGAGCCCGTGAGAGACGCATTCCAAAGAGGCCCACGTTGATGGAAGCAATGGCGGCCGGCCGGAGCGGCCTCTAAACTCGCATGGAGCCCGGCTGGGAGAGGCTGCTACGGAGTGGCCCAAGTGCAACCGAGGGGCTGTGGAGGATACCCAGCCCACACAGTACCGATAAGTGGTGGTGCAGATCACCCGAAGATCGCCGCCGGGTTGGAGTTCTGCAGGACAGAGCGGACCGCCACGTTGCGAGCCAAAACGCGGACTCGGCTAGCGCACTGAATTTACACGCAGTGAGTGCTCAAACCCTCCTGTGACCTAGGACGGGGCCGGGCAGCCCACGGCGCCCACCAAGGAGGTCAGATTGAACGTCGGTGGAAGACGCGGAGGACCCTCCAGACTACCAACGGCCCCGGTATACTCTTGGCTGTTGTTAAGGGCCGAAAAACAATAGGCCTTACCCAGCAGCTTCTTGCCTTTATAATGGCCAGCAACAGGGGGGGGGGGAAGAAAGGAGAACGGACTTTACCGGAGATGCTAAACAAGGGGTCATCGAAACAAGATAAAGGACAACACTCACCGGGCCCCTCGCGGAGCCCACCTGATGCAGGAGGAGGAGAACCACCGGTCACCAGGTCCTTCCTGGAATCTCTTTTCAGCTCTCTGCGGGATGATTTTCAGACTCTAAAGCAGGAAGTGGCTGGAGAGGTCCGGGAGGTGCGGAGAGAGGTTGATAGTCTTGGTGAGAGGGTGGCTAGCATGGAGTAAACCGGACATTCGAGAGATGAGGAGGTCGGACATCTACAGCAGGAGGGCATAACGCGCCGGTCCTCGGAGCGAATCCTACGCGAAGCGAGGAAACAACAATCATTCCAATTCCGTGGGCATTCAATTGCACTTTTTCAAGATTTATCAGCGATTACGCTGCAAAAACGCAGAACATTCAAAATAGTAACAGACTTTCTGAGAGCCCACGAGACACAGTATTCCTGGGGTCACCCCTTTCGCCTGTTCTTCCGATGGAATGGCGTCCTACACCAACTTAGATCGCTCCAGGACACTTGCGAGGTGCTGGGTATCACTGCGAAGGACGAAGAAACGCACACACCACGCAGACGGCGCTCCACCAGAGACGGCTGGCAGAGGGTCTCTGAACGCCGGTCCTCTGCTTCTTCTGCTCGACCGGACTCGCCTGCCATTCGGGCCGGTATGGACGGGGCACTTCAAGAGACGGACGATCACACTGCCACGAGTGACGTCGCTATGACAGCCTAAACTGACTCTGGGGGGAGATCAACACAGCTTATTTTGCATTGTAGGTTTGGGGGTTCTGGGAGGAAGGAGGTGGCGGGCGGGGGTGTAGTGGCTGGACGTCCACATTAGTGACTCACCACAGACTTGTCCTTTGAGGACCGGCCTGGGACAATGCCGTTCTGGGACTTGTTGGGAGAGGGTGGGGTGGGAGCGGGGGGGTTTGCGGGTTGTTTGCAAGGGAGAAGGGGTTGGGGAGTTTGGTTGGGGGTACGGGAGTTGGGGAAGGGGGGGAAGGGGAGGGTTCGTCCAGTGTATCATGCAGGTTTCAGACGTACTAACGGCATACATATGTTTTGCCCTGCTCAGGCTGATATTTTTTGCGTAACTTTCTCCAACTTACATGCCTCCCACGTCTTTTAAGATAGTGACTCTGAATGTCAGAGGCCTCAATAACCCGGTTAAGAGGAGAGCAGTGTTGTCTTTGTTGGAGAGCACACAAGCAGACATTTGTCTTCTTCAGGAGACCCACTTGCTCCCTAGCGATTCCCATAGGCTGTGTTCCCATAAATTCCCGACGCAATTCTTTTCCTCTAGCAACACTAAGACCGCGGGGGTAGCAATTCTGGTAGCACGACATTTCAAGGGGGAGGTCCTTCTTAAACTTGCGGAACACACGGGTAGATTACTGGCATACAGATTTAAAGTTGGGGGACTCCAGTTTACGGTTGGCTCCCCGTATAGCCCCAATGACCAACAGGAGCAGTTTTTACGATTGGCAATAGAGGATATTACTGCCTCGCAGGACAGACAGATTATCACCGGGAGCGACTTTAATATGGTATTCGACACGGCCCTTGCTAGATCGGCGCAGCGTATCCCACAGACTGGGGAATTTTCGGCCGGATGTAAAACACAACTGTCGGAAATGGACCTCCATGACCTCTGGCGTTGTATGCACCTCACTGACCGGGAGTACTCATACTACTTCCATGCGCATAAGACGTCTGCGAGACTGGACCACCTCTTGGTGACGACCCAGGTAAAGGCGTTAGCCTCGACAATTAAAATAGGGGTGATCTCCATATCGGACCATGCACAGGTATTAGTTACACTAAGCCTGCCACCGGTGACTTGCCCCACTAGGGTCTGGTGTCTTAGGGACACTCTACTTCACAGGAAAGAGGTGGTTAAATGCATGACAGAGGTTACTCAGGAGTATCTGTCCCACAACGATAACCCCGACACCACACTGGCGACACGATGGGCTGCCCTGAAAGCTGTACTTAGAGGAGAGTTTATAGCCATTGCGTCGGCTGAAAATAGGGAACGGCAGAGTAAAAGGGAGGAACTCACTCAACGGGTCAGTGAACTCGAACAGATACATCGCCGGACAGGGGCGCCCCGGGTATGGAAGCAACTTAAGGGAGCCAGGAATCTCCTGACGGCTCTAGATATGGAATACGCAGCGTTAAGATTGCGCCATGCTTATTATACTGGGGGGGACAGTTGCGGTCGCCTACTGGCAAATATACTTCGGGTACAACGTCAGCAGCAGATGGTGAAGGAGATCTCTGACCCCGCCGGGACGATGGTCACTGAAGATGCCCAATTAGCCGACACCTTCAGAAGGTTTTACGCTAATCTCTACGCAGGGTATCTCCCAAACGAACCTGCAATGACGGCGCATCTGGACTCCGTCACCCTCTCATCCTTGACACCCCGCAGGCCGAGCATTTAGATAGTGATATCCGAATCGAGGAGGTGATTTCTGCTATCGCCAAACTTAAGCACGGCAAAGCCCCGGGTCCAGACAGATATACGTCCCTATTCTATAAAACATTCTGTGCATTGCTGGCCCCAATCCTCAACCGTCTGTTCAACTCGTTCGCGACCCCGGGGGCTATCCCACCTGACCTCCTGCGGGCCTCCCTTACAGTCATCCCTAAACCGGGGAAAGACCAAACGCTCTGCGGCTCCTATAGGCCGATATCCCTCCTAAACGTCGATCTTAAGCTATATACGGGGATCCTTGCTGCATGACTGGCCCCCCACTTGCCAGGCCTTATAGAGCCAGATCAGGCGGGATTTGTTCCTGGGAGGCAAATGGTGGATAACACCAAAAGGATCATCCACCTCCTTGAGAAGGCCTCCCGGATCCCAGAGGAAAGAATGATGCTGGGGGTGGACGCCAAAAAGGCGCTTGACCGGGTGCATTGGCCTTATTTAGAAAAAGTCCTGCAGAAGGCAGGCATTGGAGAGAAATTCTGCTCCTTAGTTCTCAATTGCTATAAACTTCCAACGGCGGTAGTGTGGGTGAACGGATACAGCTCACAGAGCTTTGACATCGAGAGAGGCACCAGACAGGGGTGTCCACTCTCGCCCCTGCTCTTTGCACTGTATATGGAGCCCCTTGCCCAACGGATACGCATGAATCCGGCAGCGACAGGGATACGGTTCGGAGGCTTCACCCACACCATAAGCCTCTACGCTGATGATATAATATTATCGTTGGACGAACCCCGGACTGCCCTCCCAGCATGCATTATGGAATTAGACTCCTTTGCAGCCGTCGCAGGCTTTAAGATGAATATGGGGAAGTCAGCGGCATTGGACGCGTCCCTTGACCCAGCCACTAGGGCACACTTACAGGGCATGTTCCCCATGCTCTGGTCATCAGATCTGGTGCCTTACCTGGGAATCCAGCTGGCCCCCACCTTGCCGGCTATGGTCACGGCAAACTATGCTGCCCTTGGCAAAAAGATTCAGGAGTAACTGGGACGCTGAAACCGTAGGACCATCTCCTGGCTGGGCAGAATAGCTGCAGTTAAAATGACGGTTCTGCCCCAGATTCTATACCTCTTCCGAGCTTTACCACTTCAGCCACCCACTGGGTGGATCCACCAGATGCAAGCTGACCTTGCGCGTTTCATCTGGCAGGGCTAGAAGCCTAGAATGAGGAGATCACTCTCGTTACTAACACCTGAGGCGGGAGGAATCGGAATTCCATATCTCCGAAAGTATTTTCAAGCCACACAATTACGCTACCTGGTAGAATGGAGCAGGTGGGAGTCAGATAAGCACTGGCTCTTTCAGGACCAGGCGGTGGCAGGCCGGCCTTTACAGGAAGTGCCATTCTTACGCCAGGCCCACCGGCCCACGAACCTCTACGCCTCATTTATTACTAGAGTACCCCTGCGGGTGTGGGATGCGACAAACATCAATTACAATCTCACCTCGTTCCCCTCGCCTCTTACGCCCATAGCAGATAACCCGGACTTCACCCCGGGCCCTGTGCCATATATACGACTAAGAGGGTGTTATTCCCTTCATGCGCCTACGACAGGAGTACTCCTTCCAAGAGACCGAGAGGCTTCGTTATATGCAGGTCCGCCACTGGGCGCTGCACCCACAGGTGCGAGACGCAGCAGTCAGGCTGTTCCTCCCCTTTGAGAGGAGGCTCATGACCCGCTCATCGGAAGCGAAACTGATCACAGACCTGTACAAACTATTACAGCCGCCTGCCTCACACCTATATAATCCGGGGAGGGAACGATGGGAGAGAGAATTGGGCAGGACATTGTCACATAAAAAATGGGAACAGATTTCATACAGAGCACGGCACTCAGCGTACCACATGGGCCTCACTGACACTTTGACTAAAGTCTCCACATATTGGTAATATACCCCAGTTAGAATTCACTAGATGGACAGTAGTAAGGATAGCGCTTGCTGGAGGGGATGCGGACAGGTGGGCATGCTGACACATATCCTATGGGACAGTCCACTCCTAGAATCCTATTGGAAGGAAGTACTAGATGAGATTGACTCCCATTTTGACATCGAACTGCCGCGATTTCCAGCATATGTACTGCTGGGCCTCCCTAACGGGTTGATGTATCCCCTAAAATCCCGTAGGGGCAGACAGATAGCTATTGCATTGGGGTCAGCGGTACAGAACATCTTACTACACCGGCGCACTAATACACTCCCTTCTGTTACAGGCTGGCTTCACAGACTATGGCATGTATTAGGGATGGAGAAAGTATCGCTCATGGTGGCGGTGGACATAGAGCAATTTGACAACCTATGGCAACCATTTTGGTCGCTGCTGCTCTCCGAATTTAGGGAAATCACCTGCTTTAGATACTTACGCCTTTTGAGGCTTACGACGCCTGAAGAGCGATCTTCTTAAATTACAGCCGACTTCATTTCTTTCAATCCAGGGAGATCGGGGCAGAGGGCAAGGGACGGGCCTGCGCATTGGACAAGGGAGGGGGGGCAGGGAGGGGGGTTGTTGGGGGGGTTTTTTGGGGTGAGGGACAGTTCACTGAATATAGCACTGTATATCCTGAGGGGTTGCTATGGAGGGGCCTGAACTTGAGATGCTTTGGGGACAATCAACGCTTTGTATGCAACCCTAATCACAGCGACCTATTCCGTATATGCCATGAATGTTCTGTCTCCTTGTGTTGTCTCAATAAAAATACTTAAACCTAAATGATAGTTACCAGTTTGTGCAAGTATGTGAACTGCTATGAACAATGTAACACTTCCCAGGCCATGGTAAACTTACAGAGTAAACAAGCCTAATCATTTGTCATCTAAACTGCAGCTGTGCAAGGAGCCATGAAACGAATCAGCAGTCCTAGAAACAAATCAATATAAAAATGGCATCAGGTAGTGATTCTTTCACTGCCAGTAAATTTATAGGATATATGGTGGGGTGGATGTTTGTGAGCATTCAGCCTACTATTTAAAATATGTTATCATAATTGTAAATAGCAGCCTTTAACTGCAATATATTCCCAAAAATGGATGGAAACAAATTGAGAAAAAGCACATCTAAATCAAGGAGACATTTTTAATCTACTTTAAATTCCCTTTGAGGTATGAGGTATGACGTATGACGGTGAGAAAAAAATGTGATGCAGCTCCAGTGAGAAACAAAATGATATCTAACACACAAAATGAATGTGCACCTTGCACAATGGTCTCATGTGACGCAATGATTTATGCAGACAGTATTGCAGAGCGCTTTTACTAAAGAAATGTTTCTGAGGTTTAATTTAAGGTCCATCCTCAATTAACAGACATGCATTTGATATGGATGATTTAGAAATAATCATTTCATGTAATGAAGAATCATTTTCTTCACATTAATTTGCTTTATTACTGACACACGACTAATGATTTCGAAACTTGTGATATATTGTCTGTGCTACTTTTAGTAGCTTAGTTATGGGCTCCCAACCATCCTTATATGTACAGAATGTTATTATAGGTAAACGATAACGCGTTTGCAATGTGTGCATTAATATCACGCCTAGGTACTTTCAAATGTAGGTCTGAGTACTTCATTTTGAGACATTTGCTTATTCATTGTGTGCCTATTCAAAATGAACTAAAAGAACTAAGGAAATTATATTTGTGTATGTTTAAGTTATGAACACGTATATGAAATGCGTACCTTTGATTTATTACTTTAAATCAACATTTAGTCTAAAGGCCTGAATTTCACCATGCTGCAGTTCATAAAAATAGTATCCTTCACTTTGCTTTCTCGACATTTCTTGCAGGTATTCTCATGCATTGATAGTTTACAATAGATACATTTTTGCATTAGTGATAGAAACATGGCCTGAGAAGCCTGACGCAAAGCACATGAGAACTGAAATGTTACTGAATGGACGGTTCATCCCAAACCTGGGTGTGTGGAAGAGATGTAGTTGCCATGTCTAGTGTAGGGCAACTTGGAAATGTTGCAGTCAGCAGCATTTGTATCCCGTGGACAATGGACCTTTTTCATGATGTGTCACCTATGGACATTAAAGAATACAGCCTACTGTGAAGTACTTCTGTTTCCTGTATCCTTATTTATTTATCTGGCAACACCACACCTACCATTTACCCTGACTGAAGAGAGAACTATTTTTTTTGCCCTGGATGACTTCAGAACTCTCATTTTCTATATCTCTTCAGAACTGCTAGGAGGTTTCTGAGGAAATTTCTTCAGAACTCTTATGGATGACTTTGCTGAGCCCTTTCTGCAGACCCTATGCAGAATTCCCCTTGGGCCCCTTGCAGACACCTTCCATGATTCCCCACTGCCTGGACTTTGAGAGGTTTAGACTTCAATGATCGTTTTGGACTCTGCAAAAAGCATGGGACTTATTTCCGACCCCTGAAGACTCTTGACTGAGCTGCTGAGATGGTAATACTTGCTTGACGTGGTTCACTTTGCCTTCTCTCTAGTTCCGAAATGAACTCTTTAATTTATGAAAACTCTTGGAACTCATAAAACCATTCTTTACCCTTGGAATGTGCTTGGGATATTTAGATTGCTAATGTAAAGAGGGGGGAACTTAAGATTGTTTTCAGAACATCAGATCTTGGTGTGGTTAGCTTGCATCACCTTGACTGAACTGCTTGTTGGCTTTATATTGATTTGTCTAACTTTATTTAGGAGACTTGGTCTCCCTGCTGCAATCTTGTCCTTTTATAGCATAGTTTTGAGAATGATCTATTTGAATATGATGACTAATTTGTAATAAACACCTTTTGACATGGCTACTGACTCCCGGTTCTCATTGAGTAGCCGCTTGATTTAATGATTGAATTAAGTATTTCACCTTAATGTCCTTCACTCCTCAGTGCAATAAGCAAGGTCCATCAGAGGGCAAAATGTCAGAAACAAGTAGATGAGATGAAACAATAAAGCATGGGCCCAGAAAATGCTGTATCAAAGCCAAAAACCTGGAACAATTGAACCCCAACTTTCACCCAGCGCCTATTTACTTGGGTACTCCCTGGACACAGAACTCACCATCTAGGATAATATCGGCAAGAAAATTAAGATGGCCTGGTATATGTTGACAACTATCCTGAGATTCTCTGCCACAGAAACACAAAAGGCTTGTTTGTCAAATTCTGCAGGAGGCTGATATATTGGGAGGCTAATGAATGCAAATCTCTAATACACAAAGAGATACACTGCCAATGCAAATCAACATAGACTGTTTTTGTTAAATTACTTTTATTCCATGGGAAAGCTTAGGCAATAATATGGCATTGTTGGGAGACTGCACTTTAGTGATTAAGCTGAATATTTCAATAAAATGACTAAGGGCCATATGTATGAGCACATTTTACCATAGACACAGAATGGGTAAAATCCTTTCATACATCTGGCCCTAAGTGTCCTATCATAGGCCTTTTTCACACAGTTGGCTACAATAAATCTATCTTTTGTATAGAGTGTCTTAGCATTTAAAAGTCCGACTAGGAGTTCTACTACCATTACGGCAGGTAGTACAGTATTTATTGCAGGTGGTTTTAATGTTTGGTAAAATGATTTGAAGGAATCTACGGTGGTGCATCTCTTGGAAAACATACTCCTGATTGTTTGCTTGACCTCCACTTTGCAATTTACCAACATATGTCAACTGCTTCTAACTGGTTATCATGTGTGACCTGCCAAGGATCTAGAGCAGAGAACACAATCTCTAACTCGAGAGTCTTTGTATTTCTTGTTCATTCCTTTGCTCTTCAGCATCCACACGCTCTCAGCTCCAAGTGATATTGCTAACATGGTTCACACTAATAATAAGAAACAGAATCCTTAGATTGTAATCACTAATGCCAGAACCTATGCCTCATTTCCTATCCCACTGTGGCTTTCTTTTAAAGAATGTTCATTACCACCCTAGAATTGCAGATGCTGTTGGAAATGTAGAACTATTTAGTGGGGCTATCATTCAGGTACCAGAACATATGCCTCATTTCCTATCCCACTCTGGCTTTCTTTTAAAAGATGCCCATTACCACAGTAGAATTGCAGATGCTGTCAGAAATGTAGAATTAGCTAGTGGGCTATCATTCAGGTTTCGGAATAAATAGAGTAATAGACTCTACTTTATTAGACATACAGTCAGCCCTCTTGGAGACTCTGGATAGGGACCATGTGTCAATGCTGGTGTATTTCTTCTTCTTTAGACACCCTGGGCTACTCTGCACTATTGTCTACACATGAGTAGGAGGTGGTGGTTGTCTATGTGATTAACCAACAATTTAGGGTCAAAGAGTGGAAGTCTTCATTGCCTCTTGTATGGTTTCTTTGGAGTGCCACATGGATTCTGCCAGTTCTGAGTCATGTTTAAACAAAATGTGAAGCCCCTTCATCAGCTACATCTGATCTTGGAGCAGATTTTCTGAACGTTGTTGATGATACTCAGGATGTGTCCAGGTTTTTATGTTGTGTGCTTGCTGTCGTCCACATCTCTTGGAGCTTTAACAGTATAGAATGTCCCGAGTGACAAAAAAACACAGCACCATGGTTCACTGAATAGTGGGGTACTAGATCAATGGTAAAACGCCCATTGTTCACATATTCAAAGAAGATAAATAAATAACAGCTGGTTGGGGCTTAATAAACTAAACCAGATCTCTACTGATTGCATCTGATACGAAACCTCTGAAAATGAAAGTTTATTGTAATACATGGAATTCTGTAGTCTTTGTATAAATGTGTGTCTCAAATTTCTTTATAATCTGCAACTAGTGATGCACCCAGTCGCCGACTATAAAGAAAAGACGTCAGACTGCGACAATTATATGTTATTACAGTTGAGGTCCGATGCCGCAATGCCTTCCTCCAGAGCCAGCAGCTGAGTTGAAAGGCAGGTTAGGTCACACAGTATAAATGAAGCAGCTGTAAGACCACTGAGCATAATTAAGTAGCTGTTTAAAGCAACTAAAACTTAACATTGTTTTTCTGTCTTCCTCTTTATTTTGATAACTTATGCTCTGCTTGTCATTATGTTTACTTTTTTGTACTCCTTAGTTAGAGAAAGCTAGAATCTTTCTGCATGTCTCTACACATTCTGAGCTACTGCAGTTTTTTTTAATGACTTGCATTGAACTGTTTCTAATATCTGTCTCCAACAAATATCTAACCGGTTTTGATGTGTTTAATTTTGTACCAGAGGTTTAATTTTTATTCTTCATGTTTGCAAACATGCTTACTCTTTAAATGAAAGAGCTACGCACCAACGTTTCAAGTGGGTTGTTGGTAAGGTTATGGCATGATCATGTATTATATGGGCTAAAGCACCCCCTGGTGCACATAATAAGGATATTGCAAATCACCACAGAGTTCCAGAACCTTATAAAGGAACTTGGCCTTTGGCCTCATTCCTCTATATGGTATGGAACTCCTCTTTGACTTGCATTATCCTTAATGTACGGCAGGGGGTACTTTATCCCTAAAATACAGAACCAAATATGCAATACCCTCAGCATTAACATTAAATACCTGGGAGTATTGGTAGACTCAGATATGTCAATGACTTGCAAGACAGTCATATTGTACTCTCATCTCATGAATACCTTTATACTCATTTAGACATATTTGCTATATCTTCTAGAAGTTTAAAAAGGTGGCCTCAATTGCTACAACAATTATAACTTCTTAAAAAGATTTTTGGAAACTCCCTCTTGATCTTTAACTCCTCGATATATGTTCAAAAGCTCCATTTAATCTAGAGCTCTACATCACATGTTGTGAGCAGCATACCTCAGCATGAACACACATATCATATTCTCTGAGAAAAATTACATCAAGGCCTTGACACCTATTTTCCAAAGTAGAAACTATTCACTCATTGAAAATTCAGCTCACTTTGGTTACACAGTTTGGCCAAATGGCAGCATATTTTTCTTGCATATAGAATCAAGAACAACATGAGCGCAGCCATTTTGCAATGTATGTCTGTAACTTATGGAACTCACTCCTTTACAACTTTGTGAAATTAAATTATTGTTTTAGTTTAGGAAACAGATTTAATGTTCTAATCCTGTGTTGTATTGGAGATCTTAGTGCTCGGATTCCTAGTCTGGGTTTTAAAAACATTTACAATTATGGCAACATCGAGAAGTCTTAAATTCCTAAAACAGCCCTACATGTCCTATTCTCGGGATTGTGTTTCTACTCTACTAGCATGGAGTCTTCTTGTTGTCGTTAGTCACTTCAACTGTGTGTCTCATGGTACATGGAAGTCAAAGAAAACATGCAATCCTACTTAGCGCATGTTCTTTGGAATACCGCGGAGTACACACAACTGAGCAGCAGGCCTTCTCAATGACCTGAATGTTATCAAGAGCAAGATCGGTGCCAATGTGTTCCATGTACATGTGTATACATCTTGATAAAATAGTTCTTTTAGAGAAACGTGGGAACATAGGCAGACAGAGCTTCTCCTGTGTAGGCGGCTGTGTATGATACCACTTATATTGTCACTTATGAGTTATCATAAGCAATTCTTTTAGCACTAATAGTAGAAATTGTTTAGTTTATTGAAGAATAACTGCCTTTGAAGTGCACAGCAGGGCTAAACTACCCTAAAAGCCAAGAGGTATTTTTTTTTTGAAAATTAAAATTAATGAGGACCCCTTTGGAGGGAGAATATACTTCTTCGTTCATATCAAGGAATCCAGGGTCTGACATTTGCAACCACCGTGCAAATAAATGGATCTCAAATTAATTCCAGTTCCCGAACCAGGTATCCAAGCAACAGGATTCCTCTGGAAGTTAAACGCACTCTGTGGGTTTCTCCGTGGGAAGCACCATCAACATGAGCTGCTGCTAGCTGAGACAGTTTGCAGAGAAATGCATGTTTTCTCTGCTTTAAGGTGGTCTTCTTTGTCACATTTAATGAAAGGCAACTTGATTCACTTGACATTTTAATGAAAAATGTGTTAGGAATAATTTACAGTGAAAATCTGTGTCGTGTTTGCTTTCTCCACTAAAGCAAACTTGTAATATTGTACTTGCTATGCTATGTTAATGGGAAGACAGAAATAAATATATGAATGCAGCAGATAACAGCGTTAAATTAAGGGTATTATGTCAAACAATTGGAAGAATAAGGCACCTTATTAGCTATTTTGATATTGTGCACTATGATGGAGATTACGCGTTATAGCTTTTAGTTGTGATCCTGCAAATAACATGCTCTGTGTAATTACACTACATTTATGTGTCAGCACCGCTTCAGGCATTTGTAGGTAATCCAGAAATCCCACAAAATGTAGAGTGAACACTCGGACTGCTCCTCGACAAATAAGGCTGAAGCTCAGTGTGCCATTAGAGACACCGCAGCTGGTAGGCCAGCTACAGTAACGGTCTGTTCATAGGTCAGGGGTAAATTGTGTTCCCTGTGCCAAAAAGAGTTAGTGCAGGTATCAAAATTACAAGTACAGTGAAAATTATGGAGATAATTATTTCAACCCTGTCATTATCTCCCAACATATTTTCTGAGAAAAGAAACAGTTGAAATGTAACCAGGATAATGCCTGGAACAAGGGTGAAAATTAGCATTGTGGTGCAGTAAATACTGCGTCTGTGTGTTATGCACGTTTAGCTTTACTCCCAGGGCAGAAATGCAAATGCTGCTAAATAGTATGGAGGAATCCACAGTAGTAAATTCTCACTCAAGGCATGGGAAATGGGAAGTGGATGTTGAAAGGCGTAGTTTGCGGGCTTTCCCATAGTCCTCTATGGAATTTATCATAATATTTACTCAAGGCGAGCACTTGAGTAAATAAACTTACAGAACTGGAAAAGGGAGCAACCACAGTAGACTTCCTGTGGATGTTAGTGAAAACCTTTTTCCACAAAAAAAATCTATACATGCAGAGAAGATTGAACATTTCCACAGAAGTCTCAATTGCAATTTGTCCAATACTTCAAACAGTAACACAGTGAAAACAAACCACTAAAGGATCCCACAACAGATTAGTAAAATAGAGTAGTGTTTAATAAATACAAAAAAGACCCAAATTGGAAAAATCCAATTAGTAGATCCGGAGAGATGTTCAATTTGAAAGACATCAGTAAAAATAGTGCCAAAAGGCGTAAAGTGCCAACTGTGGAAATCTGGACGGCCCGGACTAGGACAAAGTCACAAGCTCAGATAGACTGCAATGGAGTATGGGGCAGCTAATGGGAGCCAGTTAGGCCCTTTGAACAGAGTACCTTAAATCCTGGTTTGCTGAGCATTTTGAGAATCAGCGTCAAGGATGCTTCTTGCTGCCGAGGCGAAACATCTGTACAGAAAATTGGTGAGAATGTGATGGGAGAACCTGTGTCATCATCAAGGCTCCCAACAATGCGGGCTTCCCATGTGAAGGCTAGCGCAAGAAAGCATCGGACAGTCTCAGCAATGCGTCTGTTCCAAGGAGCTGTGATGCAGAGTCCAGCATCTTCGACAAGGGATGCGAGGGCCTGTACAGAGGTTGTGTCAGGCACCGGCGGCTTCGATACAGCGATGGGCTGTGATGCGGGTCTTTGTGGTGGTTCTGATCCACACAGTAGTGGCAATGTGTCAGTTATGCTCAGTGATGTCCTGAGAGCACAAGAGATGGGTAGTTTCCACTGGATCTACTGAGGTTGGCAGAGCATCTTAGACCCACTTCCAAGGGTCAAGAACTATCAGAGTGGTAGTCCTTTCAGGAGCACAGCAATCCTTCATCCTGGCAGAGTATGCACAGGTTCAGAAGTGTACTGAAGAGTTGGTTTCTAAGGTCCAGTATTTATACCCAGGTGTGCCTTTGAAGTGGGGCGAAGTTTTTTAGAAATTTCCCTTTGAAGTTCCTAGGCATTATGCCTTCCCTATCCTGGCTCCAGACTAACTACAGAGGGGATGCAGCCCTTTGTGGGGACGCCGGACACAGCCTATTCAAGTGAAAGTAGAGCTGTACTCAGCTCTGCCCTCCCATCCTGCCAGTGATGACCCATCCAGACACACCTACACTCTCTACTATTGTGTGTGGTTGTTTAGGAGGAATACACAAAGCTCAAGGGTCGACTGCACTCAGTCATGTGACCAAAGTACAGGCTACAGGCACTAAATAGGTAAGACAGGAAAATTCCAACTCTGTAAAAGTGGCATTTTCAAATTGCAATATAAAATATAACGCCATAAGTTAGGATTTTTCAATATTATTCCAAAGACATCAAATATGAACTGGTTACCTGGTCCTGTTAATATTGAAAAAGTTGTTGTCAATTTGAATAATGCTACATTCATGTATAAAAACTAAATCGCATCTTTATTGGCACATTTACCAGTTGTGAACTCACATCACATCACAGCCCGTCAATGCATCAGAACACCATTGCACAATGCATCCACAGCACAGGGCCTTGCATCCCTTGTCGACTTTAACCTCGACGATGACATCAGACTCTGCATTACTGTTTCTCAGATCCTCAGAAACGATGCATCACCCAGACTGTACAACACATCCCAGACTCCGGACTTCACAAAGCAAGCCCTCGTTGATGGAAACCTACAGTTGATGCTTTATGCGTTTTGGTGCTATCTTTTCTAAAACTGCAGTTCTACTGATTGGATTGTTGTCATTTTGGTCTTGCTTTGTTTATTAAAAAATCCTAATCTTGTGTTGCTTCACTGTGTTATTGTTTGAAATGTTGCAAACATACTTTATACATTGCCTCAGAATTAAGCCTGACTGCTCTACCTTTGGGTTGAGGACAGGTTAATTTAGGGTTTGCATGTGACTTCACCCTGAGAAGAATTGTGATTGCTGCTTGAGAAGGGGTTCACTCCCTTCAACCAGCAACCCAGTTCTTTACACTGGGAAAATCTATTTCTGGATTGTTTGGGCTGTATGAGTTGGAAGCTATTTACTTTTCTACAAATTGTGCTCCGGTGGCTTTTCAGATAAAAATGCTGCATGCAATATGTTGTGATTTTTCCTTCATAAATGAAATGCGATATACTTCCATTTGTCTGGTTTTGAGGGTTCAATTCCTTTTTGGATCTATTATTTTCGATAGATGACTGCAATACATTAGAAAAGAAGCAGAATAAGATTGTGTTTACATTAACCTCTGCAAATGCTTAGATACATCGGTGTCTAATTCAATTCAGAAAGCAGACTCATCACCATTTTGAAATATTGCCTCTGAGAAGGGTAACTCAATGGAAAAGTACAACAGCAAATACATTGTCTGTACCTTCAGATTGCAAAGTACATTCCAAGCAAGAGCAATTGATGGCCAAGGTGGAATGAGAAAGATGAAAAATAATCTCATTTCCCCTCATGGTTATGATAATGGTGGCAATTCAATTCCATGTTACGCAAAGTGACCCATGGTCAATATAGCAGGACACAATGGGGGGTTCTATAGGAGGTCCAGATAAGAGAACCATAGATGCCATTATTGGACAAAACTGTGATGATTTTTTTACCAATGATAATTACTACAATGATGATGATGAAAAACATGGGGACGTCCCAAACTGTTATTTTGGATGAGGGAGGAAACCTTGTATTTGAGCTTTGATTGATACAACACCCCAGCTCGGCTGAGTGAGCCCCATCTTTGTTGATTAATCTATAATGTCTAAAATGAGGAGTTGGTCGACAGAGAAGCTACATCCAAAATGAGGGCAGAATGCTCAAGAACGATTATTTCTGATAAGCGGGCAAGTGCATTCCAAGATTTTAACAATATTGAGTAGAGGCAGAAAGGTGTCTAGAGAGGTATTAGACAGGGCATGAGTGGGTCTCATGTCAAGATAAATTATCGGCTACACTCGGTCCTGTTACTTGAATCCTATATCCAGATGAGGAGGTGATAAAAATAGGGGATCATTTGGGCCCAGACGTGGTTTTCAGCAGTACCAGAGGATGATATGTGTTCTTGGCAATGCAAATGTGGGACTTTCTTTTTTCAGGTCCAGAGGCATACTGTTGCGCATTGAGCCTAAAGTTGGTGAACTGCTGCGTTGTGATGATTTTATCAAAGAAATTGGATAATACATTTAAGCTTTTGCCTCCCTAGTCAAAGTGTGTTTATCCCCCCCACAAGTATTTGGTTGAGTCTTTCCTAGGGGTGGATAAGGGGTCGATCAGGCTGCTGCTGCACGCCCTATTACTTTCACTGACATGGATATTCCAGACAAATGTTCTTCCCACAAAGAAGAAGGGGAGGACATTTTCTCATCTGCAGAGGGCCAGCTAGTGGTTGTGGTGGTGGTGTTGGGGGGGGTGTTCAAGGTCAGCACTGTACTGTCCCACCTTGTAAAGGTGGGGGCTGATCAGCCCTCTTTGTGCCACAGTTAGGTTCGTTATCAAGCAACTCTTGGGCATTGCACACAGGGAGTTTCAGATGTTTATGCAAACTCAGTTCAAACCAGATGACCTACACCTATACAGTTTTCCAAAGGGGGTGGAAAAAAGTTACCACTGAAATACAAAAAACTGATGCAGAACAGAGAAATAGCTCCGTGGCAATTTGAAGTCTAGGTAAAAATCAGTGCGTGGCCCTCTTTCGGATGTACAACCCCACAGCTATCAGGTACATATACAGACTAGGGAGAATGAGGTCAAGATTCTGGCCAGATTCCTCCCTAAGTTCTGCCTTTAACAGAGGATTTCTCTGGTTGCAGAATACTTTCTAGGTCCATGCAGTATGGCAGCAGACTAGTGTTTGAGGTCCCTTGTGAACCATCATATTTTCAATACCCTGTAGAACGCGTGGGGACGTTTTGACATATATCCTTAGTGATCCTGTCTACTATGAAGCAAAAGGATCTTTTTCAGATGAAGACCAGATCCATAGGCACTAGCAATGGATGTTTTGCTTCAGGAATGGCCTGTTTGAAATCTCTACATTTTCATACAGCAACAAGTATCTGCAATCAAGTCTCCGTACATAGTTCCTGTTACTGCTGTACTTATTCCTGGATCACAGATACATGTCCGGGCTGGAATACAAATGCATTATTATGTGCGACTCCATTGATAAGAGATTCAATACTAATCAAGACTGGTGTGGACTTGAAATTGTGCTCCAGGAATGAGTGCAGAAGCAACAAGAGGAACTATGGGATTTGATTGCAGATACTTGATGCTTCCCTACTAAAGACTGAAGAAAGATCAAGCGCCTCCTGTGGTATTCTATGTGTACAATATACCCCCCGCCCCCCCTTTCATTAGTTTGTTTTACAATTAATCTTTGTGGTATGATTGTTTCATCAGATGTCATGTTGTTAAATGTCTATATTTTGTTCATCATTCTCTATTAAGTCCTCGGACTACTTGTGCAGATTTTTCAAAAAATGCCTTTTCCCTATTAATTTACTTTTTTTGCTTTCCCAACTGATTGCCTTGTTTGCCATTTCAGTGCATTTGGATAATATTTAATTATTTTATCCTCTTCTCCTCGCCTAGGAAACCTCTAATCAGGGATTCAAGCAATGGCGGAATGCACTGTGTGCTCCAAGCCTGCTTTCAAGCTTCGCTGTTGCGCGCGCTTGCGCTCTCCTTGTATTTAGACAGAGACGGTCGCTGCACTGTCTCGTAGAAGTTGGGAGGAGCTACTCCTTAGTATGCTTCTGGTTAGGAACCGCAACACATAGTCCACGCCATACCTCATGAATCACCAGTGAATTTCTTCACACAGGTTCGTGCCTCGGCCGTAAGTACCATCTTTCCATTAATGTTTCCGGAATAGTTTATTCTTATGGGCAACCTTTCATTTATTGATCCAATTTTACAGTTTATTTTCTCCTCCCGACTAAGTACTAATCTCTGAGCTTTTCCAACAGGGTGATTTAAAGGTTGGCTGCAAGCTTTTCACAATCTGTGGTTGCAAGGTAGCATTCACTACGCTTTGCTGTCCCATTTTGTGCCTGACCAAACTCTCCATTTCTGGTAACTCGTATCAGTTCATCATTTCAAATGTCTCCTTTACCATTTAAGTCCTGACGAGACCTGGTCCTCTCATTCGTGGCTGAAATGTCGTCGAGAGTTCTAACATCCCAAAACACCCAATGTGGTGCATTTATAAGGCCAGTTGACTACTAATGATGATCTTTTGTAGTTGGATGTTATGAGAAACACAAATGCAACTACAAAATATCATAAATGTCTTCAGAAACTACTATGGTGGTCTTGTGTGTGATTCTATGTTGAGAGCATTAACGGCATGTAGCTATTGGGCACATTGAGAAATGTATTTATTTTTCTAATGGATTCATTTATTTTTCTAAAAAGTACGTTTTTTTCTAAGTTTAATTGTACAGTTAAGGCATCCCTGGCTAAAGATAAAACAAGGGCATTTCAGTCAGCATGGGGTGTCTGGAATAGATGGTGTGTGGAATGACTTGCTGATCCTGTTCTTTAAAACATCACAAGTGTTCCTGGCAGCTACTCAGAAGGTCTATGAGACTAACAATGGCTAAGGTCAGCTATATCACAGCACTTCATAAGAATGATGGAAAGCAGGTTGGGGATCATCCATTGGGCTACAGGTTATAAAAAAAGGTATTAATTATTCCAACCCACCCAAGCCTAGATATTTTTCCTTGTGGGATGTGAATATTGTATCCAACATTTTCAGTTATGGGAAGATAATGCCAACATTTCATATAACTGCTTTCTGCAAAATTGTTGATCATGCGGTGTTTGGACTCTTTTTGATGGGTGTCAGGTGTTAGGGTTTTCAACATAACCTCATTGCATTTTAACTAGTTGTGGATTATTTTGCAGCTGCAAGGTGTACCAAGAATTCTTCGACTGCAATTGAAAATCCAGTTTTCCCTTTATGCCCTAAGTTATGTGTGGCAAGATGCCTTAAGTAGTACATTTCGGTTTGGGATACAGGTTCATCCACAGCTTTTAATAGGCCCTGTGTAAATGTATGTATTGGCATTTATATAGCGCACTACTTACCCGTAGGGTCCCAAGGCGCTTCGACCGCTGCGAAACCCTTCCTGGCTTCCCTGAGAGATGGTCCCTTAATGGGTATCTCCAGGGTGAGACCAGGCATCCCCGGCGGTCTGGTGGGGCCGTTAGTGAAGATGAGGCAAGCTAATGCCCAGAGTTGCCGAGTGTGAACGCTGATCAGAGTGGGCACCGAGGCGAGAGAATTATCGAGTCCGCTGACCCTGGTCCAGAAACCTGCCGCGCCGGGAATCGAACCCTGGTCCCGGGCCGTCCTCTGCTCTCGGGTCTGCCGCCTCTAACCAGTGAGCCACACTACTTCACTTGTGTAAAACATCTATTCCACAGAATGTATGTGCTGGGGCCATATTGCAAGACATTGTTAAGTCTATGGATTGGTCAAAAGTGTATAGATTTAAAATATTTTATTGTAGCCTATTCAACATGCTGCTTTGAATGTTGTGGGAATGCTTAAAACATGTATTATGAAGCCTCCGTTTTCTAATTAAATTGCAGATTGTCCTAGACTGTTGTTGGAAAACATAGCATATCAATACTATATGATGTCAGAGCCAAAAACGACTCAAGCAGAGTCCGCTAACTCTTTGTAAGTTGTAAATTAATTTTCTGTATAACAGACAGGCAATCAATGCCACTGGTTTGTCATGAATTACTTTATTATAAAACTGTCAGACACAGCGTTTATCACATAAAGGAGCGCCATCTTAGTTCAATGTTTTAAAGTGCATACATGCTCAAATACTCATAGACATAGAAAAAATAAAAACATTAATTTATATTTTATCAATCAATGTACAATATTTCACACACAAACGCTTAGTGTAAATATTATTAGTAAATAAAATCATAAAAACACATATAAACACTTCCACAGGGCACCTGGCATACATTCGATGATGAGTACATGCCATATTGCACACTAATTAGATTTTCTATTGTCAGTTTCTTATATAATTATTCTTTGGCTAACCGTACTCATCATCTCATTTAGGTCACAGTACCTTAACTTTCCTGTGCGTGCATTTAATGTTAATTTCATAAATAACTATATGTTTAAATATTCGTTTTGGAAATATCACGTGCTAAAAATGGAAGATCAGGAAATGAAATCATTTGAAAAAAGGGTTTATCAGGAAGGGGACATATAACAACTCCCAATCAAGTTTCTATCTTTATAACATGCTAGAGAAAATATGAGATGCCAATATTCGTACCTTAATTATCACCCTACGAGACAATGTTATAAAACATATACATTGATGTTTGGAATATAAATATGAATGTTCAGCTTTAACACAAAAACATCAACAGCTGCTGTCAGTAACTCTTTAGTCACTATAATATTTGCATTTGTACAAACAACTGATATGTAATAGTACTTCTGCAAGATGCAATACACTAGTTAATAATTTATGCTGTTGGGTTTAAACACCTACAAATATTGTAAAAAAGATTTATCCCAGGTTTTGAACTTTTAATATTTAATGCAGAAAGCAAGCTTGGACTCATATTCTGATCACTGGATTCACAGTCCAAAGGTATATATTGCCCAAGTACATTGCATTGTAACAAATATTCTATATATGAAATGAATGTAATACTAACATAATGGGTGGCAAAAAAAGTGAATGCAAAAGTTAAATTAGTTATGTTATGATCTAACAGTTCTGGCTTTACTATTGCAGACAGTAGTCAGATTCAGGTTTACCAGATGTTTGTGTGTATTGTATACTAGTACTGTTTTTGAATATCTGACTTTATCTTTGCTAGCTGTTTGCACATCTTCTACTGTCTGATAGAAAGTAGAAATGTATGTTCATACTGGTGATTTTACAATTATACCAAACTACCTGTCATATCTGGGTTGTTTTGTATATTGGAAGTATTTGTCAAATACTACTATAATTAATAATAATAATATTTATACAGTGAAAAAACATGGGCAATATCTTATGATCTTAAGGAAGAGTCACGGCTCAATCAATCAAGCAGGTTACTTGTAAAGCATGACTACTCACATGTAAGAGTCACAAGGTGCTTGGATGTGGACACAGCTAGTCCATCGAAGGCGCTGTGGTACAGTTGAAGAGCCAGCACTTAAAGTCATTCCTGAATTGAGGCAGTGACTGTGATTGCCTGAGGTGGAGATGAATTGTGTTCCAGGTCTTTGCTGCAAGGTAGGAGAAGTATCTTCCTCCGGCCACGGTCTTGCTGATATGTGGAATGATAGCCAGGGCCAGTTGGGCAGAGAGGAGGTCTCTGGTGGGTCCATGGAATGCAAGGTGGTGGTTAAGTTATGCAGGTCCTGCATTGTGTAGAGCTTTGTAGACGTGTGTGAGGGGCGTGAAGGGGATTATTTTGTTGGTTGTGAGCCAGTGGAGGTATCTGGTGATCTGCCTGCGCAGGGATTGTTGAGTATGAGTCTGGCAGAGGCATTCTGAATGTTCGGCAGTTTATTGAGGAGTTTCTGGGTGATGCTGGCGTAGAATGCATTTCCGTAGTCGATTCTGCTGCTGATTAGTGCCTGTGTGACTGTCTTTCTGGACTCGTGGGGATCCACTTGAAGATCTTTCAGAGCAGGTGAAGAGTGTGGAAGCAGGATGATGAGACAGCATTGATCTGGTGGTTCATGGTGAGCGAGGAGTCCAAGATGAGACCAAGGTTTTGCGCGTGGTCTGTGGGGGGTATCCAAGTGCTGCGGGCCACCAGGAGTTGTCCAAGGTGAAGCCCATGATGAGGCCAACAGTCTTCTCTGAGATGAGGTTGAGGCAGCTGTTCTTGATCTAGCTTCAGCTGGTCATGAAGGTTGGTCTTGGTGACTGTGGGTTCATTGGTGAGGGAGAGAATCAGCTGGGTGTTATCTGCGTATGACGCTAAGTTGAATCCATGGTTCCTAATGATGGCTGTTAGCGGGCCATGTAGATGTTGAAGTGAGTGGGACTCAGGGAGGAGCCCTGAGTCACACTGCAGCTGATCTCTGTGGGTTCAGAGTGGAACAGGGGTAGTCTGACACTCTGTGTTGGGCTGCTGAGGAAGGAGCGGATCCATTCCAGGGCTTTGTTGTGAATGCCAGTATCATGGAGTCTTGTGCATAGTGTGCAGTGAGAGACAGTATCAAAGGTGGCACCGAGGTCCAGGAGAATGAGGGTTGCTGTTTTGCCTCGGTCAATGAGGGTGCGGATTTCCTCTGTGGCGGCGTGGAGGGCGATCTTGGAGCTCTGATTGCTTCAGAAGCCACATTGGGAGAGGTACAGGATTTGATTTGCTTTAATGAACTCGGAAAGTTGGGCTTTGATGGCCTTCTCAATGACTTTGGCTGGGAAGGGGAGAAGAGAGATGGGTCTGAAGTTCTTGAGGTCCGTTGGGGGGGGCAGAGGGTTTCTTCAGCAAGGGGTTGATCTCTGTGTGTTTCTAGTCTTCCGGGAAGGTGGCGGAGGGATGGAGCAGTTGATGTAGTGGCAGAGATGGGGAGCAATATGGTGCCAGCTCAATTAAAGATTTGGTGTGGGTTGAAGTCTGAGGGTGCTCCGGAGTGGATGCTCTTAATGATCTTGAGGGTGTTATCTGTTGTGAGGGGAGTCCAGCTGAGGAGGGTCTCTTGGGGTCAGGTGACATTGGATGTGGTGTTTGTGCTTGGGGTGGGAGGGTTCTTGGTGTTGAGGCTGTCAGAGCGGTTGTATATCTCCTTAATCTTGTAGTGGAAGAATGTGCCTAGGTTGTTGCAGAGATCTTGGGAGGGAGGGAAGTCTGCTGTCTCTGTGCTGAGTCTGGTAAATTATTTTACCACAGCGAAGAGTTTTTTTACTGTTGAGTGTGCTGGCATTGATCCTTTCTTGTAGGGCCACTTTCTTTGTTGTTCTAATGAGGTAGTGGTGTGAGGTGATGGTGGTTTTGAAGGTTGTGTGGTCTTCCGGGGTCTTGCTGCTCCTCCATCTCATTTCGAACCATCTACAGGTGTGTCCGGACTCATGAAGGTTAGGAGAGAACCAGCTGGCTTTTTCTTGGGTGGTGCTTGCGTAAGGCTTTCTTCAGAGGAGCTAGATGTCACTTCATTAGGATTCAAACCTTTGAGCATCAGTTTCACAACACTAAAGCTGTTCAAAGTGTGATTTGAGAAACTATTTGACCACAGTGCACCTCATTTCTGTTCATTATGAGGACCTTCTTTGGTCCTCTGTGAGAGTTAGTTTCTTCCAAATTCACAGTGTTGGCTTCTAAAACTCTCAATCAACGTTGTGGTCAGACTTTTTGATTGTTTCACCAGTACTTATCTTCTCCAAATGCAAGGGTTATGGGTTAAACCTCCTCAAATTGTTATTGCATAGTAATATTGTAAGAACGTGCATTATTAGTTAGCGTGGATTTTAGTCCACCACAAGTAATAACGTCACTATTCTTGTTGGGCCCAGTACAGGTTTAAGTAATTTAAACCAAGCTCTACAATTGGTAGCTGTGGCTCAGAGAAGATAGTGTTAACTTAGGAAAATTAGTAAAGCATAGAGAAGTTCCAAAACAGTTAGAAAGTTAAAAATACAACACAATAAAAAAAACTACTCCAATTTATAAAATAGAGAATTATGTAATCAACAAAATACCAGCAAAACAACGTAAAGGCAACATGGGGAAATGGTCATATTAATTTTGTAATTTAAAATAGCGCCAAAAAGCATTAATCACCAACATGGTCATCTGGGGTTGCACTTGACCGGTACCTAGATGAAATGAAAACTCGACCACTCGGGCCCTGTGGAAGGTCCCTTTCCAGCCAAATACTGGTCAGTTGGGCCCTTCAGGAAAAGGGGCATTTAATACTGTGTTTGTCCTGGGTACGAGTGGGAGCAGCACAGTCCTTCAGGTCTCTTCACAGGTCTCAAAAGCTGATACAGTCCTCCTTCTGACTACAACAGGTCTAGTAGTGTTCTAAAGAGGCTGCTACATTTATGCTGGTCACTTGCCTATGGGTGGGGGTGACTCTTGTTCCATCCCTAACCTATAGGGAAAACGTTCTCAGGGGTAACCCTACCCACTTTTTCAGCGGTTTCTGTGTGCCCTACTGCAAACATTCCCACAGTACCTCTCTCTACCTAAATCTAAGATCGTGAAACCCTTTTCCACTTGTGAAGAGCCTGTGTGCCCACCCTAAATGTGTGACCAGGGAAGTGAGCAGCCCCTTTTCTGTGGTGACTTAAAAAACTTCTGGGGCAGCTCCTCTCAAACTCGTTATGGTGCCTGCCTGACTGGGGGGAACAAAGAAAGGGCCCTGCACAGGAGCCGGATAACATTTGTCAATGACAAGGTAGACCTCTTTGAAATTAATCAAGTTACTAGGCGCAGTGCTATTATTCTTGCTGTCAGGGAAACAGCCACCTCCTTGCATCCAGGGCTTTTGCTCTGCACTTGTAGCAAGTTTAATATCTCACAAAAGGTGTTATTCAGCTGCCAAGTGACAAACGGAGCTCATGCAAATTGGCCTCAAGAGGCTGTAGGCAGGAGAAGGTAACATTCTAAAAGCATATTTTTCAAATATTTATTACTGATCCGGCTTTACCAGCGACCTGGGCTCATAATAATTCTTTCAAAAAGTCCAGAAATTAGATTTGTAGGTATTACATTTAATATTGTATCCCAATGCTTTCCTATAGAACAGCCAGCTACAGTGAAAATACAGTTCAGCATTATATTTACACATAAATACCATGTGACTTGCCTAATGGGATTCCATATAGGGATGCTTTATTAATATATAAAAGGAAAGTTTTAACCTGTCAAAAAGGTGTATTTTGACCGGTCAAATTAATATTTTAAAAAACTGCCCAAGCTAGGGTACAAAGGTAGGCCTTCATTCAATTTTGCACTGTCACTGTAGTTGGTGGCTCAATAGGTGCTACAGTCTTCTAGTGATATTTTATTTACAGGTCCTGGGTAACCCTGGCACCATATACTAGGGTCTTATTGCCAAGTTAAACATGCCAGTTAGGAGTATCGCCAATTTTTATGTCTTTTAGGGGTCAGATCAAAGGCTCTAGGGCCTTGTTAGCAAAGTCCTAGTGCACAGACTCAAAAACCAGCAGCATCATTCAAAACAATCGGGGGATCATACAAAAATGCTTCTTTTCCTACAAATATTTCACATTATCTCGAACTTGTGCTGGTTCAAGGTGGTATCTTAAAGAAAATATGGCCTGGCTTTCTTATACAGGACACACCTGATGTAAGGAAATGCTTGATCCTTGACTGTATAACTCTAATTGTATCCATCACTGCATTTGATACAATACCCCCAGCCACAATGTAACTTTGAGTAAACTACATCCACAACCTTTATGAACATCTGAAAATATTTGTGTGTATTGAGATTTACATGTTTTTCATTTATTGTTTTGTAAAGTTGCACCATCTTCTCTTGTAGCTACTTTGCTACAAATTCTAAATTTCTAAACATGAGTTTAGAATTTGGCTAGGAGGATTTTTCTTCTGTAACAAGATCAAGATTATAGATTTAATTCTTTGTTGTGGGACAATCCACTGTAGTGCATGGTGACTACTTATGCTCTAAATGATTGATGGATTATGGTCCTGGTAAATTCTGGATAGTTGGTGGAGTCATTTTAAAAGGAATGTTTTCAGGCATCCATCCATTCAATGCAGAAATCAGGACAAGGCTCTTGAGTGTGAGTCGAAGGTGATCAAGAAAATCTTGGCCTCCATCTTATTGTTTTGATTCTGTGTTTGGTCCATCTGAGTGCATCCTGCTCAGGTGAGCTTAAATTGCTTGGCTCCAACATAGCTAATATCGAGGGCCAGTATGTCTCTGCATTTCGCACATTGCGCTATAGACTTTGTATGCAGTATACAATTATACTTTTCTTTTGTTTTTCCATTGGGAGGTATGGGAGCACGTTAAGAGCAAAGGCAACAAGTGTGATCGATTGTAGCAAAGTCTAGCTCTTTTATTTTGGTTCCTCTTTAAAACATTTCTTTCTTTCTTTTTTGTGTACATTAGAGTAGACTGCATGATAATTAGCTGTCACAGCTCTTGTTATCTTGTGAATAATACACCATTCTTTGCCTTTAGAGGCAGAAGGGCTCTTCTGAACATCCTAGAAACTATGTTAGTGGTTTGTATGATATCAACAATCTACTGGCTTAGAGGTTGTTTACATAACTCACAGAAGAAATGGGTGTACCCAGAGCTTGCTGATGAGCGAAAAGGTATTTGTCTTTGAGACATCGGCGATATTTAACAAAGGCAATTTTGCACAAATTGAAACATTACATTTCTTAATAGTTTAGCCTAACAAATGCTTTAAGCTCTTTAGAAATCCAGAGGAAAGTTAATTTGCCTGGCATTGGCTTAGGTTTATAACTGCAGAACGTGTTGCGTAATTGCCTTCACCATGGGACATATATTCATATTAAAGAAGAGCAGAGATAGCAAACCCCATTCTGGGTCCCCAAAAGTGTATTTCTTGAAGAGAACGTGGTATTTTTCGACTGTAGTCAAAGATGAAAGGCCAAATGTATATTGGAGAACTAATGCCCTTTACAGCACTTTAGAGAGGATGCATGAATACGCACAAATACCTACTGTCACTTCGTATGACTAAAACAAATCCCTATAGTTTTGCATAATTTGCTTTGGCATAATTATGTTGAATTTCTGCAAAATTGCATGATATTATATGAAATGCAAAACCATCATTTAGTGCACTATTTTATTGCATGAATTACATCCACGCATCAATTGTTGACGTGAGGACTCATTTTGTGCTCAAATGTAATGCAAAAACAAAAGCACAGGGAAAAATAGATTCTCTCTTTCGGTGGTTCATGTGTGTTTGCAATACATTTTTACAGCGAATGTGTCAGAGTCAAGGTAAATGTATACCTATGGCGTGTAATTAGGCAGCGCACCATAATGGCATATTTCTGGGAACTTTTCACAACAAACCTAATGCGATTTGCCCTAAATGATGCAAACTACGTCAGCGCTACTAACATGTCGCCCAAGGTTGCCTGTTTTCTAAGACATCAATATTGATTATGGTCGTCAGTTTAAAAAAAAAAATTAAATACATTTTTAGTCCAATTGCATATTATAAAGTGAAATATCTAAATAAGTACACACACTCGAGGGTACCTTCAAACAGAGTGAACATTATTGTATTTTATGCCGGTGAGAGAATTACGTTAATTTGGAAATATTGGCAACCTAAGTCTTTGCCCGAAAAAAAGTGCAAAGATTTATGGATGTGCGGGGGCAATTGGACTGTTAGGATATCCCGCGAAGGCCTGGTCAAATTTCAATTTTGCCAGAGTGATTGGAGTAATTTAGTGATTTTGCATTACTCTTTGATTCAGTATTATCGATAATTACATGACCACTCCTCCTTGTGTAATTAAGAGTAATTAATGGGGGAGAAATCCTATCATAAGAGCCCATTTAGCTCATGCTCACTATTTGTCTTCTGTTGCATTTAGCGCTATTTCTTTGCACAAAATGCCTCCTTACGTCCATTTTGAAATAGCGCTAAATGCAGAATTACTCTTCTCACGTAATTCAAGCTTAATCTTAATTGCACAAATTGCGCTCACCCCAATCCCTTGCTCTGCAGAAGTCTAAAATATTCTTTAAATATACCTTCCCTAGTTGGAATGTAACGATTATATTTTGTTGATACTTTCAGTAGGGCCTGTTCAGAAAATCTTTTTAAAGTAAGTAAAGTAGTGTTCCTGTCAAGTACTCATATATGGCTTGATAAAGTAGCCCAAAAACCTGTAACATGGGGATCGTAAGGGAATATTCATGTAAATAATAAAAGCGCAAAGAGGACAGTGTCTTTTCTATTTGTAATAACATGGAGTTGGAAGTTTCCACACCCGTCGCAAAGGCATGTAAGTGTATAACCCCTATACTCATAGATGCTCTTGTGCTTAATTCAATTATGCTGTACAATTATGCTTTTGTAAATATTTTTGATTATTTGGTTTTGTACAAATCAATAAATGCTTTTGAGAGACATGATGATTTGGTCATAGTATTCCTCGTCACAGTCCCCTTGAAGCACTATGTGTTCGGGGCACAGCATTTTCCCATAGAAAAAAAAAATCCATACGGAACATGGTGACCTGAGAGGAAGTACCTATCACCTGACTTATAAGGGTGGTGGGGCAAACCCAAACCAGATCCTGCAATACCCAACAAAACAAAAGTACAACAAAGAACAAACCAACTAAAGGAAAGAAGCAAAGAAGACCCAACAGCTAGCGCAGCGACAAGAAGGATCATTCCGCTTTTGTTGTTCCCCGAGCTCAGAGGGCAGGAGGGATGGAACAGGACTGAGAGGAGGAAGACTATGACTCGGAGTAATGAAGATTACTGGTAAGTAACAGAGTCATTACCTTCCACCTCGTGTCAAATCAAGCGAATTAAGGTGAATTCCCCCACAGTAGAGTGGGTAGGAAAAGAGGCAGGAAGAACAATATCCATGGCCAAATCAAAAGGAGATGTTTTGGGCAAAGGACCACCTTGTTCGGGAAAAACCTCAGAAGGGAGGGCGACAAGGCAATACCATAATCTCCCCCAAATACCTCCTGAGGTGATAGCCACCAGAAAACGCACCTTAAGGGTCAGAAATTCCAGAGAAAAAGAAGGCAGGGGCTCAAATTGAGAGCGTTGCAAGGCATTAAGGACCAAAAGAAGATTCCACGGGGGCAAGGGAGAGGAAACTACCAGAACCCTAAGGTAGAAACTTCAAAGAAGCCGAGAAGCCAAAGACTCAACAGACAGGAGATAAGTAACCCTGGTAGCCTTGATGGCGGCCCATTGGCTGTGGTGAGTAGAGACCAACAGCCCCATTAAGAAGCCATCCTGGAGGAACTCAAGAACAGACCCCCCTCACAAGAGTTAGGGACAAACCCCCTTGAAGAACACCAACCAGAGACATTCTTCCAGTGCCGTTCATAAATCCGAAGGGCATTGGCCTTCCTAGAATTCTGAATGGAAAGAGCCACATCTGAGGAACAACCCAACGTTACTAGCCTTCTCCTTTCAATTGCCCAATGCCAGCTGCCTGAGCACCTGGTGAGACAGATGAGGAAATCGGAGCAGAGACGAGTGACAGCAGGAACCTCCAAGGAGGAGCAATAGACAAACTGAGTAGATGGGGTACCATGGTTTGTGGGGCCAAAACGGGACTACCAACCGCATCACCACCATCTTCGTCCTGATCCTCACTAAAACTCTGCTGGAAAGGGGAAAGGCAAGGAGAAGACCCAGAGGCCACTGGAAACTCAGGGCATCCATCCCCTCACCTCCATATAAGGAAGAAGAGTTCAAAACCTCAGCAGAAATGCATCCTGTGGTGAAGCAAAGATATCCAACCAAGGCCTCACGAACCTCACCAAAAGCTTCTGAAAGACCAGAGGAGACCGGGACAAAGACACAGAGGAAAGGAGAAGGCGACTCAGCTTATCCGCATGCCTATTCTTCCTCCCTGACATATAAATCAGAGTCAGACCCAACACGTGGTCTTCCGCCCAAGCCCCAAAATGATTGGCTAGGAGGGGCAAAAGTTGAAAACGAGTTATCCCACCCCCAATGGTTTAAATAGGTCCAGGTCACCTGATTGTCTGCCCAGACTTGAACCAACTTGTCCTTGAGAAGAGGGAAAATGCCTAAGAGCTTTGAAAAACGCAGCCAGCTCCTTCCTATTTGAAGACATCAAGCTCTCCGTGGGTGATCAAAGGCCCTGATAGTATGGGCTTGCATTTGTTGTCATGGAACAGGGTAGGGGAGAGTCCAATGGCAACCTTTCACCAGGTTGCCCGGCAGCAACCACCACTGCAGTTGATGAGAAATGGAGAGTAACACTGGAGCCAAGGCATTGTAATCCTCGGACCTCAAAATCCAGTGAGACAGAAGGTGATACACCAAATGGAAGAGATGCCTGTGAGCCCAAGGAACCAGGAAAAGGAATGCAGACATGGCCCCCTGAACGTTCAGCCAGTCCCCTCAAGGATGTCAACTGAGCAGACAGCAGGGACTCCAGATGAGACTGAGCCAAAGCTGGTGAGCTGATGGAAGAAACACCTTTCCCAACCTTGTTATGAAGAGAGCACTGATGAGCTGGAGCTTCTGAGATGGGATGAGGTGGGACTTTCTGAGATTCACAATGATCCCATGGGTATGCAGACAATTCCGCACCAACGCCACTTCCTTCTGGGCCATAAGGAAATATGAGGAAGAAATGAGCAAGTCATCCAGGTAAGGAAAAATAAACACCCACCGGCATGCAACAGACCCACAAGGGCCTTCATGAACACTCTAGGGGTGAGGCCAATCCAAAGGGAAGGACACAGAACTGCATATGTCACCCCAGGTCAAAGAACTTCAAATTCCTGTGGGAAAGAGGATGCACAGGGATATGGAAATAAACATCCAAAAGGCCCAAAGATGCCAAAAAGTCCCCAGCTGAAATTCTGCAAACTCACCATCTTGAACTTCTGGTAAGGAACATAGAAATTCACTGTCTTGAGAGCCAGGACTGGGCAGTAACCTCCAGATGCCTTCTGGACAAGGAACATCAGGGAATAAAACCTCTGACCTAACTTGTTCTACTGGATAGAAATGTTGGCACCCTTCTGAAGAAGAATGAAGACCTCCTCCTGCAGACCCTGAAGCTTCAGAGGATTCTGAAAAGTCTGGGTCGGGATGAAAAGATCTGGAAGCAGAGAAGAGAATTCGATAGACTAGCCCTCCACCACCAAGCGAAAAACCCAGGCATCAGTGGCGTTGCTTGCCTAAGCTGATTAAAAGTAATCAATTCGGCCTCCCACTCTTTGATAGTCATGATTTTGCAGTGTAACTGGCAAGGGCGGCTGAAGCAAGCTTTTGCAGGGACTTATCAAAGGAGACTGTGCTGTGGCCACATCCCCTCTCAAAAAAGAGCTGGGTGTGTCCCATCCCAGCCAGGGGGGGAATTCCCAAATGCCTGCTGGTAACCAAACCCCAAACTCCCACTCCTGGCCTCAGAGGTGTCAGGAGCTTATGATCTTCTAAAGACTTCAGTACACAAAAGAGGGAAAGACCCACAACTGATGAACTCCTAACATTTTAAGAGATCAAATAACTGATCTCAATATATATCAAAGTGGAAAGGGATTTGCACCCAGGTGAATTGGTGCAACCCTTGCATCATATGGATCTATTAGTAGGATCCTCACAAGCTAGTACCACCCATCAACACAGTTCGTAAGCGGAGCTCCTACTAAAACATAAGTGCAAGCTAAAAAAGCATTCAGGGTCCTAAATCTTGTTTATTAATATGGTCATTTAGCTGGGATAAAATCAGTGTAATGTTCTATGAGTGCAATGATCGCTAACGTCTATAGTTTAGTAAGGTCAACATGTTTCAGCCTGTTACAAGTGCCACTCAGGGTCAGCAGGCTTTCTTAAGAACTGACTAAATCTGTAAGGTTTCTACAGATTGTGTTAAATACCAATTCCTAATGCTCCTTTACACAGTGCAAAAAACAAGAAGCATGCAGTCATACAGACCATAAAGGACATTTTCCCTGCAATGGATATGATACTTAGAAATTCAGGCTCCATGAGGTAGTGTGGATGGGTCGATACCTGCTGTCAGACTTGCATCCTGGGACATCATCCTCCCTAGCTCCTATTCAGCGCCCCACACTCCACAGACTTCTGACAGCTCCTTGAGTTGAGAGCCAAACAACTTAGCCCCATCAAAGGGCAAACAAGAAAGGAGGGCCTTCTTGGATGACTCAGCCTTCCATGACCTAATCCAGATGTGCTATCTAGCTGAGACAATGGAACCAGAAATAGCAGACACAGCCGACAGAGAGGCAAAGGAAATGTCTGCAAATAAGTATACTTGCAATCCCATTGTCAATTCTAACTGGCATATCCTGAATGCAACCAGAGACAGATTTGTACAAACACCCAAACCCCTGTTCGCACACCGTAAAAATAAAAATCCCAAAGACCTAATCACACGGTCGCGGTTGACACCATCATCGAAAGAATCTGTACAAACGACACTGAGTGGGGTGGCTGCACCAACAGGGAACTACAGATGTCTGTCATGTGTATCGTGCCAATTTGCCATTGAAACTAAACAATATCTAGTGAACGGCACAAAGATAGAACTAAAGTCTTTAACTAATTGTAAGACAACAAATATGGTATACTTAATTGTATGCACCTGCCAATTGACATACATGGGAGAAACCTCACGGTCTATGGCTACGCTCCTGACCGAGCATAGGTCGGCAATCAGGACCAAGAAAATCCAGGCACCCCTAGTACAACATTATATGGAGGTTAACCACACAGCAAAGGATATCCAGTGGCTTATCCTGGAATAAATACACAAAAGTGTCCCTGCAGGTACGGAAATCCGCAAGCGCAAAGAGGTGTTTTGAATGTTTACCTTGGACACCTACAAAAATGGACTGAATAACGAAATACCTTGGGCACAAGCAATAATGTGTAACAATCATTAATTGTGTACCTTTATTCAGTCTCCCCAGTAACCTTGATTCATATTTACAACTCCTGTTATCTGACAGTGCATTTATTAATTTATTGCGGAATTGACTCATATACATGCTGTCTACATACATTATTCTATCTATATGCCATACTATTGGTTGGCTGTTGTGACTATGTACAGATTTTATGCCATATGGTGCCATCTGCAACTGAGAATCATTAGGATCACTCATAGATTGAGTGAACAATACCTCTGCATTTAGCACACATACGAGCCCATACATCGCCACTTAGGCGCTGGCTCTTTTTCTATGATATCCGGCAACAAGTGATATTTGTCAAAACTCCAAAAGAGCTCATGCAGTAGCTCTTTCATGACAAACTAGTCAAGGCTGTTCACCGCTATTAGGAGGGACCCTTCTCCTATAAGATGACATAGACACCTTGGAGCGTGAAGCATCTCACCACGTAAATCCTTGTATACGTGGGACGCAATTGATGTTGGGGTGTGAACCACTTTACGAACGGTTCAAATACGGCCGTGAGGTAGCGTTTTTTTATATCCGTTGCTGCAGTAGACATACCTTGCGATGACGTGCATCTGTGGCGTCGGATACAGACACTGGGAATTTGCCACCGTAGCTGTTTACCATACAGCCAAAGCAGACCAGTCTGGAGGGATTAGCCAGGACCCCTCGGCCCCCTCACCACCACCCTCAGAACTGAGGCCCAGACGGTCACCTTTTACCTTGGTGGACGTCGGAACCTAGGATGGAACACCTCAATTGCTAATGGCTGGTTTGCAAGGTAAGAGACATAGTTAGCACAGGTTAGCTCGCCAGGCGGGTAGTTTAAAATAATTTTTACATGCATTGTTTACCTAGCGACCCGCATGACACTAGCGTGAGGGATTAGTGTACATTAATTTTGCTGCACAACGCTGTCTCGCATATGCCGCGCAATGGATATCACTAGCATCAGATGTAGCCGCATTATTCAGGGAGAGGGGTCATCTTTAGATTAGAACATCCAGAACCACCATATCAGGGAGTATGTAATGGCGGTCCCACTTCACAGCCACCATTTAACAGGAAGTAGAGAAACCCTGTCATAACCTGTGGTGTTCCATTTGTAAATATACACTCATTATCATTTTTGCAGGATCTATGCCAGCTGGGGATCAAATTGTTGTCTCTGTTGCGCCCCACACACAGTAGGGGGGTAAGTATGACCACTTAGACCCTATCTAACGGTTACCTAGACAAGGTCATGGGAACAGACACTTTAATCTTTTTCAGCTTCCTATATCTAGGTTTTGCCTGGTTAAATGTCCTTCAGCTGCTCTTCATTTAAATAAGTGATAAAACAAAAGCTGCTGTTACCCTCTTGGAAGGTAAATATTTGGTCTCTAAAACATGATGGCACATAATGAATTATGTCACGCTACAGGAAATCACTGGTGAAAAGGGAGCCCTAAACACGTGTTGGGCCGGGTGGTGTCTCCCTGTCTTTTTCTCAGTTTTCTTCTCCTTTTTTTCTGGTTACACGCACAACGAAGCAGGCACGTGTTGCATGTTGTAATTCTCGTTTTCTTTTTTATCTTTTTTCCATTGCCAGTTGGTCACTCTCGAGTTGACAATACAATCAATTGTTTGCTCTTTTTTTTGTTAATTTTTTCAATTTACTGTCCGTTTGCTTTAAAATTACTATACAGTGTTGTCCTTGGTAATTTTTGGGTGACAAGTTATGGAAATGTAAATAAGTATGTACAGTGTTTTTAAATTGGAATTGTATAAAATGTATATATGGTGTATTTAGTAGGACCATGTTTTTTGTACACCTCATGGATTCAACTTTGAATTAATTGTTTGACAATATCGTTCTTTTTTGTTTGATCTTTTTCAGACAGCAAAAATACATGGCTACCTAATGAAGGTTCAGCCGAAACGCGCGTAGATTGTATATTATATATTTAGCCATGAAATTTCCCTAAGATTTAATTTTTGTGTTATCTTTCTAAATGAGTTTTTTCTCTTTTTGTTATAGTATGTTTATTTGAGAATCGGATTGTACCATAGTGTAATTGGCTGTATATTGATTAAATGAATTGTGATGCCAATAAGAGACTGATTCAGATACATGTTATCATCAGTTGTTCAATGAATGTACAGATATATACATATGGCTTTTTGAATACAAAATTATGAATTTCTATTGAATTAGTATCCATGGGTTTGTACATATATGTTTAAAGATATTTGGTCCACATTTAAAGATGTTTCCTATAGAGTTATTTACATAGATTTTGTTTACCCTGATATAGGAAACGTTATTAGGGTTACCCTTTTTGTTACAAATTGCAATCCCATAAAAGACAGACATGAATTGACATGATCCCCTTGCTGAGGTTCCTCTGACAAGGATAGAAAATCATGCAGGAGGGACTGAACAACATACGTGGCATAAACTCCTGCCCTGATGGGAAAGTTAGCGATGATGTATGCCTGTTTAGCAGCACTGTCCATCTCATCAACCAGATCGCTTGACCAGGCATCTTCAGAGATGATGGAACCACTGGAAGCCAGACCTGCCATCATTGAGTGCACCTTCACCTGATGGAGGAGCTTAGCCAGGAAATTACTAAGATACTTTTCAGCGAGGCACCTAGGGAAACCAGCTTTCTTGACATCAGACCACTCTCTGGACAAAAACCCCCAGAGAGAGAAAAAACACCGGATATGGTTTGGGTTTGCCCTACCTTTATAGGTCAGGTTAGAGGTACTTCCTGTCAGGTCGTCATGCTGTGTGAGAATTTTTTTATGGGTGAATGCTGTGCCCCAACCACATAGTGCTTCAAGGTGACTGTGACGAGGAAGACGGAGGAGGAAGGTAATCAGGGCCGGCTCCTGGCATGTGCAAGCTGTGCACCTGCACAGGGCCACCAAACCCCAGGGGCTACCATGCCAATATATATCCTTAATATATTAATTCTCTGAGGATGGATACATATTTGCGTGGTGGCCCCTGGCAGGGATTTGGTGGCCTCCGGCTCTGTTCCACTTCTAAACTCCCTGACCCCCTCCCCTCTTTACTGGCCTGCGCGCTCCGCCCCGCCCGGACCCCCTCTTCCGCGCCCCCTACCTACGCTCCCTGCCCAGGGCCACCATGAGCCTAGAGCCGGCCCTGAGGTAATGAGTTACACTAATGTAACCATCTGCACAAAGTGACGGCAGAGTGCCTGTGGATGTACCCAGCTACCTTGTCAGGCCCATGTTTAGAGCCATTTCCCTCAGGGGTTCATAAAGTTTAACGTGAAAGCTTAATGAGATAACACATTTTCTCATTGTGAGCAGTGTGCTAGTTTTAAAACAGACCACTTATCTGAAAGAAATTGCAGTAATAATAATGCCACACTGTCCTTTCTGCCCCCTGATTCAATCTGGATTCCATATCCTCTTTGTAGTTTTTCTATTTCTCTTTTCCCACATGTGTACTGGGACTGTAGGTTTGCTCTCAAGAGACAAGAACATTTGCTACAAATGCCTTTTCTGTCAAGTAATTGGCCTTGCTGTGCACGAAGACAAAGAGGGAAAAATGACATGAGGCCCAGGTGCGCTGGAGATTTTCTCTTGCACGGGTTACACCGATGAAAAGGCTCATTAAAGAATCAAAACGAAAGCTTTTTATATGTCAAGTGGTTTTACTGTACATTTTAGCAATGTATTTTACGACAAAACACAAAAATGGACACACTTTACAATTGTCACATTCTAAAAGGATGCAACAAAACGGTGCTGTTCATTAAACATGATTTTCTATACTTTTGTAGTGTTATTGATCCTACCATATTAGATTTTTTTCCCACAAAACAAATCTTGACACACTGAAAGTCAAGACATTTAAGCAATATAATACAGCAATTAAATTTGTATTACCAAAATAGATGGACTTGATACTTGTTATGAAAACGTAAAACAAATCTTAAAGGGTCAAATTGGGCAACTCTGCTGCTTTTCGAAATATATCAAGGGTATATTTCTTTTTTAATCTGACCTAGTCTGAGCAAAGCAACTACTTATTCTGCTGGAACTGCCACTGCTATTACTACTACTACAACAAAAATATTTGAAATAAAAGTATGACTATGCTATACTATAAAAAAGTATCTATTGACACCAACTTGGAGTATTTTAGTTTTTTTAAAGCACTAGCATTATTTCAACCCACTGAATTTGATACTTCTGTACATCATATTTTTCAGGAAATTATTATGAAAACAATATGAATTATTCTCTAAAATATTCAGATAGGCCATTCAAAATGGGCAGAAACATGTCCTGTTTTTAGGTCTCGCTGACAGAAGCAGCGCATGCGCTGCCCTCGCCATGGAGGGGACCTTTTGGAATCAATTCTGCAGAGGGCTTGCATGCACGCGTTTGCACGGACAAAGATGGCTGCTCTCACCATTTGTCCAATGCAAACAGCATGCATGTGTCCATTGGACTGTGGACAGTCCAACACCATTTTTTTGTCCTAGCAACTCAAATGCCATTGACACAGATCAATCACTTTCGCGATCGCTTTTACTTTCAGGGGCACTTTTTTGTTTTACAACAGCGATCGCTTTCACTTACGTGATCACTTTCATCAGCTTTCACCTCAGCAACAGTTCTGTTCTTCTCACCCCATCAGCTCTATCTCACCACTAGTTCTGACCCCCCTCCAGCAGGTCTGACTCAACCACTATCTCTGACCCCCACCACCTCCACCAGGTGAGAGCCTCATCTTTAAAAACCCAGACTCCACTGCAGGATGAGTCCACAAGTACTCACAGCGCAGCGTGTTTTCTGCGGCACCTCGGAGGCTCTGTCTGGTCCAGGGCCCGAATTCCTGCCTTCTGATTACCAAGGGGCGGCATCTGATGTTAATGAGGGTCTGGCAACAAGAGGGAGGGGGAGGGTAGGGCTCTGTGCTAGGGGCATGACAGTGCGCTCTACCCGAGTCTGTCTGTCTGTCTGCACGCCGCTCTGTCGTGGCTGTCTACTTCACCCTCAGCCTGCCAGCCTGTCTGGGCAGCTAGTTGGACAGACAGACAGAGCACAGACCGAGATGTCGAGGGACACATAACCCCATGTGAGCTCTGCCACAGTCTCAGACCCTCATTCAAATGCAGGGGAGCGACCCCAAGGCCTGCTGCCAGCATTTGCATGGACAAAGATGACTGCTCTCGCCATTTGACCAATGCAAACAGCATGCGTGTATCCGCTGGACTGTGGACAGTCCAACACCATTTTTTTGTCCTAGCAACTAAAATGCCATTGACACAAAGCGATCGCTTTCACTGTCACGATCACTTTTACATTCATGGCCGCTTTTTTGTTTTACAATAGCGATCGCTTTCACTGCCGCTTGTTATCAGAGTTCACCCCGGTAACCGCTCTGTTCCTACCCCATCACCTCTACCTCACCACTAGCTCTGACCCCCCCAGAAGGTCTGACTCTACCACTATCTCTGACCCCCCACATCACTCCACCAGGTGTTAGTCTCCTCTCTACAAGTCCAGACTCCACTGTAGGACGAGTCTACAAGTACTCACAGCGCAGCGTGTTTTCTGCGGCACCTCAGAGGCTCTGTCTGGTCCAGGCCCCTCATTCCTGCCTTCTGATTACTGGGGGGTGGCATCTGATGTTAATGAGGGTTTGGCAGCAAGAGGGAGGGGGCAGGTGGGGCACAGTGCCAGGGGCATGACAGTGCTCTCTACCTGTGTCTGTCTGTCTGCACGTCACTCTGTCCTGGCTGTCTGCTTCACCCTCCGCCTGCCAGCCTGACTGGGCAGCTAGTTGGACAGACTGACAGACAGAGCACATAGCAAGATCTTGAGGGACACATCACCCCATGGGCACTTGGTCTCATACCCTCGTACAGATGCAGGGGAGTGGCCCCAGTGCCTGCTGCCAGCATTTCACCTTTCTCCCATAACACTGCTCACTTTCCTGCACACAAGTATCCCGTTATATACACCAGTCACGCATAAATGACATACTCCCTCACACATAAACCCCACAAACATCACACTCCCTCATACATGAACCCCACAAACATCACACTCCCTTATACCCGTACCCTACAAACATCACACTCTCTCACACACGAACCACAGGGGCGTGACAGTGCGTTCTACCCGTGTCTGTCTGTCTGCGTGTCGCTCTGTCCTGGCTGTCTGCTTCACCCTCTGCATGCCAGCCTGTCTGGGCAGCTAGTTGGACAGACAGACAGACAGATCACAGAGCAAGATGTTGAGGGACACATCACCCCATGGGCACTCCATAACTGTCTATCACACACACACACCAGTCTTTTGCGTACCCACAACCCAAACTTTCTCAGTGCCACTGCCCTGCACCAGCCCCGGGTCCCAGAGAGGCCCCATTGGCTTGCACTGTTTACAAGTGCTTCACAGACTGGCCCATAGCAATCCGAAACCTTCTTATAACAGGCATTGAAAATGCAATAGGTCTCGCCTTTGATTAAGTTAAAGCCATTTGCTTTGCTAATATATTGTATAACAAAGCAAATGGCTGTAACTTAATAAAAGGAGAGACCTATTGCATTTTTAATGCTTGTTTTCAAAGGACTGGAGGAGGCTATATTACGCTACGAATGCCGTGATTAATTAATGTCCAAATTTTGGAATCAATGCCTGTTCTCACAAAGGACCCAATAGGAGTCTGTGATGGCAAGTACTATCTCTCTTACTATGAAGAGGTCACAGAAGATAAGACGATGATGTAGTTGAGTTTCGGGGTATTTAGTGTTATCTTTCTAGAACATGCATGCTGTCTCTTGTGAGCCCTATTTTGACCAATACAGCACCACTACATTTCGGGAAGGGCTGCCTTGTGCCATTGAATCTTCATGTTGGCTTTAGAGCTGTAGTAATGAAGTAGTTCGTGGCTGCCTGATGTCCACATTGCTCCCTCCTGGGCTGCCTGGTATCATTGTGCTCATTGCTACGCCTGCTATTGCAAATAAGTTGTTTTGATTTGCCTATTTCGTCATATAATATTGTGCTCATTGCTGTGCCTGCCATTGCAAATAAGTTGTTTTGATTTGCCCATTTCATTATATAATATTGCTCCGCTTTGCCTGGTATCGCCTCTTTGGGTGTCTGTGTCAGATTGTGTCCCCCGATCCCGTCCTGCATTGTTTTCGTGCCATTTGTTGTGCCACTCCTGCTCCCCCACGGCCCCTCCCCCGTAGCCCTCCGGCATCCCCGGACCTCGCAACCCCGCTCCCGCCTCCCAGCTGCTCCTCCCTCCCACTGAAACACATACGGAAAGGAACGTGCATTAAGGAGCTGTGACCGTCCTGACGTGGTCAGAACCGGTCGCTCCACCTCGCTCCTGAGCCGCCTGGTGTTCGTGGCTGCATGGTGTCCACATTGCTCCCTCCTGGGCTGCCTGGTATCGTTGTGCTCATTGCTGCGCCTGCTCTTGCAAATAAGTTGTTTTGATTTGCCTATTTCATCATATAATATTGTGCTCATTGCTGCACCTGCCATTGCAAATAAGTTGTTTTGATTTGCCCATTTCATTATATAATATTGCTCCGCTTTGCCTGGTATCGCCGCTTTGGGTGTCTGTGCCAGGTTGTGCCCCACGATCCCGTCCTGCATTGGTTTCGTGCCATTTGTTGTGCCTCTCCTGCTCCCCCACGGCCCCTCCCCCATAGCCCTCCGGCATCCCCAGACCTCGCAACCCGCTCCCGCCTCCCAGCTGCTTCTCCCTCCAACTGAAACACATAAGGAAAGGAACGTGCATTAAGGAGCTGTGACCGTCCTGACGTGGTCAGAACCGGTCGCTCCACCTCGCTCCTGAGCCGCCTGGTGTTCGTGGTTGCCTGGTGTCCACATTGCTCCCTCCTGGGCTGCCTGGTATCATTGTGCTCATTGCTGCGCCTGCTATTGCAAATAAGTTGTTTTGATTTGCCTATTTCGTCATATAATATTGTTCTCATTGCTGCGCCTGCCATTGCAAATAAGTTGTTTTGATTTGCCCATTTCATTATATAATATTTCTACGCTTTGCCTGGTATCGCCGCTTTGGGTGTCTGTGCCAGATTGTGCCACCCAATCCCGTCCTGCATTGTTTTCGTGCCATTTGTTGTGCCTCTCTTGCTCCCCCACGGCCCCTCCTCCGTAGCCCTCCGGCATTCCCAGACCTCGCAACCCCGCTCCCGCCTCCCAGCTGCTCCTCCCTCGCTCCGCCCCTCCACGATCCATTATGACAGATGTACTTATGTGCAGCGTTCACGCGCAGCGGTCGCGCCCCATGCGCGCCGAAGGTGCGCCAAAGGTAAGTCCATCTACGCCCGTCCGCACCTGGACCGCGCCCAGCGCCAGACCCCCTGGCCTCCGCCAAACTAACTCCACCCGCCTAACTTACGACGCCGCTACCCTCTCTTCACTTAACACCGGCCGACTCCCCAACTGCCACCAAGCCGCCTCAGGATGCACCCATGGACCCTTCACCTCTCAATCCTGCAAGTTCTGCTGCATCAAGACCTACACTACGCCCACTAACGCCAAACAGAGCTCCGACAATACCCACCTGAAATGCATCCTGCTCAACACCTGCTCCGTCCACAGACACGCCACTGAACTATGGAACCTACTGGACACCACAACGCCGAACGTCGCCTTTCTTACAGAAACCTGGATGAATACCGCATCAGCGCCCGACATCGCCATAGCCATCCTGGACGGCTACAAGAAAGGACCGCATCAACCGAACAGGAAGAGGCATTGCCATCATCCACAAGAACATCATCCGCCTCACAACCAGCTCCGACGACACCTTCACCGCCGCCGAACACCTCCACTTTCAGATACACACCGACCCCAAGACCACACTAAGATGCACCCTCATCTACAGACCACCAGGACCCCGCACACAATTCAGCGAAGAGATCACTGACTTTATCAGCCCACACGCCCTCCCCTCGGAGGACTACATTCTCCTAGGGGACCTCAACTTTCACCTGGAAAAGAATAACGACAGCAACACCACCACCCTGCTGGACAACCTCGCCAATCTCGGACTCATACAACTGGTAAACACCCCCACCCACCACGCCGGACACACGCTCGACCCAATCTTCTCCTCCAGCAAACACATCTCCTTCATTCACGCCACAGGACTCCACTGGACGGACCACAGCTGCATCCACTTCAACTTCAGAAAGACCACAACCCACCACCACCCACAACAAGTCCCACGCAGAAACTGGAACATAATTACCACTGACCAGCTCACCACATCGCTAAACCAAAACCTTCCCGCCAAACCATCGGACCCAAAACAAGCAGCCATCAATCTCGCACAATGGATCACCCACTGCGCCGACGAATTAGCACCCTTGAAAAACCATCACAACAAACCAGGTAGCAAAAAAGCCTCCTGGTTCAATGACGACCTCAAGAACTCCAAAAAGAACTGCCGCACCCTCGAGAAAGCCTGCCGAAAAAACCCAACCACAGACAACATGACCGCCCTCAAGGACGCCACCCGCAAACACCACCAGCTGATCCGATCCACCAAGAAATTAGCATTCAAGGATCGACTCGACAACAACGCCCACAACAGCAAGGAACTCTTCAGCATCGTCAAAGAGCTAACCAATCCCAGCGCCGGCTCTAACGACATCACTCCCTCTCAAGACCTCTGCAACTCTCTAGCCTCATTCTTCCACAGCAAAATCGCCGACATACATAACAGCTTTGGCGACCAATCCACCCCCTTCACCACCACCGATCTGAAGCCCCCCACCACCAACCTTGGTGCCTGGGACCAATCAGCACCGAAGACACCATCCGCTTTATGAGCTCCATTCACTCCGGATCACCAACCGACCCATGCCCCCACCACATCTACAACAAGGCCGCCTCCATCATCGCACCCCATCTCCGGGATATCATCAACTGCTCCCTCAACACCGCTATCTTCCCAGAAAGCTGCAAACATGCCGAACTCAGTGCTCTACTGAAGAAACCCACAGCAGACCCGACTGAACTTAAGAACTACCGCCCCATCTCGCTCCTCCCTTTCCCTGCCAAGGTCATAGAGAAGACCGTCAACAATCAGCTCACAGCCTTCCTCGAATCTAACAGCTCCCTCGACCCCTCACAGTCCGGCTTCCGAGCGAAACACAGCACTGAGACCGCCCTCATCGCCGCCACAGACGACATCCGAACACTTCTCGACAACTGGGAAACAGCTGCCCTCATCCTCCTGGACCTCTCCGCAGCGTTTGACACGGTCTGTCATAGCACCCTTGTACAACTCCTCAGAAACATTGGGATACAAGGAAAAGCACTGGACTCGATCATCTCGTTTCTCGCTGGAAGAACCCAGAGAGTCCGCCTCCCCCCTTTCCGGTCAGAGGCCACCGAAGTCATCTGCGGCGTACCACAAAGATCATCGCTCAGCCCCACCCTCTTCAAGGTCTACATGAGCCCCCTCGCATCCATCGCACGCCAGCACAACCTCAACATCATCCCCTACGCCGACGACACCCAGCTAATCCTCTCCCTCACCAAAGACCCAAACACCGCTAAAACTAACCTACACGAAGGGATGAAAGACGTTGCCGAGTGGATGAAGAACAGCCGCTTAAAACTGAATTCTGACAAGACGGTAGTTCTCATCCTAGGATCATCCCCCTCCGCATGGGACGACTCATGGTGGCCACCGGCCCTGGGCAGCGCACCCAAACCAACGGACCATGCTTGCAACCTGGGATTCATTCTAGACTCCTCCATCTCGATGACCAGACAAGTCAACGCCGTCTCATCATCATGCTTTAACATCTTACGTATGCTCAGAAAGATCTTCCGCTGGATCCCCACCGAAACAAGAAAGACGGTCACCCAAGCACTTGTCACAAGCCGACTGGACTACGGAAACACCCTCTACGCCGGAACCAAAGCCAAATGACAGAATAAACTTCAACACATTCAGAACGCCTCCGCCCGACTCATCCTAGACATACCCCGCCACAATCACATATCCGGTCACCAGAGAGACCTTCACTGGCTCCCAGTCAACAAGAGAATAATGTTCCGTCTCCTCACCCATGCACACAAAGCCCTTGACGACCTGGGACCCAAATACCTCAACACGCGCCTGACCTTTTACACCCCCACCTGCCAACTACGATCGTCCAATCAAGCCTTCGCCGCGATTCCACGCATCCGAAGAGCCACCATGGGAGGAAGATCCTTCTCCTACTTAGCGGCCAAAACCTGGAACTCTCTCCCCACCCACCTCCGCCTTACACAGAACCACCTCTCCTTCAGAAAACAACTCAAAACTTGGCTATTTGATAAGTAACAAACACCCCCCCCCCCCCTCAAGCGCCTTGAGACCCTCTGGGTGAGTAGTGCGCTATACAAATTTTGGACTTGACTTGACTTGACTTAACAGACAGGCATCATGGGTCTGTCAGCAGCAATCGTAAGGTCTTCAATCCTGGCAAGGGCATTACAACGGATACTTGCAACCCTTCTTGCTGCACTCACCCAGCCCCCTCCCGCTGAAGGCAACTGCTGCTGGATAACTGACTCTTTGCAGAGCCCTTCACATAGTACAGTCCAGGTGTGTTGGCTCCATTGATTGTTTACTTGGTAGTAAATCAATAAATTGTGAAGGCATTTGCAAAGACATGGACTAGTTTAAATGGTGAGAGAGATGAGAAGCACAAATTATGCTTACGAGGTGTTCCTCTAATTTCCCTGGCCTGATAATCAATCAATCAATCAATCAAAGACATTTATAGAGCGCACTACTTACCCGTAGGGTCTCAAGGCGCTAAGGGGGGGGGGGGGGCGTTACTGCTCGAACAGCCAGGTCTTGAGCTTCTTCCTGAAGGAGAGGTGGTCTTGGGTCAGGCGCAGGTCGGTCGGGAGGGAGTTCCAGGTCTTGGCGGGCAGGTAGGAGAAGGACCTTCCTCCTGTTGTCGCTCTACGGATGCGTGGGACAGCGGCGAGGGCGTGGCTGGCTGATCGGAGGTGGCGTTTGGGAGCGTAGAAGTTGATTCGGTTGTTGAGGTAGCTCGGGCCTTGATCGTGAAGGGCTTTGTGTGCGTGGGTGAGGAGACGGAAGGTGATTCTTTTGTTGACGGGGAGCCAATGCAGGTCTCTCAGGTGTCCGGAGATGTGGCTGTTACGTGGGATGTCGAGGATGAGTCTGGCTGAGGCGTTCTGGATCCGCTGAAGTCTCTTCTGGAGCTTGGCGGTGGTTCCGGCGTAGAGGGCGTTGCCGTAGTCCAGTCGGCTGGTGACGAGGGCCTGGGTGACGGTCTTCCTGGTCTCTGTGGGGATCCACCAGAAGATCTTCCGTAGCATGCGCAGGATGTTGAAGCACGCCGAGGAGACGGCGTTGACTTGCTTGGTCATGGAGAGGGAGGAGTCCAGGATGAAGCCCAGGCTGCGTGCGTGGTTAGTCGGTTTGGGTGCGGTGCCCAGGGCGGGGGGCCACCAGGAGTCGTCCCAGGCGGTGGGCGTGGAGCCCAGGAGGAGGACCTCCGTCTTGTCTGAGTTCAGTTTCAGGCGGCTGGTCGTCATCCACTCGGCTACCTCCTTCATCCCTTCGTGCAGGTTGGCTCTGGCGCCGGCGGGGTCGTTGGTCAGGGAGAGGATCAGCCGGGTGTCGTCGGCGTAGGAGATTATGTTGAGGTTGTGTTGGCGTGCGATGGCCGCGAGGGGGCTCATGTAGACGTTGAAGAGGGTAGGGCTCAACGAGGATCCTTGAGGGACGCCGCAGATGACTTCGGTGGCCTCTGACTTGTACGGTGGTAGACGGACTCTCTGTGTTCTTCCGTCGAGGAAGGAGACGATCCATTCCAGCGCCTTCTCCTGGATTCCGACGTTGCTGAGGCGTTGCACTAGGGTGCGGTGGCAGACAGTGTCGAAGGCCTCGGAGAGGTCTAAGAGGATGAGGGCCGCTGTTTCTCCGTTGTCCATCAGGGCTCGAATGTTGTCGGTGGCGGCGATGAGGGCGGTCTCGGTGCTGTGGTTGGCTCGGAAGCCGGACTGCGATGGGTCGAGGGATCCGTTCGTCTCGAGGAAGGCGGCCAGCTGTTTGTTGACGATCTTCTCGATGACTTTGGCTGGAAACGGGAGGAGCGAGATTGGGCGGTAATTCTTGAGTTCGGTGGGGTCTGCTGTAGGTTTCTTGAGAAGAGCGCTGAGTTCGGCGTGCTTCCAGCTCTCGGGGAAGGTGGCGGTGTCGAAGGAGGTGTTGATGATGTCCCGCTAGAGCAGACATTTATCCTAACAAATTTAAGACAAACATGAAAGAGAAAGCAATTTTGACAATGCTTTATGTAAATAATGATAAACATGTGTTAGGCTCCACGTTTCTGGAAAAACAACAAAATGCTTTGATTCAGATACTGTACCGTAAAAGCATGCAGAATGCTAGAGTAACCTGTTATATTTTATGTTTACTCTAATAGAGTTGAATTTTTAACACATTTAATTACACTGACCTTATGATGTGATATGTGACATTAATAATAACAAAGACATTTCCACATGAAAAATGAATGTGTCATGTGTTAGAAATAAATAATTATTTCAGGATGTAACGTGTACGCTGAAATAAATTTAGGTGTTACACAGGTTTTAGTTAAAGCTAGTTTGTGGAACCTAAAGTACCTTTTAAATATGTGTGCCTTAATGATCAAAATTAGGCAAAGGCAATTTATATGTTCTCTTCCTATATATGTGTGAGAGTGATATTTTCAAGAATTTTTAGGAGTACCCCATACTTACAAGAAACACTTATGATTTGATTGAAGTATTTATTCACGAAATGATTGTGCAGTTAATATTAATTGCTATTCAATGCGAGATTCATATTCCACTATAATTCCTCGTGAATGAGCTATATTCCAAGTAGGCCTCAAGTATTGCTTCCTTTTCCAAAAGATGAACGCCACAGTCTGAAGTCTGTGGGAATTTGTAGTAAAGTTGTCATTTGTATTCTAACTCTCAAACTGATCCTTTGAAATCGTCAGCACAGCTTAACTGTACATGTAACAAAATCTGTTACATACTAGAACAGATGTTTGAGAATGGACTGTCAACAATTCAAGAGCTTGTTTTTGCCTACTTTTTTAATATCACATTTTGTGCCACAACCGCAAAGGGGCCATTTCTACGAAGTCCTTCATTTAATGCAGCCTAGTTTCATCATGGCAAATAGCATTTGCTGTACATTTAAGTACTGTTCTCAGCCCTGTGTAGGGCAATGGGTTTAAGATGACATTAGCCCCATATAAAGCGACCGGCATACATATTTATATATCTAAATGTATATGTTCCCTCACTGGCTTCTGGCAAACCCTGGAGGTAAACCTGAATACTGCATAGATCGATTGCTTAAATTATTTACATCTTAGCTTAAGCAGGTATCTCCACTGTAAATCTTTGTCAAAGGGAATACTCAAATAGCTGAAATGTTTGACCCTGTCAATTTTGACCATCCCAATCTTATGCTTTTTGATATTAGTATTTGGAACCCTGGTAAAAGATTTAGATATAAAAGTCCAAATCCTTCCATGACAAAGGAGTCCAACAGTATTTGTAATCCTAGTTTTTCTCGCAAGGAGAACTCTGTCATCTGTGTACAGGAAAACTCCAATTGCACTTGTCACTATTTGTGGCACATTCTTTCTATTAAGGGCTAAAAGAACTCTAAACCATTAATTTAAAGTAAAAAACAGGAAAATTACAGAATGTCCTCCTGACGAATGCCCCGAGTCGACCTAATATGGGAGGTACATTTCCCATCTAAGCTACATCGAATTTAACAAAGGTGTTCCAATGGAGATGACAAAAAAGGTCTATCAGAGCCTGCTCCCCCCCAGACTTCTCAGCATGTTCCACAGTTTCATACAATTGACAGTGTTGAATTGCTCAGGAGAGTTCCATCAAGGTCATGCAAATGACCCATCTCCTGGCTTTCATGTATTTCCCCATAATAAGGGCAAGGATGAGACCCTGCTCAACTATCCCCAAACCTTGGCGAAAACTAAACTGTGCACCTGAGAGAATGTTGTTCTCCTTGGCCTAAGTCTCCAACCTGGACAATAAAAAACATAATTGTTGATTTTGAGTAATGAAATGGGGAACCCAAAATTGTTGATGTCGAGTTGAGTAATGAAATGGGACGGCAACAGGAGGATTGCTGTTTGTCTCTCTTTTTATAAATTGGGACAATTATGGCCTCTTTCCAGGTTTTCAATAATGGCCCCCAAATAGCTGCTCATAGTACATAGGTCACTAGTTGCCCAAAAAGCTCAGTATTAGATTTGAAAATACCCATAAGGACACCGTCAGGTTGAGGAGCCTTACCTGCAGCATCAATGTTATTAGCTAGGACAACCATGTCAGTATTGATAGTAACTAAAAGCAAGTGCTGCTCTAACATCTGGCACAAAGGTCTCATCCTCCAGTTCATCCTCAATTTACTTACCAAAAGTGAAAGACCTTTCTAAAATAGTTCTCCCAACTATCATCACTAATGTTTGACACAAGTTTCAGCACCTCATAATTTACAAAATGGGCCTATTCACAACATACTAGAAACTATTGCTATCCCGTGCAGGCCCAGCAACTTCAAGGTCCTCTCAGGCTTTAAGTCTAGCTTTGTCAGAAGAACTAGCCTGATATTTGACCTCTGCCTTCAAAGGCTGCTTTGTAAAGTTAGGAGGAGGACTGGCGATTGTGATCAAGGGAGAATTTAAGGGCATCCTTCAGCACTTCCCCATTCCTGACTGCAAATGCGATCAATTTTCTATCCCTTTCTCACCAACACATACCCACTCTGGGCTGCTAATTTATAGGCCTCCAGAGCCCGAGGCGGGTTTTTAGAGGGATTCATAGACACAGTCGCTAGTCAATTGATAAAGAAAACTCACATCACTATCCTAGGGGATCTCAACCTGTACTTTGGGGATCAGAGCATCCCTAACGTCATGAGGTTGGAGCAGGAACTAGAGAGCCTAGCACTATCCCAATACATAACTTCTGCTACTCACACCAAATGACACATACTAGACCCTTTGATCACCAATGACCCTAAAATATCCATACACCATCAGATCCCGGTTCCATGGTCTGATCACCTCCTAATTACTATCGCATGAGAAAAGATTGAAGGAGCTAAAACTAATTTCCAACTCACCAAGTCCGCCTCAGATCCCCGATTGAGAAATTGGGCCAAATTGAACTCAGAAGTCTGGGTGTAATCCCTGCTGGCCTAATGCCCTAATAAATGCGATAGCATTGATGAAGTGTGAGAGGTGGATCCTTCAGTCACTTGATAAAGTGGTCCCCACATTCAATCCCAACACAAACAACTTAACCAAAAAGGCTCCATGGTTTAATGCTCAGCTAGCATCATTGAAGAAAGGCTGCAAAAAACTGGAAAGGGAATCGAGAACTACCTTTGACCCCCAACTCAAAGCAGAGTACAGATTGGCAATTAGAACCTTTCATACCAAAATCAAAGAGGCTCAAGCTAGCTTCATGAGAAAAAAACAATCGTACTGGCTCAGAATGCTTCCAAAAGCTTTTCAGAGTGGTAAAATCCTTAACCACCATTATATCAGACACCTTCCACCACCAAGCCTCAAAGGAGAAATGTAACGCACTAGCCACCTATTTCCAGACATTTAGAGTTCCCTTAATGCAAAGTTGAACAACTCCGACCGATATCACTTCTCCCATTCATTAGCAAAACCTTGACAAAGTATGTCAACAAAATCCTGTCACAATTTCGGAAGATCACTTTCGGCTACATCCTACACAGATTGGGTTTTGCCCACAGCACAGCTTGGACCGCCTTATTAGCAGTATCCGAAGAACTTAAAATGACTCTTGACAAAGGGGGATCAGCTGCGATTCTTCTCCTAAAAACAAAGCACTGCTTTCAATACAGTGGACTATGTCTTATTGGCCAACAGACTCCAGGGCAAAGCGCTAGAATGGTTGGGATCCTTTCTTGAGGAGAGATCCTGCCTAGCTGTGGAGGCCAACTTTTTCTCTGACATAAAGCCACTGACCTGCGGTGTTCCGCAGGGCTCGTCATTAAGCTCTACGTTATTTAATATTTACATGCAGCCATTGGCTGACATAGTTCAGGAATATGGGATTGGTTGAAGAATATGGCATTTCTGTGATCTCTTACACCGACGACACCAAGTTGGTGGTGTCACTTTATTCCAGGACCAATGGGGAGTCAGGCCAGTAGGCACCTAGTCTTGAATGAGTGGTGAAATGGATGACAAGGAGCTGTTTCAAATTAAATGGAGACAAAACTGAATTGATGGTCCTGGTTAATGCAGGGATACCCACGCCTCTAGACAGATGGCCTCTCTGCCTAGGGATCTCCCAAGTCCCGAGCACTGCCATTAAGAATCCTGGTTTCTGGATGGACAGAGATCTGACTATGGATATCCAAGCACCGAAGGTGGCAGGCACATGCTTTGGGCTTTTAAGAATGCTCCTCAAGATCCTTGAGCTAATCCCCATACAGCTAAGGAAAACAACCATTCATTCCCTGGTTACGTCACGTTTGGACTACGGTAATCCGCTACTTCTGGGCGCACCCAAATATGTTATTAACAAGTTACAGGTAGTCCAGAAAGCAGTGGCCAGACTTTTGTGTCAAATCCTAATGAAGGAATCAGTGAATATACATCGCAGAAACTTACACTGGCTCCCGATCGAGGCGAGAATCAAGTTCAATGAATCTCTGGCTAATCCACCAAGCCATAAATAACCAAAGTGCCTAGTAAGACCAGCAAATTGGTGTGCTTATATCTTCCTAACAGATGTCGGAGGTCAGGCACTGAGCGCCTGTTAAAAACCCCACCAGAATAAAAAGGGCCAGATGGGAAAGAAGAGCCTTTTCCCACCTGGCACCTGAACTATGGAATTCACTTCCGTGGGAGGTCAGGTTTACAGCCCCAGAAGTAACCTTCAGAAAAAAACAGAAAACTCGCCTATTTAACAAATGCGACTAACATTGGCCTTGAATTAATGAATATAAGAGTTATAGAGCGCTAAGGTAGCCCAAGGGCCTCAAGGCGCTAACAGCAGAGCAATATGCAGGCAGAAAAAGCATACTCGAACAAACATTTAAGGGAACAACCAGGTCTTTAAAACCTTTTGAAAAAGAGTGTGTGATTGTTGTCCTGAAATTTCCTCTGGGAGGGAGTTCCACAATTTGGCTGCAGCAATTGAAAAGGATCTCCCGCCTTATCTCATCCTTTTAAACCTAGGAACGGTAACAAGATGTTTGCTTGCTGACCTGAGATTCCTAATGGGAACATAGTGTTGAAATAAAGGTTTAATGCCATCAGGACCCAGGCCATAGTAAGCATTGTGAGTGAGGCAAAGGGTTTTGAACATAATTCTGCGGTCCATCGGGAGCCAATGCAGAGAAAGAAGAAAAGCTGAGACTGAATGGTGTTTAGGCAAGTCCATCGCCAGCTTAGCAGTGGCATCTGCACCAGCTGCAGGCGCCGCAACTGTCCCTTGTTAATGCCCAAATAAAGGGCATTGCAATAATCCAATCTGGACTATATTAGAGCAACGACAACTTGTTTGTGTGACACAAGTGAAAGAAACTGCAAGATCTTCCTTATAAGCCTTATTAGTCCGAAACCGGTAGCCGCAGACTGCTAATTTGCAGTTTCAAGGACAGGGAATTGTCAACCAGAACTCCCAATTTTTTTCCATGGGAGACGGGTCTTGGGCAAGTACCCAGAGAGTCAGGCCACCACTCCCCGGATCAAATGGCCGACTAGTCCCCAAAAATAAGAACCTCCGTCTTCGCGCCATTCAGTTTCAGATAGTTTTGCACCATCCATGATGATACTTCTTGCATGCAATTTTTAAAATTGCAAGCAGCGTCAATGATGTTATGAGTGATGGACACCATGATCTGCGTGTCATCTGCATATGACAACACATCCAACCCAAAACATTTTACCACCTTTGCCCGCGGGGCAACATGGATATTAAACTACGTAGGGCTCAGGGAAGAACCCTGAGGCACACCGCATAAAAGGAGAGTTGGATCTGAATAGAATTTGTTCAATTTCACAGTTTGAGTCCGCTCACTAAGGAAAGAGGCGAGAAGCCCTAAAGCCGAGCCCACCCTCCCTCGCTACACCATGTCTTAATCCTAGCGCTGGTAAGCCTTTGGGTAGCCATGCGCTCTATAAATCCTAATAACAATAACAAAGGGCAGCAAATGCGAGGAGGTATATACACAATTTAAAAGCGTCTTTATTTATAGCTTGGAGTTTTGGGAAACTCTGATATAAAACTTTTATTCTGTGTGAAAGGGCACCTGTATGTCAGCCACATTCATAGAGAATGTGTGCTTGCAAGTTTATTGGTCTACATGCATGCATGCATGCAAAGCGTCTCTGTAGAAGAGCTGAAAGACGCTGGCGCTTAGACAAATCAGTGGATAACAAAACTCGGTACCGTGAAACCTTAAACGAGTACAAATCCCAAATAAAAACAGCACAATCAACGTTCTTCGCCGAAAAGATCCTGAATGCTAGATCTAAGCCGAAAGAGATCTTTCAAATCATTAAAAAGCTAACTAACCCAGCCCCTGCAGTACATGTCGAGAAATCGGTCACCCAGTGTGATGACATCGCCGATTTCTTCTACCAGAAAATAAACAAAATCTATTCAGCTTTTTCTCCTTCAAACACCGACCCGCCCACTCAATCTAACTACCTCTCCAGCCCGCCGCCTCCCCTTACCCCTCACAAGTTAACTCACTTCCCCCCGCTAGACCTCTCCACTTTAGAATCATTGGCCCTCAGTGTTAAATCAGGATCCCCGTCCGACCCTGCCCCTCCTGACATCTTAATGGCAGCATCCCACACTACCCTGCCCGTCATCAGAGAGGTATTAAACTCCTCCATCTCCTCTGGCACTGTCCCACCCGAATTGAAACAGGCCATGGTCAGGTCTCTGATCAAAAAACCCAATCTGGACCCGTCTGATCTGGCGAACTATCGCCCTATTTCTCTTCTCCCTTGGGTGAGCAAGGTTTTGGAGAAATATGTGAAGCAACAGCTGGTGTCCTATCTTGAGGACCACCATATACTGGATCTCACTCAGACAGGTTTTCAGACCCAAGCACGGGACAGAGACCGCCCTCCTCATGGTCGTAGAGGAGGCGAGAAAAATCTTGGATCAGGGAGGATCAGTGGCAGTGATCCTCCTTGATCTAAGCGCGGCTTTCGACACAGTGTGTCATGACACCTTACTAAGCCGCCTGTCTAGTGTGGGGATCATGGATGGAGCTTGGGCCTGGTTTGAATCCTTTCTGAGGAACAGGTCTTTCAGGGTTTTTGACGGCGACTCAGCTTCCTCCAGTAGACCCCTCAATTGTGGAGTTCCTCAGGGCTCCTCTCTGAGCCCGGCCTTGTTCAACCTATATATGAGGCCACTGGCCAGTGTCGTCCGCCCTTTTGGAGTTAAAATCATCTCATATGCGGACGACACACAGCTAGTGGTCTCACTGGCGCAAGAGTCATCCCGAACAGCGCCAGGTGGGCTCAGAGAATGCCTAGAGGAAGTGAGGAGCTGAATGACGGCATCAGCCCTGAAACTGAACGGAGACAAAACCGAGCTGATGCTCCTAGGACCCTCAGAATCGGCACTCTCCCCCTCCCTTTGGCCCCCCAGCCTAGGGCCGCCGCCAACCCCAAAAAACGCAATCAAAAGCCTTGGGGTATGGCTGGACAGCTCACTCTCCTTCAATACCCAAGCCACTAAACTTTCAGCTACATGTTTTGCCATTTTGAGGGTACTAAACAAAATCTTCCCCATCCTCCCCCTGGAAGCCAAACAGGCAGCCATCCAAGGACTCATCCACTCCCGGCTCGATTTTAACAATGCACTTTACCTGGGTGCACCTGAATATACCCTTCGTAGGCTGCAAACTGTCCAGAACAGCGCTGCTCGTCTCCTACTTAAAATCCCTCACAGACACTCAGTTAGGACCAGTTTAATAAGCCTCCACTGGTTACCGGTCCGACAGAGGGTTCTGTTCAAGGCGCTATGTATAGCCCACCAAGCCTTCTGGAACAGGGGTCCTATCATCACCCGTAACCTGATCTGTCAGTATATTCCGAAGCGGAATCTCCGCTCTAGCCAGACCCTCTTGGCAGTCGTCCCAAGAATAAAGAGATCCAGAACAGGCGGGAGAACCTTCATGTACAACGCAGCGAAGGACTGGAATGCCCTACCACTTCATCTTAGAGCCACCCAGAACCTTAACTTATTCCGCAAACAACTGAAGACCCATCTCTTCACATCTGTTTGCTAAACCCCGCTATCTTCTCTCCCCTCCATGTGCACTGTAGGTTTGCGATTTCCCTAGCGCTTGGACGCCCACGGGCAACAACTGCGCTCTACAAATCCCCAAGTTTACAAGTTTACAAGTTACAAAACACAGACCTGTTGGGTTTGTCAATGCCTGTTTACTATGAACAATCACAGCAGTTAAAACGACTTTGCATAACAATTGTTTGTTCCTTGGCCTACATTTTTACGATCTCTTATTCTCTGAGAAAACGCACAGGGCTGCTCTTCAGTTGAAATATCAGTATATCAGTAATATTTACTTTAGCACCCTCCTCCATGCTAATTGACACTTTTTTATACAGGACAATAACCCTTGCCTCTTAAAACCTTTTGTGTCATTGTTTTACTTATTGGAAAGGTGAAAGAGTTATTTTGAAAACTCTGACCTGGTTTTGATACAAGGTAATTCTTTTGTATGCTCAGTCAGTCATGCAAGCTCAACTACTAATTGTTCTTAGTTCTTTTAAGTACAGTCTGCCTGCAGCCATCAGGAAGACAGTGCTTCCAATTGCAGTCAACTTAACCTTTGAGGTTTAGGTGCTATCGATCTGTTGTGACAAATGATATTACCAGGAAGGTTGATTTCTGCAATTAGGAGGAAATATGGGCTGAAGTGCAAGGTAGCGGGTTTCCCGCTTGCACTTCCTTGTCCTCCTCGTTCAAGTCAAAATTCAGCCACATTTTTTAATCATCCCTTGAACAACATGGTTTTATTTTGAGCCTTAGTTTACATTATTTTATGTTGAACAAACATCTGTGTGCTGTTTTCCCCTCGTTATGTGCACTTGAATGTTACTCTGTGGATGGGAAAATGCTAGAATAATGATCGCTCTCTTCAAGTGGCACCTACAATGAAGAAGAGGGACGAGAGAGAGAGAGAGATAAGAAAAACAATGACATTTGTCACCATATGTGATTTTATCCAGTTGTTGGCAGGGTTACATAGAGTGCACTCCACTAACGCAGTTTTGCACCTGTATTTCAAAATTGAATAGGCTAATTTGATGCCCGGGTGTCTCCATATTGCACTGCTGCTACTGCAATTTTGCACCAATATTTCCATCAAGTGGCAGGTGGAAAATGTTTCTGCACTAATTGAACAATTCCATTCTTACTATTACATCTGTTACATCTGTTAAGGGATGCACAGCACGTTGGAAAACTGCACCTGCTATCTAGGTAATTCGAAAATAATAGTGTTAAATTACATGGGTATAGGTGCAATGCATGTTTTATACCTGACATGCTTGGTGTGTATTCCACCAAACCTTTTTGCCTTCATTTCTTGATTTTTGCTAAACTCATTCTTGTTGGCATTAACCAGAGTTAAAATGCTTGTGCACTTTCAACATGTTAAAATTGGCCTACACCTAATTGGTACTTTTAATTTACTTAGTACCTAGTAAATAGTACAAACTGTAACCAGGGTCTATACATTAAATGTTAATAGTGTGCAGCAACAATCATCATGCAAAGGTTGGACTTGCCAATAGGGCGATCATGCAGTAATGATGGGCTGGTTTGAAAGGTACAGTGTGGGCTCCTTTTTGGCAGTTTGTAAGCCTGTTGTATGGTCTGCAGGAACGGTTTTTAGAATTGATTTCCCTGATATTAAAACAAACACTGCTTGCCTTTAAAAATTCAAACCTATCTCAATTTGCAAACATAGGTAAGTGTTTTAGATTTTAACTATACTAATGGGGGTCATATTTAGCTTGGTGCCCGGGCGCATTTTCTGTCCCAGTCCGACGCACCACTGTGCCACCAACTAAAGTAGCACTATAAAACATGTCTCAGGTCTGACACTGCTGCAGTCCTTGTTTATGGTTTAAAACTGCCCGTTCAACCTAGAAAAATAAACCTTTTGCCATGCATAAACCTTTCTATTTAATACTTATTTGTTGCCCCTACGGGAGGCACTATAGGCTGTTAGGGCAGGGAGCATTATATTCGAAATGTAAGGCCTATCTCCACCATTTACTAACAACAGGTTACCTTATTAAATTTTATAAGTGCTGGCTTCTGATTGCGAGCAGATAGTAATATGCTATTTACACTCATTTTAACTGTAGTGTAAAATCCTCTTTAAAGGTGAAGTCGGATTTTAAGTTACAGTCATGAAAATGCCATTTTTCGTAGGTTGTCATTTTCTTGACCCATCCAACTGTGCTTGACTACCAGTGTCACATGATTGTGAATGGCTTTGATGTTGAGATATGTGTATAGCTTCTAGACAATGAGACATACAGTGCTTAGATGAGGACAGGATGGGCATCCTAACAGGATGGCTGGGGAGTGGCTGTACTCACCCCTCACTTACACTTTAAATGACTTTGCCTACAGCACACACAAAGGAATACGACACCATGCCTGCCTTGTCTTTTGTCATCCTAGACAGTTTGGGTCCTGGACTAGATGAAAGGGAAGAACTGACCAGACCCAGCTTGGTGGTAGGTCAGAGATTTCCACCGACACAAAGGCTGACAGCAGCTATAAAAAGAGGATCTCCAGAACCTCACCTCAGAACACTTTTGGACTTGTGGAAGATTAATAAGCAGGACTGCTCTGCTGCTTGAAGGACTCCCTTACCATCTTAACAAGGAAGTTTGGATGTGCTTGCTTTGATCTTATCAGTGAGAACAGATTAAATGCCTTACGGCAATGAATGGGCCAATTCTCGCCAAAACCCTGCCACCTGCAATGACCGCTAGGGCAAAGCTCTGTTGAGGTCTGCTCTTTGCACCTAAAGCGACAGTCCTTGATGACTGGCAATGCAAGAACTGTACTTCACAGCAGTAACCATCCGTGACAATTAACCAACGTAAGCCTCCAACGATGACCAACTCTTCGCACTACAACAACAACAGTCCATGATGCTCAACCTGCTCTTCGTACCAAAAGCCTCTTCCTTGCGTCCTCCTCCAGAGTGAACTAAGCTCTTGATGCCCAGTTTGAGAAGGTACCTCTTCAGTAGGACTAACCTGGTCCTTACCCGACTTGCACACCATCGAAGTCGGCCTAAACTTGAGACTTTCCTGAGTCTAGTGCAACAAGATAACCGTGAGAAGTGCTTCCTGGGGCTATTTTCACCTCAACCTCTGAAAAGAGGTACTTCAGGTTCTACTGATTGGATGTTGTTCCCTTTGGTGTCATTTTGTTTATTACAATTCCCTCTATTTTTCTAACTTGGTTTGAGATTTTTCTTCTGCTGTGTTTCCACTTTATTACTGTTTGAAAGGCAGCATAAATACTTTACACACTGCCTCGGAGTTAAGCCTGACTGCCTTTGTGCCAAACTACCAGTGGGTTAAGCACAGGTTAATTGTGTAACTTTTATGGCTCTTCCTGACAAGGATTGTGGTTGTTTACTGAGTAGGGTTTCCGCCCCCTCAACCAATAACCCAATTCTTACATTATGTAATCCAATCCAGATATCTGACGTTGTTTTAAAAACATTAGCACAGTCATGCAATCTTTATCCATCTCCTAGTTACTCAAAAACACAGCCTGCATTTTTTTCTATAAGCAATGTAAATGTTCTGAGCAAGTAACTAAGGAAAACAATAAGCTGTTTGAAAAATAAGTGTCATGAATTTATGCAGGGTCAGTAATATAGTCTTCAAAAAGTAAAGTCATTTTTTCACAGTTTCTAAAAGCGCCTATCCACAGAACAATCTACTTCATTGATTAATACAATTATTTGTTTTTGTTATAAACTGTAATCAGGTTTTGGGACTAAAGTTGAGTATTCAAGATTATTAGATATTATTATTGGTGTTAGTAGTATGGAATGCCTTGTAACCAGTCTGTAATATGTTCAGTATTAATTCTATTTTTCCTATTTTCAATTCTGTAACCTGATTGATTTTGACTAATGAATAAAGGGTCAGAGAACCTTAAATTTTAACTAGAAAATAAAACCCTTTAAAATACTCACAACTCTCTTAATTGGCTTACATATTAATTATATTTGGATTTTTTATGTTTATGTAAAGTCTCCTGAAGGTGATACACGGTGGCAAAGGTCCATTCACCTATACAGCGGTAAAATAGAGGTAAATTAGGCTTTTTATTGAGAAATTACCATGAAATTACCGCTGGATAAGTAGTAGTTATAGCAGTTTTACAAATATCATTACTTTGAACACTGATAATATAAGTAATACAAGTTAAAAACTTTATTAAGTAAAGATAGTACATTGATTTTCATAGATGGAGAGTCTCTGATTGCATGTGGGCTCTGTTTGGTGTAACATTTGCCGGGGCGTTTTCATTGCCAATCTGTTTGTGTTCTTTGGGACTAACTGGCTCAGCTGCCGAATTGGCATTACATATCTTTTTGACAGTATCCAACTGCAGACTTGACTTTAGATAGCTTTCTATAGCCTTAGAGCCCTTGTAGAGGGCTCTACTGGCCATTAAAGGACCGCTCCATCATTAACTAGGGGTCAGGACTTTATTGGCTAGTAGAGCTTGCTACAAGGGCTCTAAGACTATTAGATTATTCCACCCCCAGAGGGCAGAATGTTCTAATTTGTAGAAACAAAGGCCTCTCAGAGCCCTAGGGATTTAAAATCTCCTTGGGTCCAAGAGGCCCTTGTTAACAGCAACTGCTATGCAAAGACATTGGAATATCGCTCTCCCGGCTTCGACCGGCCAGTGGAAGCCTGGAGCACTCCATTGTCTTTAATAGAGCGATCAACATTCCAATGTTCTAATTAAAGTTAGGGAACTTGCGAGTTGTCACAGCACCTGATGTATTGTTAATGCTAGGTAAGAGAAGGACTAGGCATTTAAGCCCCATCCCATGAAGCGGTAGAGATGACTCTTTCTTGCTTGGACATGAGCTGATAGGCCACATAACCATGCCCACCTGGTGTATAGGGTTTACTTTTTCAATTTAGACATTCTTTGTGTTTTCCGCCTGGGCAGACCTCATTTTTATGTAACAGGGTGCAGCTTAGAGTGAAGTAGTAGTCTTGCATTCTTCTTGTACATGCCCCTTTATGCTTTTGTGAACCGGCTCCAATCATCTGGAATGGGTATGAAATTGGAATAGTAATATATAATAAGTATAAATAAATATAAAGGAGGACTGTCTGTTTTACTAATAGGGAGGTGGACATTCTGGGTTGATTAAAAAAGGCATGTAACAGTACATAAAGAGTACTCCTGTACTACCTGCTCCTCATACACCAAAATTAATTTGTAAAATACCCCTGTATATTTACCTTACTTTTAGTTGTGAGATTTGAAACTATGCACTTTGCACATATTTTCATTAATAACCCTTTACATTGCTCACAGCACGTGGTTGTTTGAAAATGCAACACGTTATGAATGTGATTCCTTATGATCTGAAATGTGAACTATATTTTTCCATGATCACATTTTTGAAAGACTTTGATCTTTAAGAACCGTGACTCGGTACTGAGTTACAATTCTTAAACAATCAGAATCTCTGAAAACCATGGAAGAACAGGGTGAAATGCTTGCTTTGGTAGAGAAAAGACATAACTCATGTGGTCTTCTCCAGGACAAGGATAGGTTGGAGCTTTTTGATCTTAGTCTTCTCGTTCTACTGTGAACATTTCTTACCGTAGTTGTGTTCAGTTCATTGGAGTGTCACAGTGATTTTCCTGAGGGACTCTTATGGGATTTTGATAGAAAACCTTTGAAAGAGAAGTACCAGGGTATACAGCAGTTTTGTGTCATTAATGGTGTCAAATCAAAGTGTTTCTAAAAGTCGATGCAGGGCTGGTGGAAAAACGAAAAAAAGGCTGGCGGCTATTGGGGGGATGAAATACTATTGCAGCTATGTGTGTTATAGTGTTGAATTATAACGAGAAAAGTATTATTGGAGTGACGAACATCCACACTAATTATTTGACTTATATCATCAACACCAGCAGTTCTGAGAATGTTGCCTCACAGAAAGATGTATAAATCGTTATTGGGTATTGAAAGAGACAGTTTAAAGTGATTGAGATAAAAACAAATTTGTCATTTTATGGTACTAAGGCTTCAGGTATTGAAAGATTTTTTTTCTTTGCCGGTTTGTGTTCGTACACTTCTATTTAGTTTTGTCTGACTTATTAGATTCATGTAACGTAATTTGGGAGGTGCCAATGGAATTGTTGAGGTATGTAAGAGGCTGATCATAGATGTTAACGATGGCAGGGATAGCAAGGACAACATGTTGCCAAAGTGAACCAGGAAATGTTCATGTTGAAAGACACAGACACTGCTCTGCTCAAGCCTTTGTGCTCCTACCGACTTTATGTTGTCAGCATCATATATCCCCAACATCATATTAGATGGCTTCTGAAGGATTATGTGTACCATTTGCAATCTGACACAATTCAATTGTTTTTGTGTATATAAGTTGGATTGGACAAAATGGATCATAAACTAAGTATGTTACTTTTGTTTATTTTTTTGAAAAAATATATAAAGTGGAATATATAAGCCTGCCAGTAAATGTGCCACATAATGTGTATTTTGCCACATAATGTAGATATTCTTATCAATTAGGTCCTCGATGCAACGTAAAACTAATTGTCCTGGCAGTGGAAGACCCCCATAGAGTGAGTAGTTGCTGTCATCATGATGATGAAATCCACATTTCATGGGGCACTGTGAAATATTTTCCATATTTAAAAGTTACCTATAAAGTATGTATTTTTATACCGCTCAATAATTGCAATAAAAGCAAACACACATATATGTATGTGTGTGTGTATATAGATATAAATGGCAGATAGTGTGTGTGTGTGTGTGTGCGTAGTGTGTTTGATTATCATGTAACAAATGAAGAAAACTGAAAAGTAGCATACAATTTAATAGATCAGAGATGGAGATTAAAGAAATTAATCAAGAATAGGTCGCATGGTCCCTATTTATGTTTGAAATGAAAGGTTAGTCTCTTAATCACTGATAGATTTCAAATGTCTGAGATCCATCATTCTGTACGATGTTGAATCCTGACTTTTCATTTTTGAGAGAGCTTTTTTTTGGTTGTCCTAAGTCCTTTCTTCAAACCAATGTTTGTTAGACAGGTGTGGCTGCCTATGTTCTACACCCAAATCAACCAGAGATAAATACTCTAATATGAACAGAGGTATAAAAGCTAATGAAAAAATAATTATAGGATGAGTAATCAGAAATGCCTCATATTTAACAGTTTAATTTATACTTGTTTGCTCATTCAAAATCTGTATAAAAGTGATGGGCTGTTTTGGTTGTCACATATTTTTTAGTTCAATCCAGTCATTACAGGTTTCAATAAGTCTGTTGTAGGTATTCATTTGAGTCCATTTTGGAACTCAACTTGCATCTGGGGCTGTATTACACAATCACATGGGGTGGAGCGGGCCGCATTATGCCCCCGAGTGGAACTTTGGTATTACAGAATTGGCTGCAGATGCTTGTGCGCCCCCTTTTGTAATCCAGATAGCACTGGCGCATATACAGTACCAGCGCTATTATTAGAGAACAGTCCCTCATTTGCAGGGGCATAGCACTCTGCAAATGAGGGTATCACTGCCACTGCACCCACACCTTGTTACCAATGTGGGCGCAGAGGCAAACATGCCTCTGTAGAAGGCACACTGAAAGTGCGCCAAGTAAAGGTCTGAATGTAGCCCTATAAAGGAATGAAAAGTGGTCCCATGGATATCCCCAGCCATTCCCTTGAAGGTGGGTGCAGCCACTCACTGCACCCACCTGCAAGGGGATCTCTACTCCCTTTTTCCCTTTTAAAAGTGCATGCGGGGTGCCACCAGCACAGAGAAACACAAAGCAGCTTTTAAACAGCTGCTCTACCCTGGGCAGAGTCTGAGGATGCAGCTGCCAGAGAGCAGATCATTCTTCCTGATAGGGCTCACTTTCCAAGCATTTGCACCTGGCGCACATGCTTTAAGGTGTGCCATGGCGCAAACATGGAAAGTGAGCCCTATCTGTAATAGGGGCCCTGTTCAGTTTTGTTCAGCTTGGTAAATGAGGAACATGAAGTATGATAATCACAGAACAATTAGTTGGGAAATGTACATACGTTTTATTTTTACATAAGAGTATCAAGTTTTCAATTATCCTTTTCAGTATAGTAAGAAATTGACTATTAGTTACGGTGGGATGATGACTCACCTTAAGTAATAAACACAATCCTTGTCACAGTACCTCACTAAAGTCACTAAATTAACCTAAATAAAGCCCCTGGTATCTGTGACACAGAACAGACAGGCTTAACTTGGAGGCAATGTGTAATGTATTTATGCAGTACCTAAAAAGTTGGAAAGTCAAAACACAATGGGGAAAAAATCCCAAAACAATTTAGAAATATTTTGCACATTTCAATAAACTGACTGACATACAAAATAAAATAATCCAATAAGGGGAACCAGAGTTAGGAATTTTTTAACATTTTAAATACAAATAGTGCAAAAAAGGGTAAATCACCAACCAGTCAACTAGTCATGATATATGGGGACCTAGACATGAATTGAGGCAGACCGCAATAGAGTGGGGTGGGTACAGGCACCAGGTTGGATCCAGTTAGAAGTTTTGCCTTTGGATTTAGTCACAAAAATTGAAGTCCAAAATCATCAACGGACAAGATAGCAGGTTATAGCCGAGAAGGGCTCCACAAGGTCAGATAGCATTGCAATGAAGGCCTATTGAAACCGTTGGTTCTTGGCAGGAAAGTTCCAAGTCAGAGAAATTCTAATTTTGCACCAGAGGAAGGTCCCTCTCCAGGTAGAAACTTTTGGTGCCTTCGCCGGGTTTCTTCATTTGCAGTTAGTTTCTTTATTTAGAGTTCAATTTCCTCTAGCAGGGCAAGTCTGCAAGATGTAGCCAAAGAGGGCTCCACAAAGCTGATATCAGATTGGCTGATGTGGAAAATATGATATGAAAACCTGAAACGTTCGCACAGTGACACTCCACCGTCAGTTCAGCTTGGCAGGTTTGCCCATAGGCTTTGGAGCTAAATGATTTCTATGGTATTTGACATTGTTATAAGTATGTAGAATTTGGAATTTGTTTGCTTTCAAACAGGAGAAATGTTCAGGTGAAGGAGGGAAGTGTATGTTTTTTAAAATACTAAATAAAGCTTTCTTCAACTTTCCTCGGATGTCCCAACAATAATTTACTTAAGGTTTGTGTATCTTTCTGCAATTTCTAAACCCAGGTTTTCTGAAGTGCCACCCAGACCTTTCCAAGGGTTCCAAGACCTCAGGAACAGCATTTGAGGGTCAATACTCACTCCATCAGAGCCCAGCAGCAGGGCCTGGGTCAAGCCCAATTGTAACTGATCAGCTTGGCAATTGTTGGGAAAGGCCTCTTGTAACTTGCTGTGTCCTCATAGCTTGAACAGAAGGTCAGTCCTCTGTTCCTTGTAGTCCTCTTCTTTGTCCTGGGCACCGGAGAGAGCAGGTTCAGTCTTCCAGTACTCTTCTCAGATCTCTTACAGCCAGTTCAGTCCCCTGCTGATCTTCCTCAGGTCCAGTAATGTTCCAAGTAGGGTACTGGGATGTCACATTTATGCTTGGCACAAGCTTTTGCATGGGGGTGACTTCTGAATTCACTAAAGAATTTCGGCTTTATATAAATAGTACAAAGAACCCAAGAATGACATTATAAGTGTTTTCTAGCTGAATCCAGCATTTTTAAATGTAATATTGTATCCCAGTGTTTCTCTATCGAACAGCCAGCCTTCCTACAGTGAAAATTCTTTTAGGTGCTAGTCACTGTAACTTCATGTTTAAAATTAACTTCCTACATGCCTGACGCTTAAATACCATGCACCCTGCCTTATGGGCTAAAAAGCCAACATAGGGATGCCCTATTAAAAGAACGATTCAGACCAGTCAAAGGGTTTATTTTGACCGGTCGAATTGTAGTTAAAAAGTGCTTCAGACAGGCTACAATGGTTGGCCTTGTTTGCAATGCCACAGTTGTGGATAGCACAAATGGCGCCACAGTCCACTAGTGGCATTTAACTTGCAGGCCCTAGGTATACTTTGTACCATATACTAAGGACATGTAGGTAAGTAAAATTTGTCAGTTATGGTTATGAGAATTCAACCATATTAAAAGGGGAAGCGGATGCACTTTCCCACTGGGTAGTACTGATAAAGAGTTCTACAGCCAGCAAAATCGGATGAGGCAAAAATCTGTGGGTACACCAGGCAAAAGATGGTCATTTCCTACAAGTAATAACATTAGTAATATATTGTACTTATCAATTAAGCATAAACACATGTACTTCATGCTATTTACTGCTTGCATCATTCACATGTGAATTATGTATCTACTCTATAGTAGCACAGAAAATAGGGAAGGAAGATAGGTAACTGTTCTATCATGTGTACTGTACTTCACCATGCCACATAGAGGTAGAAGTGTAATAGCAATAAGCCAGTGTTCACCTTTACCCAAACAACTACCCCTATGACAGAGGCGGGGTTTTCCCTGCTGACTGCATCTACACAGTGAGAGCATGCTCCAATATACCCACTGTTATCCGATAATAAATGTCTATTTAAAAAAAAAAGAAAGTAATGCACAGAGATTTACAGAATGTATATCAATAGCCATTTATAGTGCCACAAAAGGCCCTAATGCTAGTCCAGTAGCCCTGTCAAATGCCCTTATTATTTAGGCAGTGGACAACAATGAATTGGGAATTCCCTTCCAGTTGGTGCATTCAGATGAGCCATGATGTCCGGCATAGTGTGTTTATTAACCCCTTCGATGCTGATGACGGAGCGGTTCCGTCATCAGCATCGGTTGGGCTGTGCTGATGACGGAACCGCTCCGTCATCAGTACAGCCCTGGGGGGGAGCGCTGGCGCTCCCCCCCTTGTGCAGGGATCACATTTGTTTTTGCAGGGGTGGCAGCGGAAGACCTTCTGCTGCCACCCCCTGGCCCCCCCACGCTTCCTGGTGACGTCAGCGCGCACAGCGCGCGCCGACGTCATCAGGAAGCGCTGGACGCGCTGGAAGCCATTTGTTTCCAGCGCGTCCAGGAGCAAGGTGAGTGTTTGGTGCTCCGGTGGGGCGGGGGGGCCGGTTTTCGGTGCCTTGAGGCATCGGGGGGGAGGAAACTGTGTTTCCTCTCCCCTGATGTCCCAATGCAGGGCATTCCTGGTGCACGATCGCGCACAGCGTCGCGATCGTGCACCAGGAATGCCCCACTAGACACCAGGGAGTGATTTTGGGCATATGTTTTTGTGCAGGAAGCGACCCCTTGGGCAAGGGTCGCTTCCTTTGGCGGCCATAATATTATTCAGACTTTTCTGCCCCCCCTGGGGCAGATCGGCCGTTTTTTTGGCCGATCTACACCCAGGGTGGGCAGAAAAGCCCACTAGAGCCAGGGATTACTTTTTTTTTTAAATCGGAAGCGACCCCTTGGGCAAGGGTCGCTTCCTTTTGGGGGAAAATAATTTTTCAGACTTTTCTGCCCCCCCCTGGGGCAGATCGGCCGTTTTTTGGGCCGCATCTGGACCCAGGGGGGGCAGAAAAGCCCACTAGACACCAGGGATTGATTTTTATTTATAAAGGAAGCGACCCCTTGGGCAAGGGTCGCTTCTTTAGGGGCATAGAATATTTTTCAGACTTTTCTGCCCCCCCTGGGGCAGATCGGCCGTTTTTTCGGCCGATCTGCACCCAGGGGGAGCAGAAAAGCCCACTAGTCACCAGGGATTTGTTTTTATATGAAAAGGAAGCGACCCCTTGGGGAAGGGTCGCTTCCTAGTGGCCATAATATTTTTTTTAGACTTTTCTGCCCCCCCTGGGGGCAGATTGGCCGTTTTTTGGGCCGCATCTGGACCCAGGGGGGGCAGAAAAGCCCACTAGACACCAGGGAATAATGTATATTTATAAAGGAAGCGACCCCTTGGGCAAGGGTCGCTTCCTTAGGGGGATAAATAATTTTTCAGACTTTTCTGCCCCCCCTGGGGCAGATTGGCCATTTTTTGGCCGATCTGCACCCAGGGGGGGGGCAGAAAAGCCCACTAGTCACCAGGGATTTGTTTGTATTTTGAAAAGGAAGCGACCCCTTGGGGAAGGGTCGCTTCCAGGGGGCATTATAAATATTGTAGACTGTTCTGCCCCCCCCCTCAACTTTTTTTACCGTTTATGGATCCAGGGGGGGTAGAAAAGCCCACTAGACTTCAGGGTTTTTTTTTTATAGGGAGCGACCACTTGGCCAAGGGTTGCTTCCTTGTGCCCATTTCAAAAGTATGTTCTGCCGTGTCTTTATTTGGGCTCTCTGCCCTCCGTAGAGTTGCTTCCAGGGGGCCCACGTTTATAATGATTTATAATCTCCCCCCCTTGGGGACAGACCCCCCATTTGTGACATAGCCTGTTGTAATGTGTGTTGTTTTTGTTTCTTCTAATGTGTATTGTTTTTTTTTCTCTTTAGAGTGTTGCAGTGTGCGGTTCCGTTACTGGTGGTTCTGTTGTTCTGCTGTTTCTGTAGTTGTATGTGTTTGGTAAGAGACCTCTTTTTTGTTCAATTGTACTGTGATTGTATTTTTTTGCAAAGTGTGTAGTAAAATATGAGTATGTTTGGTTTCTGTTTGTTGTGATTGTAAAACATGTTTTGCATTTGTTTTTGATGTGTCCTTCTGTAGATGTAAGTTTTTTTTCTTCTTCTTTCTAGTGGGATATCGTTGCCTCTTTGCTGTGTCTTTGCAGAGTAGGTGCTGGTGAGTGTAGTTGTGTCTTGTAAGTGAATTGTATATATTTTCAAAATTAGTTTTTTTTTAAAAAGGCTTACATTTTTTATCTTACTTTGCGCAGTGTTGGGGTTGTTGAGTTGTTTGTGCAGACTCCTTTATTTGTAAGGATAATGGCTAGCCGCCGGATTACTGCTCAGCAAGTTGTTGGATTGCTTTTTGATTCTTCCTCTGACCATGGTCCAGAGTCTGACTCTGATTCTGAACCAGAGGTGGGAGGTGAAGATTCAGGTAGTGAGTTTTCTCTACGCATGGCTTCATCTGATGATGAAGACACTCTGAGTGCTGATGAAGCTACTTTTGGTGTGGATGATGTGCCTGTGGTTGCGGAGGACGTTGCTGCGCCTGTGGTTGCAGAGGACATTGTTGTGTCTGTGGTTGCGGAGGACATTCCTGTGCCAATAGTGCGGCAAGAGACATCTGGGCTGCAGCCTGGGGTTGCTAGTATTCCAGTTGGTGCAGTGAGACGAGAGGCAGCTGGGCGGCAGCCTGCGGCTGCAAGACTTGATGTTGAAAGTTCTGACCTCTGGGTTGCACCAGGCATGGTGCAGCCGGCATTGCCTGAATTTACTGGTGTTCCAGGGTGTAGGGTGAACACAGAAAACTTTTTGCCTATTGATTTTTTCAAGTTGTTTATGGATGATGTGTTTGTGGCAGAGATTGTAGAGCAGACTAATTTGTATGCTGAAAATTTTTTGAGGGTGAACAGTGCCAGCCTTAAGCCCCACGCTAGAGCTACCCGGTGGACTCCCACAAATTTGGAGGAGATGAAAAAGTTTTTGGGTTTAACTTTTTTGATGGGCTTGCTTAGGAAACCATCAATGGCTTCATATTGGTCTACTAGTCCCTTGATGGCTACAGCTATATTTCCGGCAGTCATGAGTCGTGATCGGTATTTGCTTCTGCTTCGGATGATGCATTTTGTTGACAATAGTCTTGCTTTGCCACGAGATCACCCTGATTGTGACCGTCTTTTCAAGATTCGGCCTGTCATTGATCATTTCGTTGATCGATTTTCTGAGATCTTTTATACTGGGAAAGAAATTGCAGTGGACGAGTCTTTGCTGTTGTTCAAAGGCCGCTTGGTATTTCGGCAATACATTCCTAGTAAGAGGGCACGCTATGGAATCAAGCTGTATATGCTGTGTGACAGTGAGACTGGATATGTCTCTAATTTCAGGGTGTACACTGGTAAGGAATCCAGGATTAACCCCCCTGGTTGTCCGTCGACTTTTGGAGTGACTGAGAAAATTGTGTGGGAACTTGGTCGTGGATTTTTTAACAAAGGCCATCATTTGTATGTCGATAACTTCTACACTGGTGTGCGGTTGTTCAGGGAATTGGGCAAAGTGGACACTGTTGCTTGTGGCACAATCCGCTCAAACCGTAAAGGTTTCCCAAAAGAACTTGTGTGTCAGAAGCTTGCTCGGGGACAGTGTAGTGCATTGCGTTGTGAGGAGCTTCTAGCTGTGAAGTTTTCAGACAGGAGAGATGTCTACATGTTGACTACAATACATGATGAAAGCACTGAACCGGTGACTGTTTGGGGTCAGGTTGCAGAAGTGCGCAAACCTGTGTGCATAATGCACTACAATAAGTACATGGGTGGTGTTGACAGAGTAGATCAGAGGTTGGAACCGTATGCTGCTCTTCGTAAGGCTTACATTTGGTACAAGAAGTTGGCTATCCATCTTTTCCACTTGGCAACCTTTAATGCTTTTGTTGTATTCCAGAAATCTTGTCCCCAGTCAAAGATTACTTTTGAAAAGTTTCAGGAGTCTGTAATAGGCAGCCTTGTTTTAGTTGAACAGGCAAGTGTTCCTAGAGTTGGAGTGGTGGAGGATATTGCCAGATTGAAAGATCGCCATTTTCCTGGTCAAATTCCTCCTACAACCTCAAAAGACTTTCCCAGTCGGAGATGTAGAGTCTGTTGGCGAAGAGGTTTGCGGAAGGAGGTTCGTATGTACTGCCCTGACTGCCCTTCAAACCCCGGGCTGTGTGTACCTGCTTGTTATAGATTGTACCACACGCAAAAGAATTTTTGGGAGTATCAATGAGTGGTAAAGTGAACTGGTTGGTCTTATTGTTCAGTTTCAAAGTTTGCATTTGTGTAGTCTTTTTAGTGTAGTTGTTGAGTTAGTAGATTTGTATCAATTTGCAATTTGTTTTTGTTTTTCTTTTATTTTCAAAAAAAACTAAAGTATGATGTTGGTTTGCGTGTAGTGTCCATTGTCTGACGGTGTGCATGGTTTGGCGCTTGGCTGCCGGTGTCTGTGGACTGGTGCTTGTCTGGCGGTGTGCGTGGTCTGGTGTTTTGTTGGCCGTGTGCGTGCTCTTGCGCTTGCCTGGTGTTGTGTTTGGATTTGTCCTTGGCTGGTGGTGTGCGTGGAGTGGCGCTTGGCTGGTGGTGTGCGTGGAGTGATACTTGGCTGTCTGTGCACGAAGTGGTGCTTGGCTGGCGGTGTGTGTGGAGTTGCGCTTGGCTGGTGGTGTGTGTGGAGTGGTGCTTGGCTGGTGGTGTGTGTGGAGTGGCGCTTGGCTGGTGGTGTGCATGGAGTGCTACTTGGCTGGCGGTGTGCATGGTCCGGTGCTTGGATGGTGGTGCGCGTGGAGTGGCGCTTGGCTGGCGGTGTGTGTGGAGTGGTACTTGGCTGTCTGTGCACAGAGGGGTGCTTGGCTGGCGTTGTGTGTGGAGTGCCGCTTGGCTTGCAGTGTGCGTGGTGTGTTGCTTGGCTGGTGGTGTGTGTGGAGTGGTACTTGGCTGTCGGTGTGCGCTGAGTGGTGTTTGGCTAGTGGTGTGCATGGTCTGGTGCTTGGGTGGTGGTGTCGGTGGACTGGCGCTCGGCTGGCGGTGTGTGAGTAGTTACTTTGGTCACTACACACACTGCTAGGTGAGTGACACTCCACGCAGTCCATCATTTTGTGTTGTTGAAATGTCAGAAATGTGGGCGTGTGAAAGTGATGGGCCCTTGAATGGCGCTGTCTGCTGGTGTGAGTGTTGAAATGTGATGGGTCCGCGGCTGGCGGTGTGAATGTTTTGTATGTGTCACACGTACGAAAGGTGTATGAATGGCCTGTAAAGAGGTTGGTGCCTTGACGTGGCTTTACAGCTCACGAGCTGTGAGTCAGTGGTTCAGTTTATCATACTTTCAATTATACGCAGTGTATTTCATTTTTTTGAAATTACTTGCAAATACAATTGTATGTACAGAATCATCACTCACCCTCGTGCCAAATCCAACCAGAATGTGTGTGTGCTTGCGGATTTGATGGCTGTGCAGTAATGTTTGTCTTTTATCTCTTTCTGAAGTAGGGTGTACCTTGTCCCTTATTGTGATTGTTGTAATGTGTTGCTGTTCTTTCCGGATGGTGTCAATGGTCTGGTTTGTATCAGGTATGAAAGGCGCGTGAATGGCCTGTAAAACGGTTGGTGCCTTGTCGTGGCTTTACAGCTCACGAGTCGCGAGTCACTGGTTCGGTTTTTATGCATTTATTTATTGACAGAGCATTTCATTTTTTGAAATATCTTGTTAATTAAATTTTATGTACTGAACCATCACTCGCCCTCGTGCCAAATCCAACCTGTATGTGTGTGTCTTTGAGGAATAGTTAGCCGTGCCTTGAATGTTTGACTTTTGAGTAACTCTGTTACGGTGTACATTATAGCCATAAATAACTTACTAAAATTAGTTATTATTGTTAAACCATGGAAGTATATGGTCATGTCTTTCTGGTGAATTCTATTGTTGATTTTTATCCAGAATCTCCTGCAAACTTGAAATTGTCTGTCACAATTTCCTTGAATCACACGCTCTCACATTGAAAACTTAATTCTCCACCGTACAATTTGAACCGTTTCCTGTTGCAGCCACTATGCCTACCCACGCAAGTGAGGTACCATTTTTATCGGGAGACCTGGGGGAACGCTGGGTGGGAGGAAATTTGTGTGAGCCCAGTGATGCCACGCTTTCCCATGCAAAAAAGTTTGACAAAAAAGGATTTTTTTAAGCTAAAATTGAGGTTTGCAAGGGATTCTGGGTAAAGGAACGTTGGAGGATCCACGCAAGCCATACCTCCTTGGAAGCCCCCGGGTGTCTACTTTTCAGAAATGTGTGGGTTTGGTAGGTTTCCCTAAATGGCCGTCTCGCACGGGGCCAAAAACCCAGGTAACCCCTCTTGCAAAAGCTGGTGGGATTGACATTCAATACCACCAGCTTTTGAAAGAGGGGTTACCTGGGTTTTTGGCCCCTTGCGAGACGGCCATGTAGGAAAACCTACCAAACCCACACATTTATGAAAAGTAGACACCCGGGGGCTTCCAAGGAGGTATGGTTTGCGTGGATCCTCCAACGTTCCTTTACCCAGAATCCCTTGCAAACCTCAATTTTTGCAGAAAAAGTCAGTTTTTTCACACTTTTTTTGTGTGGGAAAGCGTGGCGTCACTGGGCTCACACAAATTTCCTCCCACCCAACGTTCCCCCAGGTCTCCCGATAAAAATGGTACCTCACTTGCGTGGGTAGGCATAGTGGCTGCGAAAGGAAATGGTTCAAATTGTACGGTGGTGAATTTACAATACCAAATTGCAAAACAACCTTGATTTTGGGGGGGGGGCACCTGAGTTTTTGGCCCGGGGCTCGGTGGTATTCTTTGGAAAGTACAAAACCCAAACAGTTCTGAAAAGTAGACCCCCGGGGGAGTCCAGGGAGGTATGGCATGCGTGGGTCCCCAAACGTTTTCCTACCAAGAACACCTTGCAAACCTTAAAATTGGGTAAAATAATCACTTTTTCAAACTTTTTTGCGTGGAATCACCGTGCCGGCAAAAATGTCCTACCACCAAGCGCTCCCCTTGTTCTCCCGAGTAAAAGGATACCTCACTTGTATGGGTGCCCCAAAGCAGAACAGGCCAAAAACGAATGTTGAAAAAAGTAGTATTTCAGTGTAACAAATTAAGCCCCCCTGCCTTAGTCACAGGCCTTTGGCCCACCCACACAAGTGAGGTATCATTTTACTCGGGAGAACAAGGGGAACGCAGGGTGGTAGGACATTTGTGCCGACACGGCGATCCCACGCAAAAATGTATGGAAAACTGTTTTTTTAACCTAAATTTGTGGTTTGCAGGGATTTCTGGGTAGGAAAACATTGGGGGACCCACGCATTCCATACCTCCCTGGACTCCCCCGGGTGTCTAGTTTTCAGAACTGTTTGGGTTTGGTAGTTTCCAAAGATGCCCGCCGAGCCCCGGTCCAAAAACTCAGTCCCCCCCCCCCCCCAAAAAAGAAGGTAATCTTGCTATTGGTTATTGTAATGTCTCCACCGTACAATTTGAACCGTTTCCTGTTGCAGCCACTATGCCTACCCACGCAAGTGAGGTACCATTTTTATCGGGAGACCTGGGGGAACGCTGGGTGGGAGGAAATTTGTGTGAGCCCAGTGATGCCACGCTTTCCCACACAAAAAAAGTGTGTCAAAACTGATTTTTCCATCAAAAATTGAGGTTTGCAAGGGATTCTGGGTAAAGGAACGTTGGAGGATCCACGCAAGCCATACCTCCTTGGAAGCCCCCGGGTGTCTACTTTTCAGAAATGTGTGGGTTTGGTAGGTTTTCCTACATGGCCGTCTCGCAAGGGGCCAAAAACCCAGGTAACCCCTCTTTCAAAAGCTGGTGGGATTGACATTCAATACCACCAGCTTTTGCAAAAGGGGTTACCTGGGTTTTTGGCCCCGTGCGAGACGGCCATTTAGGGAAACCTACCAAACCCACACATTTCTGAAAAGTAGACACCCGGGGGCTTCCAAGGAGGTATGGCTTGCGTGGATCCTCCAACGTTCCTTTACCCAGAATCCCTTGCAAACCTCAATTTTTGAAGGAAAAATCAGTTTTGACACACTTTTTTTGTGTGGGAAAGCGTGGCATCACTGGGCTCACACAAATTTCCTCCCACCCAGCGTTCCCCCAGGTCTCCCGATAAAAATGGTACCTCACTTGCGTGGGTAGGCATAGTGGCTGCAACAGGAAAAGGTCCAAATCGTACGGTGGAGACATTACAATAACCAATAGCAAGATTACCTTCTTTTTTGGGGGGGGGGGGGGGCTGAGTTTTTGGACCGGGGCTCGGCGGGCATCTTTGGAAACTACCAAACCCAAACAGTTCTGAAAACTAGACACCCGGGGGAGTCCAGGGAGGTATGGAATGCGTGGGTCACCCAATGTTTTCCTACCCAGAAATCCCTGCAAACCACAAATTTAGGTTAAAAAAACAGTTTTCCATACATTTTTGCGTGGGATCGCCGTGTCGGCACAAATGTCCTACCACCCTGCGTTCCCCTTGTTCTCCCGAGTAAAATGATACCTCACTTGTGTGGGTGGGCCAAAGGCCTGTGACTAAGGCAGGGGGGCTTAATTTGTTACACTGAAATACTACTTTTTTCAACATTCGTTTTTGGCCTGTTCTGCTTTGGGGCACCCATACAAGTGAGGTATCCTTTTACTCGGGAGAACAAGGGGAGCGCTGGGTGGTAGGACATTTTTGCCGGCACGGTGATTCCACGCAAAAAAGTTTGAAAAAGTGATTATTTTACCTAATTTTAAGGTTTGCAAGGTGTTCTTGGTAGGAAAACGTTTGGGGACCCACGCATGCCATACCTCCCTGGACTCCCCCGGGGGTCTACTTTTCAGAACTGTTTGGGTTTTGTACTTTCCAAAGAATACCACCGAGCCCCGGGCCAAAAACTCAGGTGCCCCCCCCCCAAAATCAAGGTTGTTTTGCAATTTGGTATTGTAAATTCACCACCGTACAATTTGAACCATTTCCTTTCGCAGCCACTATGCCTACCCAGGCAAGTGAGGTACCATTTTTCTCGGGAGACCTGGGGGAACGCTGGGTGGGTGGAAATTTGTTGATGCACGCAGATTCCGGAACTTTCCACCACAGAAATGTGAGGAAAATGCGTTTTTTTTTCCAATTTCTTAGCTTTGCAAGGGATTCTGGGTAAGAGAACCTGGGGGTAGGCAGTCGAGTGACCCCATCCTGAATTCCCCTGGGTGTCTACTTTTCAAAAATGTATAGGTTTGCTAGGTTTCCCTAGGTGCCGGCAGAGCTAGGGTTCAAAAACAAAAGGTAGTCTCTTTGCCCAAAACGTGCACAATTTCACTGAAAAATTGAGTTGTGACCACGTTGCGTTTTGCACTGTTTCCTGTCGCAGCCACTATGCCTACCCAGGCAAGTGAGGTACCATTTTTCTCGGGAGACCTGGGGGAACGCTGGGTGGGTGGAAATTTGTTGATGCACGCAGATTCCGGAACTTTCCACCACAGAAATGTGAGGAAAATGCGTTTTTTTTTCCAATTTCTTAGATTTGCAAGGGATTCTGGGTAAGAGAACCTGGGGGTAGGCAGTCGAGTGACCCCATCCTGAATTCCCCTGGGTGTCTACTTTTCAAAAATGTATAGGTTTGCTAGGTTTCCCTAGGTGCCGGCAGAGCTAGGGTTCAAAAACAAAAGGTAGTCTCTTTGCCCAAAACGTGCACAATTTCACTGAAAAATTGAGTTGTGACCACGTTGCGTTTTGCACTGTTTCCTGTCGCAGCCACTATGCCTACCCAGGCAAGTGAGGTACCATTTTTCTCGGGAGACCTGGGGGAACGCTGGGAGGGTGGAAATTTGTTGATGCACGCAGATTCCGGAACTTTCCACCACAGAAATGTGAGGAAAATGCGTTTTTTTTTCCAATTTCTTAGCTTTGCAAGGGATTCTGGGTAAGAGAACCTGGGGGTAGGCAGTCGAGTGACCCCATCCTGAATTCCCCTGGGTGTCTACTTTTCAAAAATGTATAGGTTTGCTAGGTTTCCCTAGGTGCCGGCAGAGCTAGGGTTCAAAAACAAAAGGTAGTCTCTTTGCCCAAAACGTGCACAATTTCACTGAAAAATTGAGTTGTGACCACGTTGCGTTTTGCACTGTTTCCTGTCGCAGCCACTATGCCTACCCAGGCAAGTGAGGTACCATTTTTCTCGGGAGACCTGGGGGAACGCTGGGTGGGTGGAAATTTGTTGATGCACGCAGATTCCGGAACTTTCCACCACAGAAATGTGAGGAAAATGCGTTTTTTTTTCCAATTTCTTAGATTTGCAAGGGATTCTGGGTAAGAGAACCTGGGGGTAGGCAGTCGAGTGACCCCATCCTGAATTCCCCTGGGTGTCTACTTTTCAAAAATGTATAGGTTTGCTAGGTTTCCCTAGGTGCCGGCAGAGCTAGGGTTCAAAAACAAAAGGTAGTCTCTTTGCCCAAAACGTGCACAATTTCACTGAAAAATTGAGTTGTGACCACGTTGCGTTTTGCACTGTTTCCTGTCGCAGCCACTATGCCTACCCAGGCAAGTGAGGTACCATTTTTCTCGGGAGACCTGGGGGAACGCTGGGAGGGTGGAAATTTGTTGATGCACGCAGATTCCGGAACTTTCCACCACAGAAATGTGAGGAAAATGCGTTTTTTTTTCCAATTTCTTAGCTTTGCAAGGGATTCTGGGTAAGAGAACCTGGGGGTAGGCAGTCGAGTGACCCCATCCTGAATTCCCCTGGGTGTCTACTTTTCAAAAATGTATAGGTTTGCTAGGTTTCCCTAGGTGCCGGCAGAGCTAGGGTTCAAAAACAAAAGGTAGTCTCTTTGCCCAAAACGTGCACAATTTCACTGAAAAATTGAGTTGTGACCACGTTGCGTTTTGCACTGTTTCCTGTCGCAGCCACTATGCCTACCCAGGCAAGTGAGGTACCATTTTTCTCGGGAGACCTGGGGGAACGCTGGGTGGGTGGAAATTTGTTGATGCACGCAGATTCCGGAACTTTCCACCACAGAAATGTGAGGAAAATGCGTTTTTTTTTCCAATTTCTTAGCTTTGCAAGGGATTCTGGGTAAGAGAACCTGGGGGTAGGCAGTCGAGTGACCCCATCCTGAATTCCCCTGGGTGTCTACTTTTCAAAAATGTATAGGTTTGCTAGGTTTTCCTAGGTGCCGGCAGAGCTAGGGTTCAAAAACAAAAGGTAGTCTCTTTGCCCAAAACGTGCACAATTTCACTGAAAAATTGAGTTGTGACCACGTTGCGTTTTGCACTGTTTCCTGTCGCAGCCACTATGCCTACCCAGGCAAGTGAGGTACCATTTTTCTCGGGAGACCTGGGGGAACGCTGGGTGGGTGGAAATTTGTTGATGCACGCAGATTCCGGAACTTTCCACCACAGAAATGTGAGGAAAATGCGTTTTTTTTTCCAATTTCTTAGCTTTGCAAGGGATTCTGGGTAAGAGAACCTGGGGGTAGGCAGTCGAGTGACCCCATCCTGAATTCCCCTGGGTGTCTACTTTTCAAAAATGTATAGGTTTGCTAGGTTTCCCTAGGTGCCGGCAGAGCTAGGGTTCAAAAACAAAAGGTAGTCTCTTTGCCCAAAACGTGCACAATTTCACTGAAAAATTGAGTTGTGACCACGTTGCGTTTTGCACTGTTTCCTGTCGCAGCCACTATGCCTACCCAGGCAAGTGAGGTACCATTTTTCTCGGGAGACCTGGGGGAACGCTGGGTGGGTGGAAATTTGTTGATGCACGCAGATTCCGGAACTTTCCACCACAGAAATGTGAGGAAAATGCGTTTTTTTTTCCAATTTCTTAGCTTTGCAAGGGATTCTGGGTAAGAGAACCTGGGGGTAGGCAGTCGAGTGACCCCATCCTGAATTCCCCTGGGTGTCTACTTTTCAAAAATGTATAGGTTTGCTAGGTTTCCCTAGGTGCCGGCAGAGCTAGGGTTCAAAAACAAAAGGTAGTCTCTTTGCCCAAAACGTGCACAATTTCACTGAAAAATTGAGTTGTGACCACGTTGCGTTTTGCACTGTTTCCTGTCGCAGCCACTATGCCTACCCAGGCAAGTGAGGTACCATTTTTCTCGGGAGACCTGGGGGAACGCTGGGTGGGTGGAAATTTGTTGATGCACGCAGATTCCGGAACTTTCCACCACAGAAATGTGAGGAAAATGCGTTTTTTTTTCCAATTTCTTAGCTTTGCAAGGGATTCTGGGTAAGAGAACCTGGGGGTAGGCAGTCGAGTGACCCCATCCTGAATTCCCCTGGGTGTCTACTTTTCAAAAATGTATAGGTTTGCTAGGTTTCCCTAGGTGCCGGCAGAGCTAGGGTTCAAAAACAAAAGGTAGTCTCTTTGCCCAAAACGTGCACAATTTCACTGAAAAATTGAGTTGTGACCACGTTGCGTTTTGCACTGTTTCCTGTCGCAGCCACTATGCCTACCCAGGCAAGTGAGGTACCATTTTTCTCGGGAGACCTGGGGGAACGCTGGGTGGGTGGAAATTTGTTGATGCACGCAGATTCCGGAACTTTCCACCACAGAAATGTGAGGAAAATGCGTTTTTTTTTCCAATTTCTTAGCTTTGCAAGGGATTCTGGGTAAGAGAACCTGGGGGTAGGCAGTCGAGTGACCCCATCCTGAATTCCCCTGCGTGTCTACTTTTCAAAAATGTATAGGTTTGCTAGGTTTCCCTAGGTGCCGGCAGAGCTAGGGTTCAAAAACAAAAGGTAGTCTCTTTGCCCAAAACGTGCACAATTTCACTGAAAAATTGAGTTGTGACCACGTTGCGTTTTGCACTGTTTCCTGTCGCAGCCACTATGCCTACCCAGGCAAGTGAGGTACCATTTTTCTCGGGAGACCTGGGGGAACGCTGGGTGGGTGGAAATTTGTTGATGCACGCAGATTCCGGAACTTTCCACCACAGAAATGTGAGGAAAATGCGTTTTTTTTTCCAATTTCTTAGCTTTGCAAGGGATTCTGGGTAAGAGAACCTGGGGGTAGGCAGTCGAGTGACCCCATCCTGAATTCCCCTGGGTGTCTACTTTTCAAAAATGTATAGGTTTGCTAGGTTTCCCTAGGTGCCGGCAGAGCTAGGGTTCAAAAACAAAAGGTAGTCTCTTTGCCCAAAACGTGCACAATTTCACTGAAAAATTGAGTTGTGACCACGTTGCGTTTTGCACTGTTTCCTGTCGCAGCCACTATGCCTACCCAGGCAAGTGAGGTACCATTTTTCTCGGGAGACCTGGGGGAACGCTGGGTGTGTGGAAATTTGTTGATGCACGCAGATTTCGGAACTTTCCACCACAGAAATGTGAGGAAAATGTGTTTTTTTTTCCAATTTCTTAGCTTTGCAAGGGATTCTGGGTAAGAGAACCTGGGGGTAGGCAGTCGAGTGACCCCATCCTGAATTCCCCTGGGTGTCTACTTTTCAAAAATGTATAGGTTTGCTAGGTTTCCCTAGGTGCCGGCAGAGCTAGGGTTCAAAAACAAAAGGTAGTCTCTTTGCCCAAAACGTGCACAATTTCACTGAAAAATTGAGTTGTGACCACGTTGCGTTTTGCACTGTTTCCTGTCGCAGCCACTATGCCTACCCAGGCAAGTGAGGTACCATTTTTCTCGGGAGACCTGGGGGAACGCTGGGTGGGTGGAAATTTGTTGATCCACGCAGATTCCGGAACTTTCCACCACAGAAATGTGAGGAAAATGCGTTTTTTTTTCCAATTTCTTAGCTTTGCAAGGGATTCTGGGTAAGAGAACCTGGGGGTAGGCAGTCGAGTGACCCCATCCTGAATTCCCCTTGGTGTCTACTTTTCAAAAATGTATAGGTTTGCTAGGTTTCCCTAAGTGCTGGCAGAGCTAGGGCTCAAAAACAAAAGGTAGTCTCTTTGTCCAAAGAGCGCAAGATTTCACTGGGAAATTGAGGTGCGACCACGTTGCGTTTTGCGCTGTTTCGTGTCGCAGCCACTATGCCTACCCACGCAAGTGAGGTACCATTGTTTTCGGGAGACCTGGGGGAACACTGGGTGGGTGGAAATTTGTTGATCCAAGCAGATTCCAGAACTTTCCTCCACAGAAATGTGAGGAAAATGTGTTTTTTTTGTCAAATTCGTAGGTTTGCAAGGGATTCTGGGTAACAAGACCTGGTGGTAGGCAGTCAAGTCACCCCATCCTGAATTCCCCTGGGTGTCTACTTTTCAAAAATGTATAGGTTTGCTAGGTTTCCCTAGGTGCCGGCAGAGCCAGGGTGCAAAAACTACAGGTAGGCACTTTGCTAAAAAAGGGTCAATTTGTAACTGCAAAATTTAGGTGTCACCACTTTGCATTTTGCGCCGTTTCCTGTCGCAGGCACAAAGGCGACCCACACAAGTGAGGTACCGTTTTTATCGGGAGACTTGGGGTAATTCAGATTTGTAAATCAACTGTTATTACCAATTGAGCTTTTGCGCATTTCTCCCTTTCAATGAAAGACATTGTGTAAAAAAAAAATAATTTTGAAAAATGACCAATAATTCTCATGCTAGTATGAGTATTCCCAATTTTGAAAATTAGCAATAATATACTGTTTGTGAACTCTATATTTTGTACCCAATTCAGAAATACATAGGTGTCTTTCATACAGATTTTTCCATGTATACATTTTCCAAGACAAAGTGCTCTATACCCAGTAAATGAAAAAATACCATTGCAAGTTGCTGCTCAGTTTTTGGATCTGGGTTCGTCTGGTTCTTGGTGAAACTACAAGTCCTATATATCCCCACAACCAGGAAGGTCTAACGGATGTAACGGTATATTGCCTTCTAAGAGCTGTCAAAACTAGAAAAAGTTATAGGTGAAAACGTTGAGACAAAAGGCTGTTTTTTTCAACAAATTTTCAATTATTCCAATATTTAACTGTTAGTTTCTATAAAGAAACCTTCATGGATTTAGACAAATGACCCCTTTCTGAATTCAGAATTTTGTCTACTTTTTGAAAATGTACAGCTTTCTAGGATCCATTATTGCTTTCAAACTCATTTCTACCATTAACTGGAAGGAGGTGGAAAGCTCTAAAAATAGCAAAAATAGGCTATGTCCCAGAAAAATGCCAAAACTGTGTGAAAAATGTCGGTTCTCTGACAAAAGACTGTCATTTCCTAAAAGCTGAGAAAATGGAGATTTCAGCCCCACAAACCCTTTTTTGATAACATTTTCAGGGAAAAACCCAGAGGCTTTCATTTGCAGGCCGTTTTTCCCATTTTTCTGAAAAAAACAAAAAAATCACTATATTTTGGTTAATTTCTGGGACCCCTCCAAGGTAATCCACAAACCCTGGGCACCTTTAGAATCCACATGATGTTGGAAGAAAAGGACGCAAATTTGGCGTGGATACCTTATGTGGTCAAAAAGTTACAAGGGCCTAAGCGCGCACTACCCCAAATCGCCAAAAAAGGGCTTAGCACAGGAGGGGAAAAGGCCTAGCAGCGAAGGGGTTAACAAAGGTATATTTGGTCATAAACAGGTCTCCAGGAGATATAACAAAAAGTGTGGGGTTTCTAAATGAGGCATGGCTAAAGAGGGGTGGCCAGGCGTCATTTACCAGGGGCATGTCCTATGTAATTATGACCTAAATCAAGTAATCTAGAATCCAGTGATCCACAAATTATAAAAGTGAGCACGCTGCTTTAGTTGTTGGAAGGACACCATTGTGCAGTCCAGAAAAGGTACACATTAAATATAAGGCTGAAAGAAATACTGCCAGGGATCATAGGGGAAAAGTGTCTTGTTCCATTTGAGAAAGATTCAGATTCACATTTTGCTATTTCCTTTTGAGATTCTGCCACTGTCCTTCTGCAGAATGTGGCAGGAACAACAATACAAACAAAAAAATGGAAATTGATTTCTATGATTGCATCTCTGTATCTCTGTATCTGACCCATTGTCAGAAGCGTAGCCAGTGTGCCATGGAAGAAAATTGGTCCCAAGCCTGCAGTTTGAATTATACAATAAAACACTAATCATGGTTTAATGGGTTCCTCAGAACTCTGGTCCCTGGTTCCACTGCATCTGCCCCACCAATGGAAGCTACACCCCTGCCCAGTGTTGCTAGACTGACACAGTTCTTTCTTTCACCAATACATTATTTCCCTTCCCACCTAATGCAGGGCCCAGAATGGGCACGGGACCACCTGCCTCCTGTATCTGCAAAATTAACAAAATATCACTGTTGGACTTGGCCCTTTCTGCAGGGTCATCCCAAAACTTATTGCCTTCACCCTTCTGTTTTCTGAACCCGTTTTATTTGGCTTTTAGAACTCTAGCACTGGTTAGCAGTGGTATACTGCATAAAACGGTGCTGATACAGCAGCAACAAAAAAAAGATGACTGGGTCCTCCAGTCCTTTGTATAATTTAAAGGCACAAGAGATGTGTTCCTTAGAAGAGCCCAGCCTTGGTTATAGATGATGCTCATCCTCAAAAAGAACAGTTGGTTGTTCTCTCCAGTGCAGGCCTGGGAAGTGCAACAGTAAGCCAGGTAACTGCGACCAGTCCACAAACTAAAGGTATTGAGTGTTTGTCCCACTTACAGCGGTGTGCGTTTTCTCACTGTCTAAATTATGGGGATAAATATACAGCCCGAAAGGGGCCTGTTTCAGTGTTCCTTTTAAATTACCGCAGGTGCTCAGATGAGACAGGACCTGGCTCACCTGATGCTGGCCATAAACATATGTTTTTGATTTAATTTACCTTTTTTAGGCATGCAAGCAATTCATGAAGCGATTCCAGGTAGACTGAAACCCCTTTTCAGGGGCAAAGTTTTATGTCAGGAGTGCATAGATCTTTGCACTTGAAAATGAGCATGGGCGAATTTTGCGAATCTCGCGTTCGCGAATTTTGCGGATTTGCGAACTCGCAATCCGCAAAATCCGCGAATTCTCGCGAATTTGCGGATTTTTTTTTTTGTGTTTGCGCGGGTTTCTGCCAGTTCGCGAGGGTTTTGTACACTTTCGCAAATTGCGAACTTACCTGTCGGGTCGCAAGTTTCGCGAACTTGTTTCTACGTGTCCAGCCTGTTTGGGACACTCTTCTTCATCACTGCCACTCTCTGTCACCACTGCCACTCTCTGACTACTCATGCCACCCTCTGGCCCACCCATGCCACCCTCTGTTTCATCACAGCACCCTCTGGTTGTCCAGTCAGTGTACATTATTGTGGCAACGCAAGCACACCTTCCCTGCCTCAAGTGACCTGAATTAATTTGGGGCTGATTAATGTGTCACAGAATATTTTTTTAGCTGGCACCTGCTTCCTTAGTGCTTCCTGATTAGTGATCTTTTGTACTTGCTAAGTGCTTTCATTGTTGCAAAATTAGTTACAACACCTGCCCTGCCCCAACTGACAATAATGAATTAGGGGCTGATTAATGGATTTGAACTTCCAGCCTGGCTCCTGCTTGTCTCCCTTAGCTGTAATTCAGGACCTTTGTGGCATATGTGTAACTATTCTGAGGTTCAGAGCAGGGTCACATAATAGTTGCAACTGGAAACTGAACTCTGGAGGGGCCCCTCAGGAAGCACTACAGGAAATGGCTACTAATGATGAGCCTGAACTTTTGAACCTGGTAAGTAGTTTCAGTTTTGCTAAGATCGTATTTCTGCAATTTTGCACTTATTCGCGGGGCGCGAAGTTGTACTGGGAAGCCGCGAACTCACGCGAACAGTGCGAGCAGTGCGAGCAAAATCCGCTGCTCGCGGATTTGCGGATTTTGCGGGAGATTCGCGAATCTCGCGGATTGCGAATTTACCGAAAATCCGCAAAATCCGCGAGCGAAACGGATTTTCCGCCCATGCTTACTTGAAAACTATGCTCATGGAAGGGTAGTGGGTATTCCAAAGAATGGCTTGCTTTGAGTGTTTGGGAATGCCCACAAACATATACATTTGTGGGCATTCCCAAATTCCTTTCCCTTGCTTCCACCCAGGAAAGTGTTATAAATTTACTCCAGAAAAGGGTGGGAAAGGAAAATTCCTGGGTGGGAAAGGAAACATTAAACCCATGGAGAGAAAAAGTTTCTTAAAAATGGATGCTTACACAGGGGTTCCAATTGCCACTGCAGATAGTTCTCATCTATTGAGAGCTCCACACTCTGGGTATAGCATCCCATATGAAGAGACACCTGACTTTCCTAAGAGTAAGACTGTAAACCTGTACCTGATGCATATGTAATCATGTGACTACCTGTAGGTTTCCTATATGTTTGTGAATCCCGCCTCAATCTATTCAAATATGCAATCGCATCAGAGAACAAAGAAACATACCATTAGCTGTAAAATATGACTTTTGGGGACTCTTGCAGCGACTCTTACAGAATACTTTTACAGTTAAATTTCCCCATTAGAAAAACAATTATCTTCGACAAAAAGCTTACAGCTTTATTTTTGCATAGAAAATTTAAAGTTTTCTATTGATCCTTTGAATATTGATCTATTGTGCTTATATGGGTGCTCGGGGTCTCAGGGTTGCAGTAGCGCTATGTACTCTAAAACCCACATTAGAAACTAAAATGGTGATACGTTAGCCATTACCGGCACTGTGAGAAATTGGTGTATTTGGTTGAGGGGAGTGAAACCCCACTCAAGCAACAACAACAATCTCTTTCAGGGTGGAAAACCAAAAAGACACTTAATCTGTGCTTAACCAACTGGCATCTCCATACAAATTCAGGTAGGCCGAACATGGAGGCAATGTTTAAAGTATTTATGCAGCACACCAACAGTAATAAATTGAAAACCCAGCCCAACAAAAAGTCAATACCAATTAAGAAAAAAAGAGTAAAATTGAATACATTATTTAAGACCACAATTACTAAAATCCAATCAGGAGAACTGGAGATATAAAATGTTAAATATTTAGTTAAAAGTAACGCCAAAAGGCAAAATGCGCCAACTGAGGGTATCTGGTCACTCAGGACCCATTATGATTTTTTATGTAGACGAAACGGGTGATAGAGAGAGAAAGGTCATGAAAAGTATCCAACTTGGCCCACTCCAGCACTCATCTCCAAAAACAATCGCACTCATTTTGGCGCACTCTCTGTCATTGTGGCAGGCGTCCTTGCATTTCTTTAACTATTTCGCCCAAAGAGCAGAATCACAACCGAATTGTTGTTTTGTGAAAGCTATCTGCCTTCTCTGGACTTAAACCCTATAATATTTTAATACTCTTCCTGACGAACCATCACAGAGCAACTTTATTGCTCTCTACACTATTATAGCTATTAATTTTCTCATGGGGCCCGCAGCAGACAATGCACAGCTTAACACATGCCCCTGCCCATGATAAGTACACTTGCCACACTGTCTTCCATGCACCAGGAAACATATGCAATTGTAAGCAATTCTTTTATTAGCCATTAGTTCAAAGTTTAATATTACAGGTTTAAAGAGTCTGGACAATATTATTCCGTTTTTAATTGACAGATATGCAACAGTTGTGCCACGATGAGACCAAATTAGCAGTTAGAACTACTTCAGTAGAAAAGAAGCATGAAGGGGAATCAAGGGCACAATGTTGGTATACTGCCAGGCTTATTCAGCTTCTGACACACAAAGAATCGTGTGAGTTGCAGGAGTTCAGGAGTAAACAGAAAGGCCTTGTTCTAACCTACGGAGTATTTTTTTTCCAGGCAAAATGTATTAATTAAATCACGACAGCGCACCAATTACCGTATGTGGTAATGACCAAGTGCAACATTTACCACCAAACGTCAATCCTGATTTGTGTGCAATCCCATCTTTGTTCACAAACTCGAAATTATCCTGACCTCTCGGGATGAGGCAACAAGTCTTCTGAAAGAGGACTTAGTTAAACGTAATAGCATTTACCTTATTGGTCAAATCTCCCCTCCGTTTGTTGCAACGAAGAGAATGTGTGTTGCCAGCATCCTTCATTGCCGTGCTTTCGTTTGAAATACAAAAACAATGGGGCGCCGGCAGAACATACCTACTTAGCAGGTTTCTTCCTGCCAGACAATAATTAACTGGTCCCAGCTGGTAAATGAGATTTCTCTGCAGGGAGGCAAATCTATCAAGGCAAGTAAATAAGTCACGAGGAATGTGCAGTAGGTCTGGCATCATAAAAACCTCTCTTTTTCAAGAGATGTTTAAAAGTGCCACACCGCGCGGAAGGATTTCCAAGTACTATTCCATCAAGCGAATTTCTAAAGCCAAACTAATTTTCTGACAGACAGCCAGCAGTGGCACATTCTGCCTTATCGAGCTTCCTGTCGTTTGTGGTAATCTTTGCCATTCATTTTCCTCTCAAGAACATGTCATACGATTAAATTAATCATGGCAGACTGGCCGTTCAGCGAATGTGTAGAGCTTAGTATTATTTCTCATCACCTTCTTGTGGGCTGTGTATTTATTGCAGCGGTTTGAAGATGACGTGAAAGGAACATCTTTCAGAAAGTTGCTCTAGATTTCCATCACTTGTAAAGATGCAAAAAGCCCTTCGTTCTCACAGCAATCAGAATATTGTATAAAATCACATAGGCATTTGACGTATGAGTTGAGGCTTGGAGAATCTCATAGTTTGGAGCCTTTGTATTCAGTCTTAGAGTTGATATAATACTGGTCATTCCTACCATGCAGGGAAAGTTCCTTTCAAGCTCCTGGAAGCATACCCATATCTAGCTATTAACACTTCGTAGGAAACGTGTCTACCCTATCCTTAACACGAATAGCTTTTTCTCCTCCAGCTGCCTTATAACCTCAAGTTAAGGGTGTGATTGTGTGCTTAGTTACCAGGCATTTGTGTTTTGTGAAAATTTGATTATTTTCCTGCCTTTTTAGGAGAAGGGCGAAATTTAACGTCTCTTCTGTTTAACCCCTTCGCTGCGGCGGGAATTCCGCCCAGCGCTAAGGGGGCGGGGGGGCCGAGCGGCGCTCGCATGCTCGTGACGGAGCCCCTCAGTCACGAGCCGCGGTTGAGCTGTGCTCATGACGGAGCGGTTCCGTCATGGCCCCGCCCGCTCAATGGAACGTCCAGCGCAGGCACGGAAATCGCGCCGTGCAGGCGCGCCGAGCGGGCCATGACGGAACCGCTCTGTCATGAGCTCAGCTCAACCGAGGTTCATGACGGAGCGGCTCCGTCATGAGCAAAGAAGGGGTTACAAATGTGAATACGTGTGTGTGCCACGTTACTAATAGCACATCTATAGCTTTCACTTTCTGATTTTTCTTTGGGATCCAGGTTTTGGAACCAGCATCCACTAGCATTAGGAGTTAAGTCAAATTGTTCAGGATTTTTAAAGGATCTTAAAACATGGTTGTTTTGACTCCTTAAACATCTGTTGCACTACACTCTTCAGCCTGTTGTGTCCTCCTAGCTCTGAGAAGCCCTTGAGTTTTAACTGGCTTTTATAAATAGTTTTACATTTACATTACATTACTAATGCTTAAGCATGTTTTAAACTTCTAGTTTTGCATCAGATGGTGACCAGACCCATGCACAATTCTAGTCACATCTAGAACTAATAACATTTAGAATTCATTTTGGAAAATGTGAAGCTTTTATTTCTACATGGATGCTTGAGGAAGTTATAGATTTCCTTTTCCCAGCTAAGCATAAAATGTTGTGGAATAATACTACATTAAAACATTTCCAAAGGAGTCTGTCTCTCTCTTTGGAAATTTCAAGGAGCCCAAGCTGATTCCTTCTCGACTAGTTTTCATTAGCTTCCTGTAAAGAGAATAGGTGCGTCCTTTGTACATCCTGGTGCTACACCTAGACTAATCAAGGACTAGAACCCACCCTGCAGATAGCTATCTTAGCTAGGGGTGGGTGATAAACTCTGCCCCTCCAGCAGAATTCATGGAGTTTTGCTCACTCAGCGCTGATTGGAGTGCAGATTTTCAGAGAAACTCCACCAACTGCCATGTGGCAGAGTTTTTTCCTTCTGTGCAGCTTGCGAATGTTAAGTTGGCATGGTAAGCGCGGAAATCGAGCAATAGACCGCCTCCCGGCGAGATTTCTCAATGCAGGCAGTCGTGGCAGGTCACTACCGCTCGCGTTGGGTAAGCTGCCGCTCTTGTAGAAAATCTACTTGAGCAGCAGAAAGAAGCAGCACCCTCCAACGCGCTGTGCGGTGCCATTCACAGTGATTTTACAGCACTGGACACGCTTGCCTGTGCTAACAATCAGCACACGCAGGGCGACGTACCAAGCTCGGTCGCTCGGGGAACTTCGTGGAATTTCACAGAGTTTTTAGGGAACTCTTCCAGTTTCACCCACCCCTAATCTCAGCTCTGAACTGAAAAATAGGGTGTCAATTGCTCTTTATCCCAAACAGAAAGATCCGGTTTTCAAGAGTCTTTTCTACAAACAAGACAACAGTACCTATGTTTTTCAGACCTACAATGGAACCTATTATTTTAAGAGTTAGTAATGAAAATCATTTCAGATTTCTGTTTGTGAATTAAAACGTATTTTTCGCTCTCTGATTGGATGAGCCAAAAGGTTTTAATCGGACTCTGAGATTCTGGTATTTCTTCCTTCCCTGGTCTGGAAAAGATTTCCTCACAGCCTAAATGAGATGCAACTCATTATTCATGCTAAAAGAAATTTGCCTCCAAAAATTATTGTGGGCAGGTGCACAGAAATCATTTTTGCAAGGGAAGTGTATTCTTTACACATCTATTGTGTCTCACCTAGGCATAGCACACAATTCAAAGAAAAAAGAGATATGAAATACTTTTATTTAATAACGTGCTATCTTGAGTGTTTAATGGCCTAAGAACAGATGTATAAAGCCTGGTGATGTAAAGTATTAAAAGAAAAATATCAAAGCACGAATGAATAGAAACTGAAAGGCAGTAACTTTAATATGAACATGCCACGTCCTAGAATGATAAGAAATTCCAATCATAAGAAAGTGAAAAAAGATGATATGCTTTATAATCCAAGGTCTGGGTTTGAACAGTACAATGGCAAGCGTAAAATGAACTTCAAGGATCTAATGTGCCAAAGAATCACTTACAATTAATTATGTACAGTGGTGTTCCCTTCGCCCATGAAAACTGAATCTTTTTCCAGCAGATTTCTTCAAGATTCTTTGATTGTTTCGAAAGTTAAGCTGCATTTCTTTTAAATATGTAAAGCTATGATCACCAAGAGCAGAACATTTCAATTCACAAGTCTTATAGAGGACATGACACGCACATATAGAGTTTCAGGTCTGCCGTCATCATAACAAAGGTGATTGTCCTAGACAAAATGGAATGTCTGCAGTTAGAAACTGCATTTTTTCCATTGTAATCTAGATTTAGGGACAGATGTACAGAGCATTTTAACATTTGCGAATGCTCTGATTCAGTGTTTGCCACGGTAAAAACACGTTTTACTATGTTCTATGAAAGGGTTTTCCCATTCCTAAAACAGGATTCCAAATAGACACTGATTCAGTATCTGGAAAGGGGATATTGTAGGCATCTCTTCCATGAGTAAGTGGTTCTATTTGTGTGCTCAATCCTATTTTCCCCTCACTGGAACACTGCTAGCTAGGCCCCAGTGTATGTGTTCTGACCCTAAAACATGTTAAATTTGGCTAAATCCTAATTGTCATATTTAACTTTCCTATAAGGCTATATTATATAGTCCCCAACATACACCCATGGCCTTAAAAGTTAAATGTTACCTTTGGACCACATGCACTACATCGGTCCAGGCCTAACCTGACTGCGGCAGTGGAAATTCTGAAGTGTGACCTCTCAAAATAATCCTTTTTGATTAGAAAACGATTTTTTTAAAAATATTAATTTCACCCTTAGGTAGAACTTGCAGCCCACAAGGCAGGGTGCATGGTATTTAAAAGAAGGACATTCAAAACTTTATTGGGTCCTTCTTGTGATTAGAACCCAAAAGCTATTTTCACTGTAAGAAGGGTCAGCTAGCCCATTGAACATAATGGAATGAGGGATTAAATATTCTGCTATCTATGGATTGGAACCAGCTAGAAATATGACTATATCACTCTTTTTAATATTTTGTAAAAGCCCAATCAGATGGTAAAGTTAGTTTTGAAATAAATATTACGGAAAAGTAATTTTTAGGATGTAACCTTTTTCATGCCTGAAGCTCTTAGAAGAAAACATGCTTTAGCGCTGAAGCCGTAGCCCAGTGAGTGATTAGCTCTGATGAAGTGTGAAAACTGCTCCCAGAGCCCAGACTTTGGCTTGGGTAGTGGGAGGCATTTGTTTGTTCTCCTAGCCGTACCCAGGAACTTACTTTACATTACAGGGGCTTCTCCTCTCACAAGCAAATATTAGATAACACTTGAAAATGCCCTGCTTTCGTCCTTTGTGTGAGGCAGGCAACAAGCTCCAGCAGGAAAGCTACACCCAGAACTGGTTTAAAGTGCCCACAGAGGAGGGAAGTGCGTATTACCCGGACCACACATCTGGGTGGGTATACAGGCTTTGTACAAGAGGAAATGCATGAAGGGTACTGTTTGTCTGCTAAAGAGCAAACCGGAACTGCTGCAAAAGTGGGTAGGGTAACCAACTGGGAGCTTTTGCACATTGGTTAGGGGGGAGCTAGGAGCCACCTCCGCCCCCACCCCACTAGGTAGTGCCAGGCTTAAATGTGGCACCCCAATGCACCCTCTTCAGAACACTTTAGGGACCTGAAGAAGAACAGAAGAGAACTGGAGCTTTTGTCTGTGACCTGAAAAGGATCCTGATGGACTGGTAATGCTCCCTCTTATATCCAAGACCATGAAGTGGATCCAAGGATCAGATGTGCAGCCTCCTGTGTAGATACAGGGCTATAGAACGCTACTAAGTGCTTTTTCCACAGAGTTCACACCTGACCAGTAGAAACTGGACTTAGCCTAGACCCTGCTGGCTGACCTCTTTTGGAGTAACTTTTGACTTCACAATGCAGTTCCAGAGGCCCTGTTATCATTGGCTGCGTCTCTCTGGGCTTCTACTATTGCCCCTAACATTCTTGGACTAAGAACATATCCCAGACTGAGCTTCACAGCAGCAGCAAATCTTATTCAGCTGATCCGCAGTTCGAAAGTATCCAGCATTATGGAACTCAACATCAGATACAGCTGTAGTATTAATCAGCTGAAAGATCCCGAGCTCCCTGGATGAAGGCACCAAAAGTAAATGGAGTCCGTTTGGTGCGAAATTTGAATATCTCCTGCTCTGAGATTTTCCCAACAAAACCAATGACTTCAGTGGGACCTTGTCCAATGCTTATGCAATGTCTTGAAGACTACCTCAGATACAACATGCTGCCTTGCCCCACTGAATGATTTTGACTTCCAGAAAAAAAGAATACATTCCAAGAAAAAACCTCTGCTGGGCCAAGCCTTGTCGATGTATCCGGCCAAGTCTCCATCTCTGTCAATCTCAAGTTGAGATCCTAGTCTACAGGGACCATCGACACTTTGCACTGTTTTGAGCTATTTCTCTTAAAACTTTAAAAATCTATTTCACTATTACTCATAATTAGATTTGTGTCATGTGGTTTAATTGTATTTGTTACATTTTACTCTATTATTCTAAATTTATTAGGGACTTTTCTCACTTGGTTTTTTGACTTCATTACTGTTTTGGCACAACATACATAGTTTATCCATATCCCTAATGTAAGCCTGTCTGCTCTGTTCAATAGCTACCAGGAGGTTGCACTCACGTCAATTTAGTGACTTTGAGGGTTAGCCCTGAAAAGAGTTGTGAATATTCTGTGAGGTGACAGTCACTCACCCCAAATAACAATCCAGTTTCTTACAGAAAGCCAATAAAGGAAATGGTGGCCTGATGACCCCACAAGATCCCTATAATGGCCTGCAATCAGAGTGAGTCAAAATGTGTGACCTACTTCCTGAATATTAATGAGGTATGTTGTATTGCGACTCACTCTGAATCAGAATTTTCTGATCTAACCTATTTGTACATCGGTTGGCTCAGAAAATATGTTCTGGTTTCAAAAATACTAATCGCAAAAAGTGACTAGCATTTTGTGCGCAGTGAATACAACATCTATCCCTTAGAGTCCTAAATCACAAATTCTGATTCTCTGAATGAATCTCACTAAGTCCCTAATTCACATTATGGTGGAAGGAGGTGGTAGCATCCTTTCACCAAAGTACCAACACCCAGATGTAAAATAAGATTGTGATGAAGGTGTGGGTCCCACCAAAAACATGACAGCATTAATTGTACCCAATTTTACATTGCCTAGTGGAAAAGAAGAATTGAAGTGGGCTGGCAGCGAGGCTTGTTAACCTTGAACTAATTAAAACATCCTCCCCATCTTCCCAGTGTATAAGGAATACCAGGGGATTCCAGAACCCTGGGAAGAGCTACATGGCTCCCAGTTCCCTGGCACCAGAGTGCACAAGGGAAATCTCTTATATTAACTTCTCTGGGATGAGCAAACACCTCCAGTCACAATTGAAATATAGGGATTTCTCTTGCTTGCGCAGCACCAACTCCTAAACTCAATGCTGGCAATTCAAATGTGAGCTACAAGAACAAAACACTACAATTTCTATTGCATGGTGAAACTGTGTGGGAGTATGCAGATTCAGAACTCCTTATTGGCATGTTGCATGAAGACCATTGGTTTGCGAGTTAGGCCATGGTTATGCTTTCACTTAGCGTGCTCTGTCTTCCCTCCGAAGTAGCGCCAGCCGCGACATGCGTGCTCACGTCAGGAGCCCGCGGAGGAGCGGCTTCCAGGAGCGCGACAAGGAGCAGCGGACATGGCGCGGGGGAGGAGCGGTGACGTGAGGAGCAGCGGACAGGCCAGCGGCAGTGCGAGCAGCGGACAGGCTGGAGGAGCGGCGGACATGGCGTGGGGGAGGAGCGGTGACGTGAGGAGCAGCGGACAGGCCAGCAGCAGTGCGAGCAGCAGACAGGCGGGAGGAGCGGCGGCTGAGGTAAGGGGACCCATGTAGGGGCAGACAGGGGTCATGGCAGGCGGGGGTCGGGGCAGGCGGGGGACGGGCCGGGCGGGGCCCAGGCTGCTGGACAATGTCGGGGTGGGCGGAGGGCGGGGAAGCCTGTTGCGCTCAGACAAGGTCGGGACGGGCTGCTAGTATATGTATATATATATATATATATGAAAAGGAAACTCACCAAACAATCCCCAGCACTGCCACGTACTACCAGGCTGAGAAAAGACGAAGAGAGGAACCAGTTTCTTGGTACCAAACAAAGTGCGTTTATTTTAGCTTAATTTCGCTCAGCATGCCCGCCATTACGCGTTTCGACAGTATCCACTGTCTTGATCACATGATGTGATCGCAAAGCCAAAAGGGAAATTTATACAATAGACACAAAAGGTGGACTGAACGTAACCACCTACATATGTAAACAAGTTTCAAAACAAGGAAACAAAGAAAGGACTATAAATGTAATTTAAGCCTTCCTGGTCACAAATATAACCCAAAGTGAGTGTATGTACAATCATGTAATGTCATATATGTACACATGTGCAACATTGAGCAATTGAATAAATACATATATAAATAAGTTAATAAATATATAAATATATAAAATATCCTAACACAATGTTAATGTCATTACATCAAAGACCAAGTTTCCTGGTAAAAAAAACTGTGCAAAGTAAATCCCAAGTGGGAATCTACATTAAAGTGTCTTGTGCAACATGTAAACAATGATCTCAGTAAACATGAGCAGATTTACATATTATTCCCATTATATAGCAAGGAGCAGATATTATAGCTAAGTGCAAAATAGAATTATAAAGTGCAAAGTGCAACCAGTGAAATGATAAATTACAGATAATTGCTGTAATTTATGTAAACAAGTTTTCATTATAATGTGAAGGGAGGAGCCCCTCCCTGTAAAAATAAGCTACCTGACTGATGTTATAAAACAGCTATGTACCATGGCCAAAGATGGAAAGAGAAGAATGAAGGACAGTTAGAGAGTACTATATGGCTGCCGAAAAACATGAGGTATACCTGATAAAACTAACATTGTAAATAGAGTAATGCCCCTAGATGTTATAGCAGATGTTAGTAGTTCATAAACAGGTATATATATCCTTGCTAGCGTTCAGCCCCCCAGGGGTACGGCTGTCTAATTCTAATATATAGCAAGTTTCTAGGACCCTCAAAGTGCATCCCTATTGCCACCTCTTTTGAGAGGCAATATGCAATCGATGACATAATAAGAGAGGTGTTTGGGGTCACTCTCATGAGAGCTTTGGAAATGGCGCGCCACAGGATAGGATTGATCCTTGTTAGTGATTGCTCTTATGTGCTGCAGTATCCTCCTGTGTACCGGCAGTCGGGTGCTCCCTACATACCGGAGGTCACAGGGACACTGCAGCACATAGACTGCAAACTCAGTTTTGCAAGACAGCTGTTTGGTAATGGGTACAGGATCATCTTTAAATTGAGTGGAATACTGTGATTTGCTGCAGCCATTTTTGCATGCTTTGCAACTTGAACATTTAAAAAAACCCTTTCTCAAAGTAATAAATGTCTTAGAGATGGGTTGTTCCAAATGATTTTTGACAAGTCTGTCAGACATAGAGGTGCATTTCCTGAAGGAAAATTCCGGTCTTCTGCTGACTAGACCACCAATGACAGGGTCCCCCGTCACCAGGTTCCAGTTCCGACTGAAAATCTTCCGGATCTCCTTGTGTTGTTGATTGAAAGTGACTATGACTCTTGAGGAATCTCAGATGGTGTCTGAATGAGATGTTCCTGACACAGTTTTTGGGACTAATGCCTGGGCTTTAGAAATAGTATTAGAGCGCTCCATTGCCTTGGCTAATATTCTCAGAGTAACCCCGTGCCAGAAAGCGCAATTTGCTTGCTTCCATGGCTTTAGAACACTCCATTTCATCACTACAGATTCTTTTGATACGAAGCATCTCCCCAAAGGGGATGCTTTGTATCAAATGATGGGGGTGCTGACTGGCCGCATGCAGGACGGTGTTACCTGCAGTCGGCTTTCTGTATAGCCTAGTCGCTAATGTTCCTGAATCAATGTAAACCTCTATGTCCAAAAAGCATACTTGCACTGTACTCATGGTGGACGTAAATTCAAGATTTAAATTGTTGGCATTGAGCTCTTCTATAAATTCACTCGCTTCCTGCATTGTACCTTGCCATATAAAAAAGAGGTCATCTATATACCTCAAATATAGGGGGACATGGTTCTCCATGCTGGCCTGATGTTGTACCATGAGGACCTGTTCCTCCCACCAGCCCATGTGCAAGCACGCTAGGCTGGGAGAGAAACAGGCCCCCATAGCTACCCCTCTGATTTGCTGGTAAGCCTGATTGTTGAACAGAAAATAATTCTGTTCCAAACAGATTTTAATCATGGCAATTAACATGGAATTATGTGCAGAAAAGTTGATTGCACGTCTATTCAAGTAGTAGTTGACAGCTCTGATACCATCATTGTGGCGTATTGACGTATACAATGACGTGACTTCCAGGGTCATGAGTATACAGTTTGAATTCCATGAAAAGTTGTTTAGTTTTCTTACAAAGTCAGATGAATCCTGCACATAAGAACTTAGGCTCTTTACACTGTCTTGCAAAAAATAGTCAATGTATGTTGACATATTTTCGGTGGAGCTATTGATCGCTGAAATTATAGGTCTTCCGGGAGGATTTTCCAAACATTTATGTATTTTGGGAAGCAGGTAGAATGAGGGTATGACTGGAAACTCTTTTTTGAGAAACCCCAATTCTTCCTTTGAAATCAAATTCCCACTTTTCCATGCAACAAGTTTAGCATTCTGATCTTCCCATGCTAATCTTATCGCTCCCAAGTTGCTTTTTCTATAACAGGACTGATCATGGAGTTGTTTCTCTGCTTCCTGTATCTACATCTGTCTCGGCCACAGGACTACATTGCCACCCTTATCCGCTTGGCAGATCACAATATTGTTGTCAGATTCCAATTTCTTTATAAGGGTGTTGTAGCTTTGGTTTAGATTGCTGATCACCATGTGTCTCTTGTGGGTTGCAATGTATAGTTTTTTTAGATCTTTTGTGACCGAATCCTGATAGACATCAATGTTATCATGGGGCATTGTTGGGAGGAATATAGATTTCGGTTTGAAGGGAGTGACACAAACCGCCTGGTCGACTCTTGATCTGACTAGGGGGACTGTTATTGATGGATGTGTTTCTTCTTGTAGAGCCCATATGTCATCAAAGTCAGAACGATCTCCAGCTTCCAGGAGAAGTGGACTGATTTCAATTTCTCCAGGTTTTTTCTTTTTGGTGGGTTGCACCTTAAAATATTTTTTTATCTTAAGCTTCCTAACAAAACGGAAGGCATCCATCCTTGTGTCAGCGTAGTTAAAATTTCAGGGAGGGCAATATGTCAAACCTAAACTGAGAATTTTTGATTCTTTGTCCGTGAGAGCTATTGTTGTAAGATTCATTACTGAGCAGGGGCTGTCGCCTGTGTTTTTGCTGCCTTTTTGTTCCAGCGACCTGTTTGAGGCTTTTTTAATATTGTTGTTTGTTTTTCCTTGCACAACATTTCCTCCTTTCGCCTCGTTTCCAGTTGGCCCTTTGGCGTTTTGACCGCCAATCTGTACTCTGGGTCTCAGTGTGTCCCGACGGTCCTGGCACATACAGCTTACTTTTTGGGCCAGGGACAGTGCGGTAAACCCCAACGGCATACTTTTAGCTCCCTCATTCTCAGATTCGCTTCCTACTGAGCTTGCATCTGATGAAGACGGAATAGTAGGAGTGCTACCAGGTGCAATGCTGCGTGTTTTCCTGGCTATATATATATATCCATAAGTGATTCATCAGCTATATTCACAGACAATTCAGAAGATCTGATATATATATATATATATCAAAACAAAACCCTTATAGGCATAGAGTGACGCATAAATTATGCAAAAAAGAAGGAGAGAACTCTCGGTAGTTCTCCAGTTTAGGTGGAGCTGCTTTCCACCTAAACTGGAGAACTACCCAGAGTTCTCTCCTTCTTTTTTGCATAATTTATGCGTCACTCTATGCCTGAAAGGGTTTTGTTTTGACTTATACAGGGTGCTCCCTTGTGACTGGACAAAGCTATACCTCTCTGAAGAGCTCTAATTAGAGAGAAACACTGTGTCAGGGGTTGCTTTTACTCATTTCAGGTTGGCTTGAGTTGGTATTTTACCAATTCAAAGCTGTAATACTGTGCCTGGAGTGATAAATGGCTTTTGTCATTTTACGGCTCGGCAAGGACGGCACTGTGCTAGTCCTATGCTTAAAGACTTTGCTGTAGAAATGGCAAAAGAGTTTGTCCTTTTCTATCTCTACGTGGATGGCACTGTGCTAATCCTATGCTTAAAAACTTTGATAGAAAAACAGACATTTGAGGTAAGCAGATCTAGAGTGTTGTTGGTGTTGAGAGTGCTCTAACGGGAGCTGCTTTCCACCTAAACTGGAGAACTACCCAGAGTTCTCTCTTTCTTTTTTTGTATATATATATATATATATATATATATATATATATATATATATATATATATATATATATATATATATATATATATATATATATATATATTTATATATTTTTATATATATATATATATATATATATATATATATATATATATATATATATATATATATATATATATATATATATATATATATATATATATATGCACCAAACCTCCTTCCAAGAAAAGAGACAGCGACCCAGGAGGAAACGGTAGGCAACACTTTTAATTAGCACAAATGTGAATGCATTTCGGCAGCCATTCTGCCTTCTTCAGCGCCCAAAACAATCCGTGAGTGAAGTCTCACGTTGCATGTCAGTCCCTCTTTTGAATGCTTGCTGCTGCAGGCCAGCTCCACCCCCAGTAATCAACTCCACGCACCTGTGAGCAGTCCTGAGTGTAGCTCAAAACTGCAAGTCCCAGAATGCAACGTAGTGAGGTCCGGGACCAACGGTGCAGGAGTAAATCACCAATTAGTGAAAATGTCATTCCGGGGGGGCAGGGAACAGCGTGAGCCCCAAGGAAACTAGTATGGAAGTCCCGCTTTGGTGTGCCAGTTGTCCAGTGTCACCTCCGTTCCCCCAATACCACCGCAGCCACCTCGACCAGAGAGCCAATTGAGCAGGGGATGAACCACAATGTGCTCTACCCGGCATGGGATTGATAATCCCAAAACTGCTTTCTTTTCTCCCCGGTGTTGATGGCGGACTGCCAGCCTGTCCAGCTACAAGTCCTTGAAAAGCAGCATACCAGGGCAAAGTCTCCACCCAACGCTTCTTATCAGGAACGGACCACAACGAAAGGTAATTCTTTTAAAGTGCTGTTTTATTATCCATCAACATGACGCGTTTCGACTAGGTTACCCCAGTCTTGATCACACAACATGCTAGAAAAGCCCACGCCCTTAAATACCTCATGGCTACAATAAAGACACTCCCAATATGGTATAGAAATAGAGAGCAGACTGTAACTTTAAAGTGCTAAATAAGTAACACAATGTCATAAAAAGCAGTTGTAATTAGCATTAAAAAAAATCCAGGGCAAGTATATGTCATGTGAGCAAGGCACTGGGGTGCCGAAACGTCATGGAACCGACAAGCGAATAAATTATTCTTCACCGCAAATCTGGTCCATGCTTTGTGTTCCTGCGCATGCTGAGGGAGAGTTGCAGCGCGCTGGAAAACCTTGGTTGTTAATATATATATATATATATATATATATATATATACATATCCATATCCATAATAGCATGGCACCCAAGAGGTTCTATGAGTTTTTTGACATTTGCTTCCTGATGCTGTCGAGACAATCATTTCCAGAGACACCCTTTCCATACCTTTAATTCTGTTGCTACATGGGACAGGCAATGTAGCTCCTAAAAGAGCCCTCTAGCCCTGAAGAGGGCAGTAAAGATCGATTGATAAACCCCTATTTACATTCCAGAGGGCCAGACCTTTATACACTCGTTCCTGATATACTGTCTGAGACAAATCACAAGGTGTTCAGAAAAACCTTAAAGCACAAACCTTATGCTTGATTCGTCACTTTCTCTTCTGCTAGGATTAGGATTATTGCAATTTATTTAATTACATTACCATGTACAAATATCCACTGTTAGTTACATTAATGAAAATAGTATGCTAGAATAAAGATTTTCTCTTGGGATCTCATTTAGGATGGGAGTGTTCTTTCCTCTAAGAATGGTGTTTCTACAAATACATGCATGGATGACTACAGGTACAAATGTGCCGCATTGGCCCAGAAGAGCAGTCTCTATAGAATGTGGAAATCTGTCCACTTGGTTCCCTAACAAATCACATTTCGGAGACATACAACAGCTGTAACTGCAATCCACTCCCACAGTTGGATTCCTGGAATCTTTCTCAGTCACCAACATCCCTGCTCCTATATAGTAATTTGTGTGGGAGAATTGAGCTCAATCAACAATACCTATAAGCCTGAGAAACTCATTAAATCTACTTGCTGCATAATTTGATACTTACAAGGGTATGGTTTTGCTCTAACACACCATAGACACTATGATTAGGATATTAATTTCTTGATCATTTCTGCTTTTCTCGTGACTTATTGCAATCTTATTTATTTCACACTTTTCTGACTATTTTGTATCTGTGGCCTTTATAGAAAAGCATGAATGTGTTGTTTACAAACATTACAATCATGAATAAAATATGATGCTAATATATTTCTGAGGCAAAATCAATTTTTCTTCCAATTGAAGCCTGAATAATTCATTCAACATATGATTTGTTCAAAATGTATGACAAGCTAACTATAATTACTTTCAATTAGATGAATATGCTCACCATTTACACTTCCTGAAGTCTACTGTGTCTTTATTTCAAACATTTCACTTTATTCTGGGTGCTAATTGCACTTTTACTCCTGTGTAAAGTTTGTTTACATACTTTATTGGGCTGTCTCTCTGAAACCTTATCACTTTGGTGTTTTTTTAAAATAAATTAACCCCTCCCATGCTCATGACGAGCTCAGCTCGTCATGAGCCACGGTTCTCGTGTGCTCATGACGAGCTCAGCTCGTCATGTCCGTTAGAGTGCTCGGGTGCGGGGCTAATTCCCCTGCTGTGCTGGGCGTTCTAAGCAACGGGCGTGGTCACGAGGAGCTCAGCTCATCATGAGCACACAAGAAACGTGGCTCATGACGAGCTGAGCTCGCTGTGCGCTCCCCCCAGCACAGCGGGGGAATCGGCCCTGCAGCCAAGGGGTTAAGATATGCATTGATTTATCTTGCCGCGGATTTTACTGCACCTTGAGTTTTCACATTGTGTATGACACACAGAAAGATTTTCTTCACTGGTTAATCACATGACATTTCTCGAAGTATCACTTCCTGTTTTTTTTTATAAAGGTTCATTTAAAAATCAAAAGAGGAATTGAGCTCTGTTTTCCCTTAGAATTGTTCATTTTGAAATGCTGGGCTAAACAACAAAAACAGAAAGATTTGCAAGTAGACCTATTTATGATGGCCAAATCCTAGTTACTTAGGCCTAGATTTCCTAAAGGGATGCAAGTCTATTAAAGAGTTTCTTTGTGCATTGGGCCTAATGATGTTCACTCAGGTCAGCATGGACTTGTGGGTTCATTAGCCAAATGGACTCAAAGGCAGACGCTGTCCTCAAGCCTCCTGACAGAACAGTCCTTCTGCATCTTGCGATATGCTTTTGCTTTCTTCAGGGACTCTACAGATACGATGATGCAACCAAACCCTAGGAACGAGTTCACAATGCACATGTATAGTCAAAAAAAGAATTATATGCTCTATTTTGTGCAGATTGATATAGATCCTGGCAGCCTGTAAATGCCTATTCTCTAGCTTTTCTCTACTGGTTCCAGTGGTTAACATATCTATAGGGATAGTCCATCATGCTCCATACACATTGCCCTTGCTCTATCTACTCTTCATGGCAGAGACCAGGTGTGGTATTAACTTGTACTCACTTGCCTTACCTATCTGTAGGAGTTTACAGTCTCTGATGTGACTCTGTTTTCATTAGACAGCCTTCACGTTTTAAGAATAGAATTTGCCAAGAAATGTTGCGTGTGTATTTTTCAGGGGCGGATCTTCCGCTAAGGTGGAGGAGTGCCACCCTACTGCTCTCAGCAGGAAAAAGGAAAAATAAAATGATGATAACGTTGTTATTATCATTTAAGTTTTGGGAGCTACAGGGCTGGGTTAGGGTGGGTGGGTCTGGTGGCACACTTAGGGGCCGATTACAAGTTTGACAGTGTAGCAGCGGAACCGCACCACCCCACTGCCACACTGCCAAACCCGAAGGAGAATCACCCACTAAATAATGACTTTTTTCTGTCATTGGTGGGTGTTTCCTTTGGTGTTCCATGGGGGGGCTATGAAATAGGTACCACAATGGGAACATCCCAAAATTTTCCAGCATGGTATGGACTGAAATGTCCATGCCTTGTTGGAACTTCTGTCCATGCACATGTTATGCCCCCTATGTGTAATGCCCACTTTGATTCCTTCCTGCAAGTGTTTTCATGGATGAGCAACCGTCACGAAAGCCCCGGCAGAGAGAAACTCGTAATAGGCATATGGAGGCCCCTGGACTACCGCAACACCACCAGGGAACGGTGGTTCGCTGGCGGAGTCAGCAGTCCCAAGGCGGCACAACCACTAGGGTTGTAATGTGGCGCTTCTTAGACCACCACAGCTGCCCTACCACAAGTCTGGCAGTCCTTAGGCCCTAAGTATGCATGACTGCTTGGACAGCCGTCTTCAATTAGCCAAACAGTCATGCACACTTTGCATGTTCTCCATGGGGCTGTAATACACAATCTGGATGGAGAACATGCACAGGCTCCCTATCTGAGTGCCACACCACGGTGCTCAGACTAATAACAGCATTGTGATTGGCTTAGGGGAACCTGTGTGCTTCCACCTGATGGTCAAAAAAACAACGGAGGAGAGACGGCAGCTGGCTGCTGTGAGGGGGTAAGTGGTTTTATTTTTTAGAATTTGTCTCACCCCCATCACCACCCCTGTTCCCTGCCAGCCGCCACTGGCATTTTCCGATAAGATCTTTCGATCACACATACAGAAAACCAAATGAAGTACTTGAAAGAATGCACAAACAAGTTAGCTGGCACAGCACCAGCATGAATGCTCCCTAGTTCCTATTTTTAAGCAAAAAATGTAACAGAGCAGAGGCTCTCTTCTGAACTTGGAAGGGCACGTTGGGGTATGGGGAGCATGAGTATGGGGTTATTTTGAACCAATTGTTAATGAAACCAATGACACAGCAGCTTTGCCTGAAATCACTAGAGACTATCCATATTTAATTATTTGGGAGATGACATAGAGTGCAGCATTACAAATATTCTATTTAATTTCTACCATAACACAGTGCAACAAAGCTGGAAACCCAAGGTAGGAAATTAAATGCCACAGCCTTTTTATGAGCTCATGACATCAAGCCAAGGAAACATATAGAATACACATTAGTCACAAGTCCTAGGTTGTCCTTTTATTGAATTACCTTCCTAGGTGTGTGAGAATTGTAAGAAATTGAGTTACTGATTGACCTGGGGGTTAGCCCTGGTCAAACAGCAACCAGAAGCATAGTCAGTGCAAGGCACAAGCAAGCCCCAAATGAACATGTACTCAAACCCCTAATAGCTTGGCACAGAGCTGCAGGCTTAAATTAGAGGCAATGTGTAAAGTATTTGTGCAGCACTAAAATCGGTAATCCAGCGAAAACACCACCCCAAACAATTCCCACACCATGTTAGAAAAACAGAGCTTAATTTAATAAATACAACAATACCAAAATAACAAAAATCCAATTTGTAGAACCGGGGATATTGAATTTGAAAGGTTATGGTGAAAATAGTCCCAAAGTGCCAATTAGGATATCTGGTCATGCCAGAATGGGACAAAGTCACAAGCCCAAGGTGACCAAGATGGAGCGTGGGATGGCTACAGGGACCCAGTTAGGCTTGCTGAATAATGTACCTTACATCCTGGTTACAGAGCATTGCGTCTATCCATGTCGAAGATATGGTGTGCAGCGATAGTGATGTACTGGTTTCAAATGCTGTGAGGGTGTGGTTCAAGGTGCTGTAATGTTGTCATAGAGAATCCCATTGACAGGGCTTACGGTGTGAAGTCGGGCATCTGGGATGCGGAGCGCGTCTGCCATTGCATAGAGTCTATTTTCATTGAGGCTACCATCAACAAGAGATGCAAGACCTGGCCTGTGGACTTTCTGCACCGCCAGGGCGATTTGTCAGTTCCAAGGACTACGGGGCGACACAGGTCTTTCCGACGGGTCCAATTCACACAGAAGCAATGCATTGATTTTTCTCTTGGGTGTGCCTTTCAGCCAAGCCGATGTGTTGGTTCTGCTGGGGGATGTGCCGCTCAGACGAGGAAATATGTCGGTTCTACTCGAAAATGTAACGCTAAGCAGAGAAGATGTATTGGTTCTGCTGGCAAGCACGTTAGCCCAACTTTAAAGATTCCAGAACTAGGGTGGCACCACTTGGCAGGGTATACAGATGGCAGAGATCAGGTGCAGGTGCAGATTAGGAGGCCAGACAACTAGCCCTTGGAGTCACTCTGTGTTCTGGGTTCAAGAGATGCTGGTTCAGTCCTTCTCATCCAGACAAGAGGGCAGCAGTTCCTTTAGAGCAGCAGTCCAGCAGAGTTGCAATCTTTTCAGAAGCACAGCAGTCCTTCTTTCTGGCAGAGTACCCACAGGTCCAGAAGTATTCTCAAATGGTGCTGTCTGAGGTCCTTCTTTTATGCATAGTTGTGCCTTTGAAGAGGAGAGAAACGTCTAGAGGCATACCTCTGAAGTGCACAAATGTCCTGTTTCCTGCCATGGCTTAAGACTAATTACGGGGGTATGCTGCCCTTTGAGTGGAGACAGGACACAGCCTATTCAAGTGTAAGTTAGGCTGGGCCCAGCTCCTCCCTCCCATCCTGCCAGTAATGTCCCATTCAATCACCCCTAAGCTCCCATTGTGTGTGGATTCTAGGGGAAATACACAAAGAAAAACTGATAACTACAGCCAGTTATGTGACCAGAGAAAGGATGCAGGCACCAGGTGGCTAAGGCAAGAAAATGCCAACTTTCTAAAGGTGGCCTTTTCAGATTTGTATCATAAAATCCGAATTCATCAAAAAGTTTGGATTTTAACTTAGGATTCAAGAAACACCAAACTTGGTGAGGTTATCTCTTCCCATTTGGAAATTACTCTTATAAAAATGTTATAAGGCAACTCCAATCTTATCCTATGGTGGAGATAGTCCTTGCAGCAGTGAAAGACTAATTTAGGAGTGTTACACTAACAGGACATGTAGAAAATAATACATGTCCTACTTTTTAAAAACATTGCACCCTGCCCGCTGGGCTTTCCAGGGCTTACTCAAGGGGTAACTTATACATATAAAAAAGGAACGCTTGGGGCCTAGCAAAAAAATCTTTTTTTTTTGAAAGGTCGAAATGGCAGGTTAAACTGCAGTCAACAAAAAATTGTGCAGAGTTCCCAGAGGGGGCCAAAGAAGTGGCTCAAAATGACAATTCTCTCACTAATTAAGAACACACAAGTGCATGGTGTGAACCCTTGTCGGAAAGTTTAGGATACCTCACACAAGTAAAGTGGTTAAACTGCACACACACACTCGGCGATGGCAGGCCGGAATAATGTTTAAAGAGCTACCTAATTAAGTGGCACAATCAGTGCTACAGGCCCACTATTTGCCTTTACAGGCATAGGTACATATAGTAGTCTTGCTAGTTACTTATAAGTAAATTAAATATACCAATTGGTAATGAGCAAATTTTACCATGTTTTAAGAAAAGAGCATATTAGCACTACTTAGCAGTGATAACCTGCCCAGAGTCCTAATGCCAACAAAAACAAATTCAGAAAAAAGGGCAGGCGGAAGGCAATATGTTTACAATTCTGCTGCAAGTTGCTTACCAAGATTTGTTTTGTATATTTCTAAATGACACCCTTGTTGATGAAAAATCGTCTGCTTGCACACAATATTATATTCATTCCTAACGGTTGACTTTTGTCTATTTAACTAGTTTGTTCTATCCCCTCCTGATAACATTAGGAAATAGGGCCTGTAACAATATTCATGTACTGAGTTAGTGCCTAGGTGGTAGAACTATATGATTGTTTTTAAAATCTGTAGTCTGATTTGTTGAAAATGTAGTTCTTTGCTCACACCACAGTGATTTTACAGTTTTCATACTCTTCTGTGGGGACAATTGTTATATAAACCCTTGCATTTGGGGGGAGCCTTAGAAGCTTTCCTGCTTCTCTAGGGTTGCTATCTGATTTCTTACTAATTTTGCTGCAACTTTGAGACTTAAGGGCTTATTATGAGTTTGACATTCCCGCCATATCAATGGTGGCGATCCAAGTATGGTGAGCTTGGTGATCCGACCGCCGAATTGCGAGTTAGGTGGATCGGCACGGCAAAGATCGAAGCTGGAACACCAACAGACCGCTGTCCATCTGTTTCATGGTCAGGGAAAGGCAGGTGCCATAGGCGATATAGGGAAGTTCCACCGCCATCTGTAATATGAATTGCCTGATCCACGAGCGGACAGCGGCGATCCGACCGCCTGCTTCAAGGTTCTGGTGACGAAGGATTTGGGGTGCATACTCACCCATCTCTTCTTCTTCTTCCAAGCATATTCCAATGTGGATCCCTTTCTCCAGGTTCCCCCATCACAGCAGGATCTTCACCCAGAGGATTATGACCCTGTGTGAGGCGATATACCGGTGAGTCTTTTTCATACCATACGCCCATTGCCAGGAATGTCCCCATAAGGGCTGAACCCTGGTAATGGGTATATGGTATTTTCCCACATATATTTTGAGTATGTGTGCATCTGTGCAGTCAAAATACACACACAGTCATCAATATATTTGAGAAAAATACTCACCACCACTGCAAAATCCCCGCCTCCACACCTGTGGCCCCATGGTCAATTCCTAAGCACCGTGGGCTGCTGGCGGGGGCGGATGCAGTCATACAGTGGTTGACCCCCAAACTCGTAATAAGGCACTAAGCCTATTATAAATTTTGCCTATCATTCTATATTTGTTCTATTTCCTGAGAGCCTTCGTGCAATGATTCTATTAATTTAAATTAGGTTTACTGCACCTGCACTTTACTATTTATGAATTATACTTTCTTTGTATTTATAATACACCATCATGTTTTTTCTAAATTCTGCACCAGGATTCATTTTTCACTCAGTCTTTACCTATTTGACTTTATTTTTGAAATGCTGGTTTGAGCCTTGTCTCTTAGGCACATTGCCTCCTTAAATTGAGTGGATCTGTGACTCTGTTAAACTTAATTAGTGCCTGTTTTATTTTAGGTGGAGGTGTTTAGGGATACAGCGCACCCACACAATGTCAAACAGGTTAGAAGAAATCTACCACGGATACGGTAATGAAGAGTAAAGATGTCAGAGTTTTTGGGTACTAATTAAGCTATTGAAAGCAATTTTCTTTTAAAAACCAAAGCTTAAGGAGTAAGTGTTTCATGTACTTTGATGGAGTACTTTCCCATTACCAGATATGGTCAGTGTATTTCTGGAAAATAATCTAGACTTTGTTTCCATAGGTGCCCATATACACTTGTGACACTTTTCCATAAATCTCCCGAGGAAGATCGATTCCCTGAAATGCGCAGGTCATGTATTATACATCTTCCGACGTTTGGGCTGTGCGCGGTGCTGATGTGGAGAATCTGGGAGATTGTGCTGACTGTGCATGAAAAACCACATTCCAGTACAAATACTGCAAGGTTTATGGTGTGCCTACCTCCTTGGAGTAGGCAAGCCTACATTCAAAAGGCTGCAGGGACTCTAGGGAAACAACGGACAGCATGCAATATTTCCTTTAATAATGATTACAGTGTGTGCCTTTTCAAAGGTTTAACTGTTTAAAAATTACAAAGGGAACATTTAAACATTTATTAATGATATGCATTACTACTTGAGTTTAAAAGTGTAATCACTGACTTCTTTTAAGACGTTTTTGGTCGTTTGCAAGTTTTGATAGATTTATTGAACCAGCATGATGAATAACACAGTGGAATTTCGCGACTAGTTTTCACACTCCAGGTGTCACTTACAAGGATTGATTTTTGAGGTACTAAAAATAAGTAACCGCTTTGAATACGGATGCTGCCACAATACCACAGAATATACAGTTATTCCAAGTTGTTTTCACGTGAGGATAAACAAGTGTAGTGGTTAGGTTTAACTTTTGATTTGGCATCAGAATTCCCGGTCTATCGTCCACCTAGTGAGTGACTGCGATAAAACAGTTCTCCCCTTAAGTACCCATAAACTGCCCAGAACACTGTTGTTATCTACGACAAAGGTAAAGGTACCAAGGGTTGACCTGCCCTAGCCACACGGCGCCTTTAAGGCTAGATAATGACCTTCTTACACCTAAGAAGCAGTATCCACATATCTTAGCCCATGATCACAGCACTTGCTAATTCTGCCAGGTTGATAATATTGCACATTCGAAAATAGGAAGATGATGTACTAAAATATGTATATTTGCAACATATTAAATGGCATTATTTCCCACGAAGTTTATGATCAGGCCCTGTAATATATGAATAGAGAACCATGTTTTTATATCTGCCGGATAAAGTAACTGTAGCTTTGCATTCATTGGAGGTTAAAGTCTCATTTACTAAGTGTGACTAGTGCTAGCATTTTATACTCGTTGGTGAACACGCAGCAGCAGGTCCACCTGTGGCCAACCTACCATAAAAGGTCATGCAGTTAAGTGTGGGGTGAGAAGGCTTACCTTCTCACCCGAGTGTTCTTGTACCAGGTAGCACCACAGCTGCAAGTGAAGCAAGCGCCATAGATGGTGCTCATGCTAGGGAAGCTGGGGGCAGACCCGCAGACCCACAGACCCATAGGAGATGGTAAGATGTCATGATAGCATCATATGCATCATTACTTGGTTGCAGCTCATGGGAAGTGGGTACTAAGGCCACAGTGAGTGCTGGGATGTGAGGCAGTGCACTCCATTCCTACTTTTGTTTGGAAAGTCTCCCTTGAGCTAATGAGCGGACAAGCTCTGCTTGATGCACCTGCACCTAAGTAAGTGAGTGGTACAGATACTCGAGATGACTTTGAGCAGTATATCCAGCATCCCCAAAACAACTTGCTACTCTCAACTGAAGGACAATCACCTTGAAACACTTGTCTAGAGATATAGAGCACTGGCTGCACCAACAAGGTTGAAACCTGACCACAGTCACTAAAGTGTCATTGTGCATTGCATTTACCATCATGCATTGGGGAGAACTGAGTGCTGGGATGTGAGACAGTGTGCTCCCTTCCTCCTTTTGAGTATCATATTTATGTACACCGTAAAAGATGGCTACCATGGTTGGCATACATGTCTCAAGGCATAACACTGTGATCAAGGAATAATGATCCCATGTTATGAAAACTAGTTCTTCAACCATGTTGGAATAGGAAGCTCTGATTCCAGTCCCCGTTTGGTTTTTGTAACTGTTAGACATGTCATCCTTGGAGTGATTTCCCCTCACTTTTTGCATTTACACATACTGTTTTGCTGACTTCATTTTTAGTGGCTTTAGGATTCTGTGCAATTTACCATTGCTAACCAAAGCTAAAGTGCATGTGCTCTCTGCTTAAAACATGGTAACATTGGCATATCCACAACTGGCATATTTAGTTTACTTGTAAATCCCTAGTAAAGCGCACCACCTGTGTCTAGGGCCTGTAAATGAAATGCCATGAGTGGGCCTGCTGCACTGATTGTGCCACCCACTTAAGGAGCCCTTCAAACATGTCTTAGGCCTGCCATTGCAGAATGTCTGGGTGCAGTTTTAAACTGCTGTATCGACTTGGCAAATTAAACCTCTTGCTAGGCCCAAACCTTTCTTTTTAATAAATATAAGTCACCTCTAAGGTAGGCCCTTCACAGCACAAGGGCAGGGTACAGTGTATTTAAAAAGTAGGATATACTTTTGAGTTTTCCATATCCTGGTAGTGAAAACTCATACTTTTTATAAGTATAATTTCCAATTGGGAAGAGATTGGACCCCAAAGTTGGTTTATGAAAATGACAGTTTTAAAAAAAGTTAGCGCTGTCTTACTTTATCCATTTGGTGGCTGCTTTCTCTTAATACACGTCTGGCGTCGGCGATGGCTGGATCTTGTGTATTTCCTCTGGGCACCAACACATAGGGAGCTTAGTTGTGATGTAATGGGCCATCAACATCCTGAGGGGCCATCCTGGGCAGGATGGGAGGGAAGGGATGAACACAGCCTCATGCTTACACCTGAGGCTGTGCCCTGTCTCCATATAAAGGGCTGAATCCCCCTTGAAGTGAGTCTGAGCCAGGACAGTAAGGGCAGGGACTCTGTGCTCTTCAAATGTATGTTCTTAAAGTTTCATCTACTTCAAAGGCACAACTGGGTATATTTACTGGACTGCTGACACCACAAACTTAGGACACTTCTGGACCTGTGGATACTCTGCCAGGAAGAAGGACTGCTGTGCTGCTGTAATGACTGCCACTCTGCTGGACTGCTACTCTGAAGGAGCTGCTGCCTTGCTATGCTTACCTGCTGCCCTCTTGACTGGGGAAGATGAACTGGACCTGGTGCCCATCTTGAACCCAGGACCCCAGAGTGACTCAAAGGGTTAGTCTATTGGCCTCCTGATCTCAGCCTCAGGGACATTACAGCCTGAACCCAGCTTAGGGACCTGACTTCAATGAGTTCCTGACCACCAAGAGGTGTCTCTCAGGTTCCTGTCCACTTGGATTGATTTGTAGCTTTTGAAGACAAGCTTTTGGGCTCCTCCCAAACACACCAGTTCCCTCCGGAACCTCTTTGCCCTCACAAAGATCCAGCATGAGCAGCCACAAGTTTGTCTCTTCGCACAGCAAGTATGGCCCCTCGTTATCGCGAGGCTGCAGCCCATCCATCCACAATGCCCTGCAGCATTTTGTGCCCCACGGACCACCACCACCAGTGATGCTCACCTTACTCCTGGCAACCTTTTTCCACATGAACTGAAGTATTGGCACAATTTTTGAGAAGGTAAAACGTTTTTGGGATTTACACAGGACAGTATCCAATCCATGTTCCATCTCAGTCGGCTTGAGCTGTTGGATTTGACCCAGTCTAGCACGAACAGACAGCCCTGGTTGGCACGTTATGCTTTTTAGCACTATATTTCAGTTTATTTTTAAAAAAATCATAACTCAAGTTCTACTAATTGGATTTTTATCACTTTGGTCTTGTTTTGTTCATTAAATTAAGCACACAGTTTGCAACCTGGTGCGGAATCTTTTTTGTGATGTTTTTACTATTGTAATGTTTGGAGTGTTGCGTGAATACTTTACACATTGCCTCTTACGTTAGGCCTGACTTCTCTGTGCCAAGCTACCAGGGGGAGAGCACAAGTTAATTTAATGTGTGTTTGTGACTTACCCTGACTAAGAATGTGGTTACTGCTTCTGTCAACCAGAAGCCTAATTTTCTAACAGTAAATCTTTGGAAATCTCTGGGTTCTAGTGCATTTGATGCTTTAGCCAGTGAAATATGTCACCTGTGCATGGATTACTCCCTCTCCTACATATATATCTAATACATATGGAGGGAAGTAAAAGAAGTAAAGTCTGATTGAGACTTACTGCCCCTATTGTTGACTCCAGGTAGAGTCTAAAGTTATTTGAGCATATTCCCTATCACACAATTGTGTACACATTCATCTCTCTGCCATTTCTGCTGATAGGAGACCTCCAGATTATTCTTCCAATCACCTCTGGCATTACTGTGATTGTAGACCTGACTTCCTCAGAAACCTGCCTAATTCAAAAGTGTCAATTTAAACTTAGATACCCAATGTGGCTTTCAGTAGGGGTTTGTAACTGCTTTCAGACTCGCATATCTCCTATGGTCAAGCATCATAGGCTCATATCATCATTATAGAGAAATATGAATGGTTGATGTGACAAGGAGATATGGGGGCAAAGGGAGGCTGGTTACTTATTTGTGTGGCTTCTGTGTTGTATTTCCAATAAAGTTTACTTTCACCTAAAAGTGCCGGTAGGAGTAGAGTGGAGAGTTCCCCAAGTACAAGAGAGTTTGGGACTTTTTACTGCTAGCCCTGACTTTGTGCTCAACTACTTTTGGTACCTCCAAGGATGATAAACTGCCTGATTGTGTGTTAAACTTTAGATCCTTGACATGGTATGCCCCAAAACCTTTTGTCTTCACTCCCCCTGTTTTGCTGATTTCATTTTTTGTTGGTTTTAGGACTATAGCACCGATTAACAGAGGTAAAATGTGTGTTATCTCTCTTTCAAACATGGTAAAATTGGCCTACACCTAATTGGTGCATTTACTTGTAAGTCCCTAGTAAACACTACTACGTGTATCCAGATCCTCTAAATTAAATGCTACTAGTGGAACTGCAACACTCATTCTGCCACTCACTAAATTAGACTTTTAAAACCAGTCTCAGGCATGCCACTGCAGCCTTTAATTCTTTTTAAAATTACCCTTTTGGCCTGGTAAAGGAAATCTTTTTCCAGGTCTAAACCTTCTTTTTATGCTTATAGGCCACCCCTAAGGTAATCTCTGAACACTCATAGGGCAGGGTGTATTGTATTTAAAGAGTAAGACATGTGACTTAAGTTTTACATGTCCTAGTAGTGAAAAAAATATTTCACTGTTGTGAGGCCTGTCTTTCCCATTGACTAACACTGGGCTAACTTACTACCCTTACTAAGTTCTAACTTTGAATTAGGGACAGATGGGTTATGCCGGGTACACTCAAATGAATTGTATTTTAAAATCCTCTTTAGTGGTAAAGTCAGATTTTAAGTCACAATGATGACAATGCCGCTTTTATAAAAGATGGCATTTTCTCGTCCTAACCATGTGTGCATTCTGCCAGTGTCCTGGGTCAAATGATTGTGACTAGCTCTGCTTTTGGGGTTTGCCTATTACTTCCAGACAATGAAATGAAGGGAGCTTGGGTGTGGCCAGAATGGGCCATACTGGCAGAATGAATGGGAGGGGCTAGACCCAGCCCTACTTACACTCCCATGGGCTTTGTCTCCTGCACACACAAAGGAACCTGACAGCGGGCCTTCCCTGCATTTTGTCATCCCCAGTTTGGAGCCTTGACAGGGGACGGGGAAGAACTTTCTAGAATCAGATGTGGGGGTTGAACGGGCACTCCCCCACACAAAGGCTGGCACCAAGTATG